>NW_027175943.1:3433473-3625973 GCF_023055335.1 Clinocottus analis
CGGATCCGTCCCAGCCTCCTTGCCTCTGTGGTGGCAGGACGCCTGTGACGGCGGGCTCGGTGGCAAGGCCTGCTTGAAGTGGGGTGCGGTTTTGGTTTTGGCCACTTTGTCAAAGAAGGCGAAATCGGCCACGTACTTCCCCGAGGGAGACAGGGAGACGACGGGGGGGAACTCGTAGCCCCAGAGGATCTCGTCCGGGAGGTAGGATGTTCGGACCTGACAGGTCGCGGAGGTCGGCTCGACCGTGGCACTCATGATCACGAGCAGCTCAAAGTCAGCCAGGTCCGGGTCCGTCCAGCCACCACCTGGAGGACATGAGAGACTTGAGGTACAACAACAATCTGTGCACTGCGCTCATACGGTAGCTACCGCTGATAACACAATCCCGGCCTACGCCCTACCGCCCAACCTCCTGTCAGCCCTCAGGCAAACGCTGTTAGCTCTGTCAGCACTGTTAGAACCGTTAGCTGCAAGCCGTCGCCACATTGAGAGCCGAGTGAGGCAATCCCTTGATAATAGATATGCTTTGAAAATTGCAATTTGACACCTTTACAGAAAGAGGAATTCAAGTTGCATTTTTTGGGTAATTTGGGGGCAACATACCAGACTGAAGGCGCTGAATTAGAAACTTACAGGAGTTGTCGAGAGCATGTTAGCAAACCGTCGGTTTTGGGTTGTGTGTCCGGCAACTTGACAAAAGTCCAATATGAATTCTCCTTTTAGTTTGTTTTGGTCTCCGCTAACTCCTGAAGGAAGTAACTAGTTCTGGAGCTCCTATATTCTCCAGTCAATTCACCAGCTCATCACTAACTTTGTCTCTTTGCCCTTTGTCTCTGGACCGATAGAGCACATGGGGTTTATTAGAGCTTCTCCGTTGACAACAGTTGGCTGCTACAGCTATAAAGACCATTCATGAGAATACAAAATGAGCTAAAATAAGATAAAGAGCATCATAGAGCTATAGGGGAAGTGTAAAAAACAGTTAGCCTTTAACATTACTCATTGCAGCTGTATGATCTATTGTATATCTGTGTGTAAAGCTGCAATATTAAGTAGCAGCGTCTCAACACACCTGATTAGGTCTGAATGGAGCTCCTCTGGTTGTCTCAACTCATTGTCAATGATGTGATTTTAGGTCAAATCCCAGTGGATTTTCAAGAATGTGAGCCTGGGTCACATGTTCATTCAAGTTAAAGACAGGCATGTATGTGGCAAAGGAAACACACACACACACACACACACACACACACACACACACACACACACACACACACACACACACACACACACACACCACACACACACGCACATCTTGATATTTCCAAAACATAAAAACTCCCCACTTACTGACTTATTCCAAAAACACTTCACCGGATGTCACAAACACACACTTACAGAACTCATTCCTGCAAGTTAAACACACACACACACACACACACACACACACACACACACACACACACACACACACACACACAAAGTAAAAACTGCCTGTTGGACATATTCCAATCATAAATGTCTCATATATATATATATATTAAAAAAAAAAAACATTATATACTTCTCATTCAAACCCAATAACACAAAGGACACACTAGAAGACTCATGCACTCAAACAAACACACACCTGCATCAACAGGCCGCACTCTGCAGACTCAGATTCTGTCATCTGTCTAAACAGTCCTTACCCTAACCCAGACCCAGTACCGCTCCCACCATTGAAAAAACACCAGGTTTCGCAACCGCTCGTACTTCCTGTGACAAACTTGGTCAAGGGATTCTCTTTATTGGGCGGCGCAAAGGGCTCCAACTGCATTTATGGAGGGATCTTTACCAGCTCTTGGCTGGGGATGCTGCGGCTGCATGGCTCAGACATTTATGGTCCCCTTCAGGATGAATTGTAATTCATGTGACAGCAATATTAGATCAACATGTATCCTGTACTGGGATTTATGAGCATATACACCTTCAAAACTGATGAAACTTCCATCAGCCATTTTTAGGCAAATGTAAGCCATAATTAAAAAACTTAGATGTTAAACATAGTCAACTTTATGCTAAAGTTCAGCATGTTAGCATTGTCTCTGTAAGCATGTTAGCATTGTCTTTGTAAGCATGTTAGCATTGTCTTTGTAAGCATGTTAGCATTGTCTATGTAAGCATATTAGTATGCCGATTTTAGCATCCAGCATTTGAGTCAATCTACTTTTCTCAACCGACAAGCTTTTTATTTCTTTGTCCTCAGACACAAATGATAGTCATAGGACTAAAAATTATTTGAATGAGCAGGGATGGTGTTTCAGTGTGTACCCACCAGCCTTGTGCCGTTCAGTGTATAGACATGGTTAAGAGGAATGTGCTGATATTCCAGCTCAGTGGTTCGGACGGCCATGACGCCTCTCCTATAGAGCGTCTCCACAGTGTCCTTCCCTCCTGATTCAGTGACTCATAGTCACATAATGCCAAAACGATTCACACTCTGTTGCGCTGGAAGTTTTCAATGTTCTTATCGTCGCGGTTTCCTGCTTAAGATCCCTGAAATGTAGTTCATGTTGAAAGAAAGAACCAGGCTTTGCAGGACACTTTAAAGCTCCGTTCAAAGAACCAGTGAGCACAAATCGTGCTCAGTCATGAGTATTATCATGGAAGTATGCCCAGGTCTTCTTAATCTGCAGGTCATCGTCAGCATGGGCAGCAGTTTAAGGGCCCAAAATAATAAGGTGTTGGTGGGAGTTAGCTTTTATGCCACTTTTTATGTTACGGGTGCTTTTAAGACCTGGATTTATGCAACACAAACACGCCAGATGGAACAACACTGACTTCTGTTAGAGGAGGCATTTAGAACAGGGATTACTGTAGTATGCACAGTATTATGTGTAATTTAATCTTTTAAATATGGCTCCAGTTGAAATTACTTCTGAAGGGGAGGTAATGATGACTAAGTCAAAACATAAAGGAATGAAACCGCGGCACAAAAAGGTATAGGAGGACATTAGGAAAGGAAATGAACTGATAATAGCATACATCAAGTGTGTCAAGTGAGGCCAGGGAGATAAGAATTTTACAGTGAATGAGCGGTGTGAGTGTAAATAACGCCGCGATCAGAGTCCGTCAGTACTGGTGCCTTTGTGGTTTCCAGTGCTGAGAGGTCTGTGCTGCTGTAAGTGGATCCATGCAGGCTTCGTGTCAGCACCCCGGACTGTACAGCATTGTGCTCTAATGAGGGGTGTCTCTGCCGGTCTCTCTCACACACATTCCAGCCAAAGAAACTTTCTCCTCCGGTGCCAAACCAGCCCAACTCTGGACAGTTAGAGGCAGTCAAGCACGCAGCACATGACAGTAGATACCAATACACCTACGCATACGGACATATTGAATGTTGAACAACTTAAATAACAGATTTGGTCTCGATAGTTTATATCCCTGTTCATAAAAACTATATGGGAGATGTTTTTTTGAGATAGGTCACATGTTTAAATTATGTTAGAGCTTAAAGTTAGACACATTTAATAAGCCTGTGACAGGTGGGTGCCATCTCTTTATCAGACCTGCCATACAACTTGGCATTATAGAGCCATGGCCTACCTTTTGCAGCCCAGGCCCTGAGGGGGCTGTTGTCGTCGATGATGTGGTAGAAAGTCAGGGGGATAATGAGGAAGGGGCTGTCGCTGGACGTGTCCACCTGGAAAGGCACATTGCGCTGGTCCAGCCGCACCGTCTCGCCCTCCTTGGTCAGCGACGTCTGAAGCAACTTCCCTGTCACCTGGGAGCCAAGATGGAGTCAAAATATGTAGCCAAGAAGTTGCAGAAGGCATCCTGTAACCAAAAGGCCCCAGGTTTAATACCTGCATCTTTGAGTATGGCACTATAGAAACCCCCTTAAAATGACTTGTGGTTTCCCTAAAAGTTTTCCTTCACTGTATGGGTTTCCAGGTGTGACTGTATGTCAGAGGGTTCATAGGATAACAATAAAGCATTAACAAAGATGCAAGACAGACAGACAAACAGGGCATCAGGTGCATCAAAACATTAGACATCTCATCTCAGGCACTAAACGTCAATGGGTCATACCCAAAAGCGACTCGCATACCTGGCATCCTAACAGCAGGCTTTTGCGCATGTTGGCCACTCGGATCATGAGGCAGGGCCGACCCTCATGGTTTGAAACAACAGCGTGTTGACTAAACTTCACTGTCTCGCCTCTCTTCTTGGGACGAGCGACCTACAAGAGGAGGGAAACATGTCTCAGTTGGTAGGAATTGATATATGACGATTCCTGTTAATACGTACTGTGAACACTCCACATATAACCTTTGGTGATCATCTACGGGGCGCTTTGATTTCCTCTTTCTCTGTTCAAGATAAGTGAGGAGATAAGTTTGCTTTTGACAGATAAGTAGTTCTAATCTGCTTCGTGACAATCTGTAAGCATACCGTTAACCTAAAGGTCGATTGCTGAAAACATTGACAGCTGTTGGGATACCAGACGGGTAAAGGAAGGACATGTTAAGTTGAGGGGGTTTGAGGAACCAACCAATGCCCTGTAACGTCCCAAAGTCCACTATCAAAATAAAGTAAGACCATAGCACATGTTTTGGGTGAAGCAGACCTCAAACTAAAAACTGCACGTGACTACCTTCGCAAGGAAAGTGCCGGTGATGAAGATCTCCATCACCATCGTGATGACCAGCTGAAAGATGAGCAGCACGATGGCGCCAGGACACTCCTCGGTGATGCACCGGAAACCGTATCCAATTGTGGTCTGAGACTCCAGAGAGAAGAGGAAGGCTCCCGTCAGGGTCTTCACCTCCATTACACATGGAGTATGGTTGGAGGGGGGGTCAAACTCTGGAGGAAGAGCAAAAGAATAGAGGATCTACGGTTTTGGGAGTTGTAAACAAATCATCAAGGAACATTTTGTTCCCTCTCAATGTTCTATCAGATCTTTTTCCTCCTTTCTTCCTGCAATGTAAAACGGTGTGTCTTTCTTGTTAACTCATTCACAAAAGGGTCTTGTGCTTTAACACCCAAAGTACAACGCTCCATCACCTTTCCTCCATCTTCCTTACCCAGGAGATCTCCATGCAGTAATGCCACCAGGTACCAAAGCACTCCGAACACGAACCAGGTCCCAGCGAAGGTGGCAGAGAAGAGGAAGAACTTGTAGCGCCACTGCATGTCCAGGAAGGTCGTCCAGAGGTCGCGGAGGTACAGCGCCCCTCGCCCGCTTACGTGCTCGATGCGTACATTACTTCGTCCGTCTTTTGAGAGGACGCGGCGCCTCCTTCGCAGAGCGTTGTGCCCTCCAGCTCCCGTTCCTCCTCCATCTGCACCAGCACCTCCGGCCCCACCTGTGGAGCCCAGCAGGGGCTTGGTGATGTCAGTCTGCGTCTGGGAGTTGCATACTTTCTGAGGAGAGGAGCCTTCAGAGGAGGGGGGAGTGGCTGAGGTCATGGCCGGTGCTACAAAGGGGTTGGAGACGGAAACGACAGGAGGTGAGGAAAAGAAGAAAAGTGAGTAAAGAGGGTGCTAATTTAAAAAAAAGAGAGAGAGAGAGGTGAGATGGCGAGAAGAAAAGGGCAGAGGTTGCATGGGCAGTAAGATCAAGTGAACAGCAGGTGAGACCAAATGAAAAGGTGCAGGATGTGTGAAAAAGGAGAAAAGAGAGAACACACGATAACCAAATGAATGAGAAAAATGACAGAGCGGAACATTTGGGAAGAGAGGGAGATGCCGATGAAGAGAGAAGAAGGGGAAGGGGATTAGAAGCACATTTTTCAACTGGACAGTGTTGTGGCGATCCACGGTGGTCCATTCAAGCCCCCCTTCTCCTTTCAATGGAGGCAGCTGGCCTTGTCAAAATAAAAGCCTCCTTTCAGCATGAAGGCACAGCTGCTCTTTCACATTAAAAGCGTGATAGTGCAGGCTCATTCACGTGTCGGTTGCACAAGAGGGCTACTGAATTGAGATGAGGAGACAGCACGCACTGTTATTCCACATGAAAAAGATTAAGTAAAGAGTCTTTGGATTTGAATTAAGGACGATGATGTCTTCTGCTGGACAACCCTCTTCTCTTTTACTGGAACCTGTTTTCAGACACGGGTTCAATCCTTCATTTTGTCGACAGTTCTCAGAGACTTCATTGATTCATAATTTGCGGCAGATGTGACATTGAGATGTGCATCCTCTGAGAGTCAGATGAAGCTTTTGAGAAGTTATCCGCTGTGGAGAGCTGTAGAAAAAGTTGCACTTATTACTCAACAACTGCCAAGTGAATGCCTATATGTCAACTAATGGTGATGTAATGGGATGGATCTGTACATAAGTGTTTCTGGGTCTTAAAGTGTCATAATGAGAAGTCCTGCACTCCACCCCTGGGTGCCATGGACACTTATTCTCACTGTATGGGTTGTCCCCTGTACACACTTAACAGCTGTACCCTCATCGGGGCTGCAGTTTCTCCATATCCTTCTTTTTCTTCCCTTGTCTCTGGCTCACACTCATTTCACCAAATGGCCCTTTTGTCTCAAACTGCCTCGGCTTTCCGGAGTGAACACGACAAAACCTAAAACAAAACAACACAAACAAAAGCCTAAGTAACACGACAATCTGATACGCTCTGTCCTTTCTGACCCTTCTCTCTCCCCTCTCCATGCTGGAGCTCACACTGAGTGAATGAATAGAGATCTGTGTTGATGTCTGTGCTCTGAATACTAACATGTGGAGGGGGAGAGGGAGGCGGGGTCAAGAGGAGGCCCATGTGATTGGCCGTGTCCATCTCCAGCTGAACTCTGAACCCTGCGTGGCTCCTTCCTACACATACAGTAAACACACACTTGTGTATTGAACATATAGACCTTTTGAACATTTTGAGCACAACACAATACCATCGATTGTCCAAAGGAATGTTTGGATTGCCGAGTCAGGGCTTTACACACAATAATTACAGCAACCAGCAAGAGAACATTAATCCACCTCGTATTAAATGATCTGTGTGGCCACTTGGGGGCAGCACCACAAGATGTGAACACAGCAAAGACATGTAAAGTGGCAAACCTGTTGCCTATTTGCACATTCAGCAGACGCCAAGCAACATTAACATTTCTTTTGAGTCACGTTGATGAAAGAATGCCACTTCATGAAGGAATGTCCAACATCCTTTTAGCTTTGTTTTGGTCTCTGCTAACAAGCAGCTAAATGCTCCATTATGCTAACAAACTTGTCGCTAACTCTGCCTGCCTGCTGCCTGCTGGGCCGCTTGTGTGCATTGAGTTTGTCAAAGCTTTTAGGCGGGAAAACGTCCGCCTTGTTTGACTAAAACATATTTGATGAGATCAGTAAACTGCAGAGTCTTAATTATTAGATTACAAGATAATAACCTCTGTGGATACACGAGGACTCTTCTCACGTTATGCATTGTCATTTGATCCATTGTTTATTTAAACAATATTCAGCCTTGAATTAAATCCAAAAGATCGAACTGAAATATTGATGAGCAAGGTAAAAAAGGTATAGTTTCATAGTAAAGGGACTATTAATACACATTGAACGGTGGAAGCGTTCATTGTAATAAAGTGACATTTCATCAAGTGCAATGTTTAGCTTTATCTTTAAGATTGTTTTCTACAACAGTGAAGGAAGTATTTGCTCAATTTAGCTTAAATTAATTGTTGGTTTTGTTCTTTTCTGCATGTATTTGTTAAAAAGAAAAATCAAGAACATCACCGCCCTTTTCCTTTGACAGTATTTACAGCCACCACTCTTATCAATTATATAAAGCAACTTATAGCAATATTAGTACAGGGGCAAAACATTTGGGAAGTGTATCAGTCTCGCCGACAATGTGAAATGACTTTTTCCACACTCAAGGTTAGGATCTCTTCCTCCCCATCCCTCTCCTTCCCTCTGTCCTGTGCGCACAAGAATCCTTTGTTTTCCAGGAGATGAAAGGGACAAAAGCCACCATTGAAAAATACGACTGGGTGAGCGAGTGAGTGAGAGAGAGAGAGAGAGAGAGAGAGAGAGAGAGAGAGAGAGAGAGACAGAGAGAGAGAGAGAGAGAGAGAGAGAGAGAGAGAGAGAGCAAGTTAGACGGCAAGAGGAGAGCGGTACGGAGGGTTAAAGTTTTTGTGTGTGTGTGTGCGACTGCCTTTGATCGTGTGTGTGAGTGTGCGGTGCTTGACATTGTGAGGGGGAAGAAGGGAGAGAATAATTGGTTTTGAGGGGAGGAATGAGAAAGAATTGAGCATCGGGTGACAAAGGGAGTGAAAGAGGAAGAGGGGAGGGAAATGGATGGTGTGGGAGAGGGAGAGAAGGAGAGAGAGAGAAAGAGAGAGAGAGAGAGAGAGAGAGAGAGAGAGGAAGGGCTATGTGGAGCGAAGGTGGAGGAAACAGATCGGTGACAAAAGACGGTCATTAGTATTCCAGAGGAGAGAGTAATCCCTTCCACTCAGTGGCCCTGTCCAGTGTCCAGCGCCATAAAGCACCCCGAGCAGCCAGTACACGGCACTGAAAAGACTCAATGCAACACGGGCTGAATGGCTCGGACCGCTGTCCACGCCACCGAGCGGCTTCTGCACCCGCTGGAAGGACGGCCTAAATATCAACGCAGGCCGCGCCAAGAAGGCGTCACCTGACGTGAACGCCACAAACTCCCCAAACGCAGCGCCGCACTAATGAGCCGCCGAGGTGTCAGTGTGTCTTCATTCGTATTGAAAGTGTCGTGAATGATTTCAGACTCCGGCTCATTAAGAGAGAGAGACTCTTCTTCAAGCTTTTGTTTGTTTTTTGTTCTTTTTCCTGTTTTTGTCTTTTCACTTCCGGTCATTATGATTAAGTAGATTGCTGTAAGATATTAACAATATGCAGCTGCCACAAACAGTCAGTAAAACAGATGTTTACTTTGTTGATTTAGAAATACGAATGAAAGTACAACTTTTTTTTCCAGATATCTAATATTGCTCACAATGTCAATCCACACAGGCCGGCCTCCAGTGCATGATGGGAAATTAAAAGAAGTCAGAGCACTTCCTTATTGGTCAAGGTCAATATGGAAACACTATTTAATAAGACTCCTGTACAAACCATAAATCCCTCCCCCAAAAAAAAGAGGAGTTAATTTTATTAAGAAGTAGAAGAATTTAATGAACATTTTATTGTATCTGAAAAAGTAAAAATATCCACATTTGACAAGTCACAGTTTACACTGAAAAGCCTTTAATTAAAACTCAAATTTAAAAAAAAGAAACCTATCTAGAGGATAGATAGATCAATATTCATAACTTTTCTGAACTGCCAAAGGGTCAGATACAATAATCATTTTGGGGATACCGGGCCACAGCACACGAATAGTATAGCATATAAAAAGTGACAAAAATGTGCACTAAACGTGTTGACCTCCGCACACCTGGCCAGGTGCTGCTTGGGAAAGGAAAGTCCTAACACCTCAACATCTCCCTGAATTGCATCTGATACTTGGAGGGAAAGAAGAAAATCAAGGAAATAATGAATCCCCCCATTCAGGGTTTTATACTCTGTGTGTATCCCACTTTGACATAATTTACCTTCCCGCGCAAGTTAACAACAGGAAGTAAAAGTAATCCGTTGCCATGTTGATTGGACGTTTGTCTCAATGTGTCCAAACCTCCATCCAAATAAATCGAAGCGCTTCGCCTCCACTTCCTTGGGAACAGAAGCAGCGGCAGAGGAGTTACGACGCCCGAGGCAGATTAAAGCACAGAGAGCAGCTGTCGGCCCCTGGGCCGTGATTTAGGGCTGACTTTTACCTTCTTCCTCCGAGTCAGAAGTACCCGGCGCTCTGTCTCCCTGCTGTAAATCGGACCGCTCCGCCCCTGCGGTGGTGCTGATGAGGGTTCCTCAATGAGAACGCGTGATTTGTTTCCACCGGATGTTTTTCCCCCCCGAGCCGAGGCTTTCTGTGTGGACTCGCAGTCAAAAGCGCCGTCACACCTTTACGAGGTTCTGGGCGACAACTTCTATGACGTGTTTCTGTTTTCATTGTCAGTAAACTGTTGTGAAAACCAAATTTATTAATATTCCAAGCAGGACAGGAGGCGGAGACTCAGCTAAACGTTTCATTTAACCTACTGAGGTATTAAATATTGTCGTATTTTATGGATCTTTTTTACCACTCATGCTAATAAATTGATAAAAATAGATCCAATAGACCTGGATAGTGGAACCTCCTCTACTGTTACACACTTTTTAATGCCCCTCCATGCTGTAAACACAACACACAGAGCACCTGTTTGAATGTTTACCTCAAGGCATGCATCGAATACTAAAACACTTTTTGGAGAACTATGAGTAAGGAATCAAGAAAAATATCAGTGCTTATGTTTAGAAAAATAACAATACCAAAGAAAGAAGAGATAAGTTAAATCTATGAAGACAGACACTTAGTACATTAGTACTTTTAGAAATATCACAAGGATGCCACTATACACAATAATATGTCACATCTCCACATTCGTTCTTTTAATCAAACGTTCCTTTGGTATCTTGATAAGAAGAAGAAAAGCGACTTGTTTTAAAATGTGTGTGTGTGTGTGTGTGTGTGTGTCTTACCTTTTTGTTGACTTGTAACAGAAGTTCACTTGGACCACCGATGGGGAACTTGGATTAGTTTCACTGTCCAGTATTCGATCTGTCTTGGAGGGAAAAAAAGATTGAAAGCAAGAGGAGAAAAGTTCACGCTTTTGAACGCCGCGCACTCGCTGACAGCCCCGGCGTGTTTTCTTTTTTTACATCACCTCTCACTTTGACGTCACATTGTTTGTTTTCTCTCGCGGTCCCTTCTACGTCGTCGTCATCCTGGATTATTTACAGAAATAGAATTTTAAAAAACTCTCCGGAAGAAAAAAAAAAAAAAACATGAAACCGCAGGAGAGAGGCCCCCCCCCCTACCCCCTCCCCTCAGCCGGGATGAGGATCAACCAGCCGGTGAGTCGGTGTCTCCCAGCACACTGGTACTGGCAGTACCGGTTCTGGCTCACTGTTACTGGGTCATTATGTAATCAGACGAGCACAGTTTGCTCTTCTTCCTGCATGTGAAGCTGGACGCCCTGTGTGTCCCGCGGGCACAGAGAGAAGTTAAAGAAGCCTGTGCTGTCCACTCCTGCAGGACCCCCCCCCTACCCCGCCTGCACGCCTCTCTATATAAACCCAAAAGTCTTCAGACAGCCGCTGTTTCACGACATTTTTAATTCATTAATTCAACTCTCCTCCCAGCTTCTCCTCCCACCCTCCCCTCCCCGCGTCTCTCCCTCACTGTACTCTATAAATGGGCCTCTTTGTTGCGAGGCCTCCTCCGCCGTGGCAGCCTTTGTCAACTTTCTCATGTAAATGTTTGATGGCTAGAAGATACAAGCCTGGAAGTTGTCGCACTGGAACGGAGGGAATTTACAAATCAAAGACGGGGAGGGGGGAAAAAAACGCAACAGGACTCTTTTCTTGTGTACTTGGCTACTTGCAGTTTTGCGTTGGCCAGCGTGCAGTGAATGGATAATGCCGGTGTGCATGTCTGTGAGGTTGTGCCATGTCCGCCTGCAACGATGGAGGGGTGGGGGGGGGGGGGGTCATTGGTGTGGAGGACGAGAGCACATGGTCCTGCCGTGAATGGACAGCAAAGTACCGAGCGTCCCACTGAAACCACTGTGTGGCCACTTTCACCTCGGACGGACAGAAAGTAGCGCTGACATGTAGTACTTTTACACAAGCACGAGATCCTATGTCGTTGTACTTGTACGCTCTACTTATACTCTGCTTCCTGTCGGAGGAAGATATTGTACATTTGTCTTAGAGTTTTATTTACTTTGACGATTCAAATCTTGTGTGCAACACATTTGATCAACAAATAACATATGATGCATTTTTACATAATAAACTGCCCGGCAGCACATGAAGTTGTGCAAATCAGCTCCACTTCCTTCCACATGAATAACCATACAATAAAATATATATATATTAATAATCTAAAAGGTGCTTCTAGTTTTGGAACTTTTACTTTTGGGATTCAGATGACATTTTTCTGAATATAGTTCTGGACTTTTACTTGTAAGAAAGTTTTTTTTACAGTGTTACTTTTTCTTCAGTGAAGTACTCCGGTGTCTCTGCAATACAAATATAATATATGGGTTTATTTTTTATTTGCGAGTAAATCCAGAGTTGCCAGAAGGGAATAAGTTACCTTTTTACATAAAAAAACAACTGTTTCAATTAAATACATTTCAAAAGAAGGCCAAATTAGGTTGATTTCATTGAAATAAGAAAGCCTTCATTATAGGCTTTACATGCTTTACGTATAATATACACTAATCTAACAAAATACTTCCTATAAGTTAGTGTACTTCTCTATAGAAGCAATATTTCTTATTCTAAAGAAAGTGAAAAGGGCAGCCCATCAAAGGCTTTTAACTCTGTTTTGATGGGAGTGAGTACGGGAGTGCAGGTGGGGCGCAGACGCATGAATCTGCAGCCGCACAATAAACGCCGGCGCTGCACAATATTCGGCCCGGCTGCAGGTTTCACACGCACATCAATCTGCGGGGCCCCTCCAACATGCCAGCAGGGTGTTGTTCCTCCTCAGCACCCTCTCCCGTCCTGCAGAGGTTGGGGCTCCCTGCATCCATCGGGGCCCCACATTATGAGTGTGTTTACCTTCTGGGTGACCATTTCTATAGGGATTTGGCTCCTTTTAGGTCGGGGCCGCCCTCGGCTACACCTGAAGCGATGAAGCCGCTGATGAAGAGGGTGATAAAAGAGGGAAAACACATCAAGATTATTGCAACTGTTCCAGAGACAGATGATGAAGAACTTTTGGCAAATTGCTGTGCAAACTGTGGAAGAAATTTACTGTGCTCATTTTGTTCCTGAACTGAAATAACCTCTGATGTCAAAGCAACATAAAACAAACAGAATTTAACCCGCTGCAGCGAGAACAGCAATGTGTATTGTCCTCCTCGTTCTCCTCTCTTAATTCAACATTTTGTTTGGGGGCAGAGCTGCTTCAGGTGCAAAACTATTCCTCATTCCTTGATTGAAAAGGTGGAGTTAAAGTCGAATATGTGCATGAGGGGTGCTGTGTGTTTCCCTGCAGAATTAACTTTTGCAATCTCGACTTTGGGTCCAAATTTTTAGACATCCAACACTCGGGCCTACGACTAAATACTTGCAGAACTAGTGACAAATCTTTTAATATGTGTTTATTCTATTTCGTTCATCATATACAGGATTTGTGACCATTTCTGTTCAACGAAACCAAATTTGTGACGCAAAACCGACACTTTTGCTTCCAATTCAAAGAACGTCTGAGATTTTAACCCAATTTGGGTAACAACAAAACCGTATTTTGTCTTCAAATATCCAGGAAATAAGCAATCCTCATGTCTTCCAAAAGGATTATATGGCTGCAATAAATATCAGATTTAACCCACTTGTACGTTTGAAAGAATGTGACCTCGCTACGCCGACACCAACCAACACATCGCTCCTCTGTTTTCAGACCGGCGAGAGTTTAAGGAAAACTATGTCACGGAGGTCAGCAGCCACTGAGAGGGAATCAAGAGAACGGAGGGAGGAGAAGAAGAGGAAGGAAAAGAGGAAGGAAGAGAAGGAGCTGACGAGAGACATTAAAGGCGGAGGAGAGAGGAGTTTGTGGCGTTTGAAAGAGGAGGTGTGGTGGAAGAAGACAAAGCAGCACATGATGGCGTAATGCGGACCGGTCGGAAAGGCTCCCCTTTTTTTCACCTCCTCCTTCCTTGTTTCCTCCCCTCTCTTTGTTGATCTGCCTCCTAGCCCGGTTTGTGTTTCCATCATGCGTTGCCCTCCGCCTTTTGTTTCTTCTTTTATTCACTTTCACTTCACTGACACCTTTCCTCTTTCTGAGTCAACCTCTTCCTACAAAGGGCAGAAAAAAGGTGCACACAAATGCAGACAGCTGAAAAACCCACAATAACACCACAGACACACACACACACACACACACACACACACACACACACACACACACACACACACACACACACACACAGACAGGCAAGCAAGAAAGAATATTGCAGTAGAATTGTTCTAAAACTTAAATCATGTCGCATTTCATGTGCACAGATCCTGAGTTGGGAAGAAGAGGAGTTCACCGAGCGCTGTCACATCAATGACTGCAACCTGTTGCCTCAAACTGCTCTCTGAGAAGACGTCCCCAAGCTTCTGCATGGACAAAAGCTCATGAAAATGGCCAAGAGAGACGATGAAAATGAGTGACGTTCATGCATGGCTGCTCATGCTTTGCATTACTGAGACACGCTGGATCCAATAGGTTCTGTTTGGGTGTTTCTTCATCGTTAATAATTTATCATTGGAAACCAAATCCACATTAATCTCTCACGCCATCTGGTGGTTGTCTGTAACACACACACGCAAATAGAGAGACAGACAGACAGACAGACAGTCAGACAGACAGACAGGCAGACATTTTGGATGGCTCCTTATATGAACGCTGGTCTTTTTAACCAGAAGCTGGATTTTCTTAAGACTTGATCGGGAGATTTTTATTCAATTATAAGCTGTATGAAGAAAATTAAAACTTTATCCTTGTGACTAAAAACTCAATTTCCACTCATGTGACATGCAGACAGGTCCCACATTAAAAAGGAAAACCTAAATATAGTGTGTGTCAAGAAACATCATGAATGCAGATGCTTATCTACGGAGCACAAAGGGGCTCACATGGAAATGATGAAAATCATTTGGTACGTCCCTTCACAACATCGAGATCTATCGGTGGCTCAACTGTGAGAAACAGACTACCACAGTGCCATCTCTGCTGCTACTCACCAATGACATGCCAACAGCCCTTCTCCAAAATAGTTGACGTAAAACAAAAATTGGAAAGGGAACCTCCGAGTTGCATTCAAGATGAAGTCTGGAACACGTTTAATGGAGTACATTGAGCTGAACCTCATGGAGTGTGTTTGCAGACAGCTTGCAGATGGTGTCATAATTAGCTTTCTCATAAAACTCATCAAAACTGAGCAACTTACTGTCTCCAAAGGAGTTCCCCAAGGATCTATTCTGGGTCCACTTCATTTCCCCTTTTACAGAAAACACTTTGTGTCACACTGGGGCACCAGACGCTTACGTCTATATGCTGACGACATCGTCTTATGTTGTTAGATTCTGACTATTTCCATGACTATTTTCTTTTAAAACAGTTTATTACAGTTCTGTGTATACATCATTATTCCCGAGTAAGACACTTTCTAGATCTCCATTTTGTTGCTTCCCAGCTTTGGCTCCCTCTCTCACCGACAGTGCTTCATCGGATCGCTGCTGGAAGCAACACAGATGTCAATGACCCTTGGCACAGACACGCAGGTCATGTACTGCATGTCTGTTACATAACTCTGACCACACAAATGATTGTGTGTATACACCTACATACCAACATTATTAGTGTGACATCAGTCAATGTTGGCACTTCTGTTGTTTCAAACATTTCCTAGAAATAGCCGTGCGTATCTTGAAAGGAAAAGATCACGAAAGTCTGGGAAGGTTTGTAAATCCTCACCACGAGCATTGATCAGACAGGAATAGTTGCCACAGTAAATAACCTTCCTCCTGAAATCAATAGCAGCTGTTCTGAAGCACAGTTTTGCTTTATATAAGGTTGCATGTCATTGTTTCAGGTATAGTTTCCCATGCGAACCTCCAGCCTGTAAATAAGGTCAGTGTTCAGCGTGTCAAAAGTCCTTGAAAATTAAACCACATGATTTAGTTTTCATACGTAACCACAATGTTCCACCGATGCAAACCTTTACAGCTGCAGACCTGCGTGTGAAATGTGTCTCTGACATGTGTGGATGTACGGTGCTCACGAGGGACGTGAAGATTACGTTTTTTTGAATTTTTCTGAGCACCATCTGACCCGCCATGCCATAATCTCTGTCAATGTAAAAACCCAACCTTGTATTTGTCTCCAGCCTTTCATGAGATGGTTGTTTCCCAGCGCTATCTTTATTGAGATAAGCCACCTGCAGGTTATGTAAAACCCGTCACTTCTTTTTTTTTTTTAAAGAGCACACTTTAGTTTGTTGTTTTAATCCAAAGAGCAAAGATCTGACAGAGAGTCGCGTTGATTTTTTTTTTCCTGAATTGAGTTAAATATCTAATTTAAGCAAGTTTCAACCAATTTATGACATTTTGCCTTTTCCATCAAATTCAAAAGCAGAATTATCTTACCTCATTAAAAAAAGTTAACTTAACCTATAAATCCTTAAATGGCATTGTGATCGTACAATCTTTTTTGTCATCTAAAGAAAAGGTGCGGATCCAAAGCACACAACGCTCGAGTCACAAACTTGATGACTTCAGACTCGACTTCAGACGCCTTTAGACTTGAAATCACGTGATACTTTTCCCCAAGCCCAAACATTTAAACACATTTTACTTAAAAAGTGTGGATCAATTCAATTGTAAGCACCTGCCATAACATAGCGTTCATTTCACAGTTAGCGCCTCAGTCTTATGTAAGGTTATTGTCCGATTTCCGTTTTTACTGCTGGAGGTGTCAAAGTCTGGCATTCATGTAGGTAAGTAATGTACCCATGCAGGTTTGTTTTTCTGTTTTATCAGTACATCAACAATGTTTTATCTCTTTGTTAAACTCACAAGTATTCCAATGTGAAGATAGTCTGGCATGTTAAATTAAACTCTGGCTCATGTTCATATTGTGTAGGTGGATGTGCTTTGTATCTGTGAGACATCGAACTGTGTAATCAGTGACCTTCAGCTCCTGAAATCAGCTGAGGCATACGTAAATGATACACTTCAACAGAGAACAACAATAAAAAGTCAAACTGCAGGAAGCGGTGGTTTTGTTTCATGTACTAATGCATGTGTTCAGGGTTGTGTGTGTAAATCTCTTTCTTTTCCTATCCATATGCTGTCCAAAAAGATCAATATTTAATGTACCTTAAGTAGGTTTGTTGTGGCGACTCAACCCGTCCGCTTGGCGGACACGGACGACCAATTCTGGATCGCGCTGGAAAAGCGTCAAGGCCATTCGAAAGGATAAGTTCAGTCTTTTCTGCACAACCTTTTGTACAACCTTA
Source organism: Clinocottus analis (assembly GCF_023055335.1). NCBI lineage: Eukaryota > Metazoa > Chordata > Actinopteri > Perciformes > Cottidae > Clinocottus > Clinocottus analis. The sequence goes on from NW_027175943.1 coordinate 3,450,600, forward strand.
AAGCACTGTACTCTGTGTCTCTTTTTAATCAGCAGCTAGAAAGCAAACATGAAAAATGATGTAAAAAAAACAAACATGCAGCCAAAAGACCGAGTTGCTCTTCGGAGGGTCTTTGGAGGTCGTGCAACAGTTGCGTATTCACTGTCTCCACCGTGCTGTAATTGTGATGGTGTGGCAAAAAAACAAAAAGAGAGTGAGAGTGTCTGCACACACATGCAAGACCTGAGGGAACAGCTAATCAGTCAAATTAATTTAAAAACTCATGTGTGTGTATGCTATGGGTATTTAGGGCCTTAAAAGAGAGCTCAATTTCACATCCACATCATGGCTGCAACCAGTCACTTGCTAATCGTTCTAACCGCGCTAATCCTTGCCAGTCGATCATTAGTTAATCGACGGCTGCTTCTTCATAAACTTCAAAAAATCACCGGGCATCACTCTTCCACGGCAGAGTCCCTCGTGTACCTCGAGTCAGCTGCCGAATCGACTCTGTGACTCTATGTGACGCACGTCCTCAATGACTTGTGTCGTGTGAGGGGAATTGCTGCGATCAAGCACAACGAAATCATGATCAGAAGACGATCAGAAGGCTGATGGACTCATGAACGCGTGACGACACGCAAGATACTAACTGAAAGCAGCACCTATCCAAGGTAGCACATTTTAACGTTAAGCCTTGTCCTGAAAAAGTGTGACAACACTGGAAGAGACTCTGGTCTTGTTCGTCATTGTCAGGGTGGGATGACATCATTTCCATGACAATTGTCACCGTAAAAGATTTACAACAATCGCCTTATTCTGTTGAACTAGTCAAATGGCGACAGCAAACAGTGTTCGTTGTACTGCTTTTCTATTTCTATGGTATTCAGCGAGTACAATGGCGTGAAAAAACGATGAAAGACGACGGATTCCTGTGATACTTTCTCGCGGCCACATTGGGAAAACCGATACACACATTTTTATTGACTGAACAGTTTGTCTGTAAAAACCAGGAAGCGGGTTAACAGCTTATTGTGGGCCGTCATGCTGCAGAGAGATGGTCTTCACTCATTGGCTGAGTCAAAGGCGTGTTGGCTGGACCCGAGGGGAGGGACGAAGAAGCGGTCAACGACTGCCACCGCGTTATCAGACGTCCTTAAAAAAGAACATACGAAGACGACAGAACCCAAACAGAGAGGGGGGGGTTGACCTCAAAGGAAGTCATGCCGCACACCGCCGCCAATGCTGAACAACAATTCAAGGTCTAATGACGTCAGCTCGAATGTTGTGATGAAGGCTCTCCGTGTTTTGGTTGGTGGTAGACTTTGACAAGCCTCTGTCGGGTCCCTCTTATTTACCTGTGCAGATGTAAACCAAGGCGAGGTTCAATAACTGGCTTGTGAAGTGCGTCTTCAGATGACCATCCGTAGATGTGTTTTACTGTTGTTCCATATATATATATATATATATACCATTTTTAGAGGAGTTATATGATTCTTATGTAAGTACGGAGTGTTATATAATCTTTGTCGCTGACCGGTGACATTTGACACAGCATTTCCACATGTTCTTATGTAAGTTTCCCAGTTTCTCTGTCCCTGGAAGCTGTGCTATCCTGTTCTGGTTTGTACCTCAGTTTTAGGGTCACAGTTTGGTACAGCTAGGAAAACAAAAATGATCATGATACATGCTTTGTATTGAGTGTGTCACATAAACATTGTTGAACCCAACCGACCACAGCTGAGGACCTTTCTATGAGAGCAATACCCCTAAGAGGATTCATTATCAGTGGGGGATCAGGGGAGATCCATGAGTAAATGATGGTCTTCTTGGCGTCAGCTGAATCGGCAAATACTATTTTTCTAAGGTCCAACCTGGCGAGGTCATCAATAAATAAAAAATAAGTGTTTTTTGATTCAATTACGGTTCCAGGCCTCAATCACCCCGAGAGTCTTGGCACCTCCAGAGATTAAATCACGGTAAATGGTGGACACCAATCCATTAGAGGACGCTCGAAGGTGAACCCAAGTGCTTAGTGGATGAGAGGGAACCCCGTGGGCGTGGATTGCTGCTCTCAGTAGGAAGTACAGGAACCGAGAAAACCCAGAAAGAGAATAACACTCTTTAAGCTTCTGGAATGAAAGTAATTCATTTCTCACATACTACGAATGTTTTTTCCAAGGAAGCCCTTTCCAAGACAGCAGCGACTGACCTTTTGATAATTACTGGACTGGGCTGCAGCTCGTTCTCGATTATACCGAGAAGGCACATTGATCATATGCTTCAATTCTGTATTGTCTAAGACCGAGTGTGGGTGCATAAATGCAGCGATAAATACGCTATGGCATTGTTTATTCCTTTGGCACGCTTTAAATCTGCAGAGGGCGGCTGCCTGAAAGCAGCTTGGAGAAGACCTCGCTATCCAGCCTGTTTTTGTTTCATTGACACCTTCGGGATGTTATAAATGAAATGTCTTAATCCACAGATATACCCTACTTCAGATGAACAATGTCGCCATAGAATTTGACACAAACACCGTGTCATCCTGTTAGACGTAGTATAATCTTGCCATAAACAATATATATATATATATATATATATATATATATATATATATATATATATATATATATATATGTGTGTGTGTGTGTGTGTGTGTGTGTGCGTGTTTTCTGCCGTTTCACAATTCCTTCGCTTCCTTAATGTGTGTCATCGCTGCTGAACATCTCGATCCGTTTCACACGTTTTATGTGTGGCACATCGATTACAGGACATTCAGTCCAGGTGACAATCCTCGTGATTGTGTGTGTGTGTGTGTGTGTGTGTGTGTGTGTGTGTGTGTGTGTGTGTGTGTTGGAGACTACAAGGTTGAGTCATAAATGAGACAATATAAAGAATGTTTGTTTATGACTTCTGGGTTATCATCTTCCTCATTTACAACACGCACATTTTCAGAACAAGGTGCGTCAATAAACAATCGAGTCTTACCGGCAACAAAAAACACACATCATGATGCAATCCAGTGACAAAATGTCTTAAACACTTCACAAAAAGGTACCAACAATATTGGTGGAGGGCATTGATGCAGTTTCGATGCATATATTTATCCATCACATTGGAATTTGTGTGTTTCAAATTCTGTGAATGCAGTTTGTCTTTTTGTTAAATGGCAACAATTTTTAAGCTATTCCCTTAATTTTGCTTTTTAAAAAAGCATGTGCAGCTCTGTCTTCAGATACTTTGGTCCATTTGAAGCTGTCTTAGCTCATGTTAGTCTGAGAAGTCACGAATGAAAATGATGAAACCAAACCTCAACAAGGTACTTCACATGTTTGAAGCTCTGTTCCACGAGGTGTTTACATGTCAAGTTCAAAGTGAGTGACAGCACACACACATCTGTAAATTATACCTAAATTATACCGACAAGTCAAAGTGTGAATGCACGTTGGGTAGATTACTCTAAAATAATGAACAATGATGTTCAAAAATAAAACCAGAGTCATGCTGAGAATGTGTCTCATATCTTTATAATTCCTGGGGTGTTGATTAATAAGCGGCCGATTAATCGTTGCTTTGATGTGATGTTGCAACCGTTTCCTGTTGACAATAATAGTGGACAGCAGGATGTGGACGCTGCTGCTGGGAATGGAGATTGAATGGTGTGTGTGTGTGTGGAGGGGGGGTAGGGGGGGGGTCTTTCGAGCAGGATACACATATTTCCTCGTCTTCGTCGCATGCTATTTTGAAGGTGTGTCGTCCCGGCCAATGAGGCTGCAGCATCCACGTGCGTCATGTAGGGCAGCGGAGGGTCGGGGGCGTGTCTCTGTGTGCCTATAATAAACCCGGTGACTGAGCCTTTTCTCCACAGACAAGTAAGAGCCGAAGACTTTAACAGGAGCCCGAACAGAGAGAAACTCAAGACAATCATTTTTCGTAAACTTTTTTTTTCTGTTTTCTATAACATTGTTTTATTCTAAACATCTGGACTCCCATTCAAGGTTTTTTTTGTGTTGTTTTTTTTTTGGCCTCTTTGGAACTTGATTTCTCGTGCTATAAAAAGTGCACATTTGCGTATTTTTCTCCTCGTCGACGCTTGTTGAATCGTTCGAGATGTTTCCAGAGGCGAACAAAGGGTGAGTACTCGATACTTCCCCACGCTGCCCAACACATCGAGGCTGTGGGAGAAAAACTAGACCAGGGAATGTTTGACCCCCCCTCCACCTCCACCTCCACCTCTCCAAAAAAAGAGCACGTGCTCTGTGGGCACAGGTTTGAATGAAAAGCCATTTATGGAGTCCTGTGGGAGTGGAACATGATATTAAACTGTGTCTTTGACACTAAGTAGGGACTTTATAGCGTATGTTCACTGATAAGACTGTTAGTAGTATCATATTACGGGCTGTCGGTAAGTAGGTGTTAATAAAGCACCACGGTGTGTTTATTTATAGCACCCTCATGTGTATCCACTGATCCACTCTTTAGTGGGGGTAAAAGCACTTTGTCATATGAGAGGAATTACACAAATTGTCAAATTGAAGGAATTAGTGTGCGTAATAGACAGAGATAGAGAAGAAAAAAAGTGTGTTCTGCACTGCTGTGACTGCAGGAGTGTGTGTGTGTGTGTGTGTGCGCGTGAGAGAGAAAGAGAGAGTGTGTGTTTGTCTTGTAGTCAAATCTTTATTAGTAGCGGTTCTGAGATCAGGCGGGCTGCCCACAAAGAAAAAAAAGCTTCTTATCCTGTAACGTGATTATATTGACCCTCATCACATGATACGTGATGAATCAGGAGGCAGAGAGAGAGAGAGGGGGGGGGGGGGGATGAGGACACTGAGGCGAGCTGACTTTTTCTTTATTTGCAGTCAACCTGACCCCGGTCAATCTTTTCATGTCATCCAGATACAGCTACGAGGACTGCCAGGCCACAGCCGACTGGCTGATGACCCAGACGGACGTGCGACCCACTGTGGGCATCGTGTGCGGCTCGGGGCTCGGAGGGCTGGCCGACATGCTGAAGGACCAGGTAGCCTTCAACTACGAGGACATCCCCAACTTCCCACAGAGCACCGGTGAGTTAAAAACCACAACGAACCTCCCAGCGGACGACTGGTTTCTGTTCATATTCACTGACCGGTGTGTGTGTTTTCTTTTTTGTCCCGCAGTAAACGGACACGCGGGTCGGCTGATATTCGGCACCTTGAAGGGGAGGCCGTGCATTTGCATGCAGGGACGCTTCCACTTGTACGAGGGCTACCCGATCCAGAAGGTGTGTGTGTGTGTGTGTGTGTCACAGTGCATGTCAACCCGTGAACTGGTGGGAAAATTTGTCGTGAAATACGCGGCCTTTAAAAAAAAAAATGCTGTAATCCTTTAAACCAAAGTCCACCGAAGGTTTATATAACGTCTATATTTATATACGGTGTGTGTGTGTGTGTTTCCAGATTACACTGCCCATACGCATCTTCAAGCTGCTCGGGGTGGAGACGGTGATGCTGACCAACGCAGCCGGAGGCCTCAACCAGGACTTCAAAGTGGGCGACATCATGATCATCAAAGACCACCTCAACATGCCGGGCTTCGCCGGCAACAATCCGCTGTCCGGACCCAACGACGAGAGGTAGGATGGGTTTTCCTGCGATATAGCGCCCCCCTCCCCCAACCCCCCGAACTCCAAGCGGTTTTAATCTGACCTCACGCACCTCCATGCAAACTGCACAGTCACGGCTGTAAAGCAGAGTTGCAGTTCAGTCAAAGTTTCACGTAATTTCTGTCCCCTGACCGATGGTCTCGGGCAAATCAATTACAGCGGCCTCGCGGCGGTGAGGAGCGCGGAATTCAATTTCACAATATCTGACCAGAGCAGAAGGTTTATCTGACGGTTTTCAGAGCTTCTGGCTTTTCAATTGTTGGTGTTCAGGAGGTCAGCAGCCTGTCGACCCTGACATTCAGCAGCGTCTCCTCCTCCTCTCGCTAAACTCACCACTTCTTCCCTTGGCGTCCTCCCCTCGCAGGTTCGGCGTGCGCTTCCCCTGCATGTCCGACGCCTACGACCGAGAGCTGCAGCAGATGGCCATGGACGTGGGGCAGGAGCTGGGCTACGGAGACTTCCTGAAGGAGGGCGTGTACTGCGTGCTGGGCGGACCCTCGTTCGAGACGATCGCAGAGTCCCGCATGCTGCACAAGCTGGGCGCTGACGCCGTCGGTGGGTAGCACTTAATGGACTTCAGGAATCTTTGTAAAAGAAAATGGCGCAGCAGTGATATTGGAAAAAAAAAATCCCCTTTTTTTTTCCAATATCTACAAAGCTAAATACAAACTTCTAAACAAACGCTGTTTCTTCTTCTGTTACACATCTTGTATTCACCTCTTTTTTTATTATATCTTTTTATATCTCGTGGTTATCCTGGATGTTTTATATTAAACGGTGCTTTTCCTCGTCAGGCATGAGCACCGTCCACGAGGTGATCATCGCGCGCCACTGCGGCATGCGCGTCTTCGCCCTCTCGTTGATCACCAATCAGTCGGTGATGGACTACGACAGCAAGGAGAAGGCCAACCACGAGGACGTCCTTCAGGCGAGCGAGGAGCGCGCCCAGCAGCTGCAGCGGCTGGTTTCCACCATGGTGACCAAGATCGAGCACAACAACAACTACGTCTGAGAGGCGGCCATGCCAGTCAGGAGGCGGAGCTTAGTGTGACTAAAGTCTTGCTGCCCGAGGAAGACGTTGAGTGGGTTGTATTGAACGCTGCTGTGCCAAAGAAAACCACAATTAGTTATTATTTCAGTGAGCCGTTGGGCTGTTTTTAAGTCTTCAGGTCCGAAGAACCGCACTTAACATTTACACAGAAGATACACAACCTGTGTTTTCATCTCACTCTGGTTTTTTTTCTGACGTCTTACATTCCTCTTCCCGAAGAAAACTTTTTTTTGTATCATTCTGAGACGTATTTGTTCTAACTTAAAACATACCATTAGTTTGTGTAAATGTCGTCGATTTAACTTAACATTGAGCAACAAAAAAAAATCTGTTAATATTGTGACTTTTCATATTAATGTTTTTTTTCATATTAATGTTACTAAAAGGTATTATTTATTACTACATCCAGTGTGTTTGTGTTCTTCGGGGTGTCACATACATGCACATACAGAAGCGAGTCATCAAATCAGAGACTCATTAAATCCCATGTTTATTTTGCAAAGTATTGGTTTCACAGAGATGCTACGCAGTTAAAGTAGCGTGTTGCATGACGAATGGGTCCCAGGGACCCTGAATGTGAGCGTTGTAAACATTATGGGTAATGTTTCGTCAGCATGACGCTGCAAAGACTGAAGACATGAATGCTGGCTTTGTCCCACGACGAAATCAAGCGGAGGGTTCGGCTGTGACTTTTTCTTTGATTAAATGTTTCAAGTTCATTTTCTCCATTTACAAAAAAACAAAAAAAAACACAAGAACAATTGGTAGAACAAACTATTTTGGCATTCGAAAAAAAACAAACACTTGGTTTGATAAGAAAGCGACAACACTTCACATGTGGATCCTTTGCTGTTTTTTTTCCTCTCCAAAAAAAGTTACGTTATTTTGGAATACAACCCTTTCAAAAGAAGAAGAAGAAAACACACTTGCTCCCATGGTTGAATAGAAATCAGGCAGGCAGACAATATATCACATTTCACGCTGCATGCTCACATCATATTCATCCATCTTGCATAAAAAGTTTCCCTTCACCGAAAAAAAAATGTTCTTGTTCCCCTTGAAAGGCAACATTACTCCTTTTTTTTTTTTTTTTAAAACCAACTATGACATCCAATTCCAACGTGATGTAACATGATTATTGTTATATTTTTCAACACAAGTCAGTAAGAAGAGCCATGCATAAGGATAAGCTAACTAGGATTAAAGAAATATAACTCCACACATGCCCTATGATACAGCGTTGCCTCCGCGCCGCGCGGCCCGGTGAAGCTTCAGGAGCGGACTCGTGATGGTGAAAGCAAACGTTTGGCGTGAGATGTAAACAGAAAGCGCCGGCTCGGCGAACAAAAGGCAGATTAGAAAACACGTGTCCCCGCACATTCTTCTGGCACCGACACTGTGAAAGCTGCCAACGGGCTTCAGAAAAGAATAATCCCCGTCCCAGAAGAGCGATTTAGCAGATTGTCCCCAAGAACATTAACTCTTGGTGGACCGGCCTCATGGACTTCATCAGGATGAGTGTGGCCGTGCAGAAGCATCCCTTAGTGCTCTTTATGCGGAAATCATCACATATAGGAATTGTTGATTGTTAATTCTCTATAAAACACAATTTAAAAAACAAAAATTGTCTCTAAAACGTCCCAGTTGATCTTCTTAAAGGAACAGTGTGCAGCATTTATAGGTGGGACATATCGGCAGCAGTGGAATATACTATTATTACTTATAACGAGCCGTTTAGATTACGATTACAGAGCCGTACATTCCCGTTTTCAACGTCGTTCCCCGGTGTTTTCAACGCTTTGCGTTGAGTTGGCTGCAACCTGCAACCTGCAACCTGCAACCTGCAACCTCACAGCTTTGAAAGGGCGGGAAAACTCGCAAACTGGAGTTTTTGTTCCGTCCAATCATATTTGTTGAGTTTTGGTGAAACGTGGTCATCAGCATTTATTTTTAAGTTAACTTAACATTTTTCCTAAATGTGTTTATTAATGTATTTGGATTCTGAATCCATTAATTTACTTTCTTATGACAGTACGTTTGGTCTTCTACAACCTGGTGGAAACTCTATTTACACATGAATGACAGCTAAGATAACTTTTATAAAATGATGTGCCAGAAAGCATCATTTTTGTTGTTTGCTGACGACAAATATTTTAAACTTTTTGTCTCAACTGACTGGAATTTAACAAATAAGTTCATTTCTGTCCCCATATAGCCCAAAAAAAACGCACACAAAACCCGCCAGGCTTCGAGATTCGAGCATCTCTCTGTTGACAAAACAAACGACACATAAAGAATTGACACACGTTTGCAATGTAGGCACCATGTAGAGGAAATGTACAGTCTCGTAGCATCAGAGGGCCTCGGCAGCGAGAGGGGGAACCGGCGGAGGAAGAAGGCACTTCTTGAAACAACGCACACACACACACACACACACACACGCACACACACACACGAGCCCCGGAGCTGCAGCAGGATGCAGTGCAACGTGTGCAGAGGGGTCCGCTCACCTCTAGGCAAACATGGTCAGGGTGATCCACTGCAGAACACAGAGAGCGAGAAGGAATAAATCGCCCGCACGGAAATGGCGAGTAGCCATCCGATCACAAGCAGGACAACGTGTTTGTGTGTACGGTCGCGTCTCCGTTACCTGGTGGAAGTTGAGGGACATGTAACCGTCTTTATCTGTGTCCATGGTCTGGAAGGTTTCTGCAGAAACAAGGATTATGTACTGGATGTTATTCATTTGCGATTAGAAATGGTAACGTCTGGTGTGAGACACCCAACAGCTTGAAGACATCGAGGTTGTGCAGCAATGGGACTCACTGAACATGGTCTCCAGCCGGACCAGGCAGGTGACGAAGTTGTCGAAGTCGACGGACATGTCGGCCTCGGTGTAGCGCAGGATGATCAGCTGGAACAGCTGGTTGGTCAGCTTGAAGCCTGACGGAGAGACGACGAAAGAGTCGTGAAAACGAGCTCTAAACGAGTGGAAACGCTTCTGACTCTCGCGCGTCTCTTTCCTTTCTCCTGTAATTGAAATGAAGCGGCTACCTGCAGAATCCAGAGCCATCCTCATCTCGTAGGAGCTCATGGTGCCCGATTTGTCCAAGTCAAACTGCCTGAATATGGTCTGGTACGGGGAAAGGAAAGCAGCCGACAAGAGAATAAAGTAAAAAAAAGAAGTGTAGACAAACAATGAGTGACGCAAGTAACATGACGCAGAATCAATATTGTTTTATCCCGATTTCCTAATCTGATCCAACAGTGATTCATCTCACCAGGTAGCGTTTAATCTTTTCCCAGAGGACGTGGAACTCCGTCAGGCCCAACTTTCCACTGCCGTCCGTCTGAGAAGAGAAGCTAAGGAGCAACAACAACAACACAAGAACAACAACACAACAACAACAACAAGCTGACAGATTTTACTCGTTAATGTCTGTTTCGAGGTCTTTGTTGTGCAAAGTCTGACATGTTGCCTATAAGTGATCGTCGGCTTCGGGGTTAAGACCTCGAGGTTGAGAATGAAATAAGCTGAGCCTAATTTATCGCTGTTATTTTATTAATATATGTGTCATATGATTTTATCATCATTGCCTTCTTTAACTCTATTATAATTTAGTTTGTTATTAAATAGTAAAAAAGGTAGTTGTTTTTTATTGTTTTTTTTAGGTTTTATTCCATTTCAAGGATACGTCCATGAGGCTTATCATACTGCGGCAAGCTTCTTTAGTGAAGCCGTCTGTCTTCAGGTCTTTATCTGTTAAAGGAGAGAACAATAGCACGTTTAACCCTGTACACCGAAGCCTGATGAAAACGAATGAAATCAAGTTAAGAGCGAGCGTGTGTTTTCAGAGCTGTCACTAACGTTTGCTCATGATCCGGTTCAATATGGTCTGCAGCTCCGTGAGGCTGATCTCCATGTCCTGTTGGCACAGACAGAGACGGTCAGATCTGTGTGTGTGTGTGTGTGTGTGTGTGTGTGTGTGTGTGTGTGTGTGTGTGTGTGTGTGTGTGTCATGAACCCGTTCCTCCAGCGGTGCTTACCGGCCCTGCCAGCTGCCTGAAGAGATTCTTGAAGGCGGCGTCGATCTGGCTCTCGTCCAGCTGAACCTGAAACACGAACAGAACCACTTTCAGCGCCCAGTTTGGTTTCATTTCCGCGGAGCATCATCATCATCATCATCATCATCATCATCATCATCAGTGGGCGGCGCTGGTGTCTGTTTCCACGCCTCACCTCTGTGGGAAGATCTGCTGTGACGTCATCATCGAGCTCCCTGACGTGGACAGTAGAAAGACTTCGAGTTACTTATTTGTTCTCTTTTTCCCCCACTTGTTTCTTTCGCTTTCTAATTTGTCTTTAACTGCATATGTATCCTATTCATTGCTAGATGAGACATGTTCACGCTGTACTGAGTGACACTGGGCCTCAACAGGTGCAACAACTGCTTATTTTCACTCGTTTTCTCCCCTCCAAACGCGCCACCGCGTTACGGCCACTCACTCCGAGTCGGCGGGCTTCTCAGAGAAAACTCTGAGGACGAAGTCGGCCTCTTTGTGCGCCTCGTAGGTGGAGGGGACGATGATGTATTCCCCGGCCGGCAGCCGCAACCGCGAGCTGACCTCCCTCAGGTTGATGAAGAGCTCGGAGCGGGCGCTGGAGGCGTGGGTGAGGAAGAAGTCTCTCTTCAGGTGGACGCCCGACCTGCCCTTAAACTGAGAGGAGAGTTCAACAGATGCTTTAAAACGGGCTTTAAACGGGTACTTCTTCTCTCGTCAACACCTCAAGTTCTACGTTAGAAGGATTTTTGGGGGTCAAAAAGTGGCATGAAGTCAAACTCATACCTCATCTGGAACCTGTTGAAGACAAAAGAGAGAAAGAGAGAGAGATATGAGATTATTGCCATGATGGATGTAATCAGAGACAATAAAATACAGGAAATAAACTAAGAAGTAGATATAATTCGGCTTTACAAAATAAAAGCGACGCCCAATTGCAGGTTTTACATTTCGTAAATGTCCTAGGTGGTCAAATAAAGTAGCGAAGCCTCACAAGGTTCTCATTAAATTAAAATGAAATTAAATTAAGTGGAAAAGGACATGGCTAGACTACCTCGTAGAGGGCAAACCCGATGGTCTCCATGTCTTTGCCCTCCTGCCGTTTCCTCCTGCGGTCCTTCTGCATGAGGCCGACCAGGAAGCTGCAGTCCGATTTGCCGGGCGTGTCCGGGTGCTGCAGCACGATCTTGAACTGAGGGTTCAGCCAAAAGGTTGCTGGGAAAAAGAACGAAAAATTGTTGTTTTTTTACTTTTATTTTATTTTCAGTCATTTATTGTTTAGATTATGTTCGCTTTTTATGTTTTTTTTAACCCTCGGGTGTGATCCTTAATCTGGTTTGGTCAGAGTTATGAGAAACTCTGACTTAACCTCCGAGATGAAATGAAAAGAAGATCCTCAGTCATACGTCAAGCCTCCATTTCTCTCCTTTCATTCATTCCTTCCCGCTCGTTTCTTCCCGCCCGTCCATCCGCTCGCTCACATTCATACCTGGGAAGTTCCTGCAGCCTCCGGCCGTGCTGCCCCTCCTCCACTCCCCCTGATAGAGCGAGGAGCTCCACTTCTTCAGCTGGGTGTTCTGCAGGGCGTCGGCCGTCAGGTTGCACAGCTCCAGGCGGGTGAACTCGCGCAGGAAGTCGTTGTACGACATCCTGGGAGGCGGCGAGAGAGACGCTGAGTTCGGGCAAAGCTATTTTTCTCCATCACAGAGTGCTAAAGTTTGAACCCCTTTTTGAAAAACAATGCTGACATTTCATTGTTGTTGCTGCTGCTGAGAGCATCCTATATCAAACAGACATGACAAAAGGAAGCGGAGGTGGGAGAAACACTCTGGCGTTGGAAGTGTCTTTGGGGAATCCGATAACTTCCATATTCACAGTGTTGTTGGCGCATTGGTGTGAGAATGTGAGATTTAGGAGGTTAGAAATAAACTCAGAACATGTAAACGAATGCAAATAGGCACAAAGGTTTGCATGTCGGGTTGCATTCAGCTGATTTTCCAAATTCTTTTCAACTAACACCTGCTTTCACAAGGAGACTCACCAGAATTCACCGTCCTCGCTGCGGTTTTGTAGCCGACCTCGGACGGAGCGATCCACATTCTCCCACTCTCTGGAGCTGAGGGGGAACCAGCATTCACTTTATTCATGTGAATTCACACATAACATTCTTGTTTGCTGCTTCACATGTCTAGAATAATGGACGTTATGCACGCGGTTGTGGTTTTTGGATCTTTACGTTTTCTTTTCTCTGACATGAAACACGTTTCTCGTCCTTTTGAATCGAATTCAAACTGCTCTGGACTGTGACATAATGTCTGGTATTTGTACTTTCATGACTATGGTGACATGATGTTATGTGTAATCCCTCATATTTCTACACTCCTTCTGACCTTTCTTCCCATTGCCCCCTCCCACAGTGGTTTGTTTGCCTTTTTTTTCTTTCTGCGATCAGAATGCATGCTTAAGCAACTTATTTAGTGTAAAAAAAGGTTTTTTTTAACCTATGAAGTATGAATTTATGCGTTAAGACTGACAATTTGTTGCAAAAAGACAAATAAAAAAACAGAAATAGCATTTAAATGCTGCAAATTATCCATAAGTCTCATTCGCTGATGAGAAATTGGGATATGTGTGTATTTTTCCATCATGTGTGGTGAAATTTAACGTCAAAATCTCAATGTGGCTCGGTGTGAAGTGAAGTGAAGTCGTACTTGTCGCTCCAGGCGCCGGTCCACTCCACTTCCCCCCACGGGTTCCTGATGCGGACCAGCTTGGTGATGTTCCCTCTGTACACCACCTGACGGCAAAGGAGAGCTTCACACTTCCACACTGCTAACGGCTGTTAGCAAAGTGAACGCCAGCACGTCCTCATCTTTTAGTGTAACTGAGTGCGTTGTGCTTTTATTCACTGTGGTGTAATAGTATTATTGCATTAGTCTGGACCACCACATCTAAATGACTGAAGTACAATTATCAATGAGCGCGCCGCCGCCGCCGCTCACCTCGTCCACGCCGGTCACAGAGTAGGCGTGTCCCTTCACCAGCTTCTTGAACGTGACGGCCTCCATGTCCACCGAGCTGGTGATCTGAGGACGAGACAAGAGCGCAACGGAGGTTACTGACGTCTGCGGCGCCATTCACGCGGCCGGGGAGGATGCTGAGGAAGACGGGGAGGAAGCGATCTGCTCCGCGTGTGACGGCAGTCAGAGACATCCGCAGTGGAGTCACCTCTTTCCCATTAACATCAGCACACTGTGCATGGCGAGGAATCTATTTAGGGAGATTGTTTTATAAGGGACACAAGCAACCTAATCAATTAAGTGGCAAACCAGCTAATCTTAGCGCCACGAGGTAAAAAATCACTGTTTTCGTCAATGGGGTCTGGCAGCTGTGACTTAGGTTCATATCATCCTTTTTCTTTTATTTAAAACTGTAACACAAACTAAACAGAAAGGTTACAGTTCTTTATTAGGGATGCTAATGACGAATGCATGTTCCTTGCTGTCTCAGTATTTCACTATTTCATCATCTCCGGAGCAGACAGCTCTTTAATCTTTCATGTTTCCCGACAAGATGAGCTAAACGGGCCGTTTTTTTCCTCCCCAAACTGAGCGACATTGATAACAGAAGGTGACCTTCAACAAGGCAGACTCGAGGGTTCAATCCCCTCCGTCGGTAAACACAGAGTGTCCTGGAGGATCATGTTGAATTTCTGCCAGCGTGAACTCTTTTACCCACGAGCTTTCCACTCTTTACTGCCCTCTTTTGGTCACAGAGCAAATCTCCCATCACAGCAGATCTTCACTCAATCTGCTCTATTTAAAGTTTCCTTCATCCACATCCGCTCTGTGAGACTGAATTATCTAAAGTAGAAGAATAAATATCGGGAACAACAATTCTCTTTTCTGACAAAACGTTAAAAGTTCTACATTACAATAAGGAACCTGAAAATGAGCATGATCTGTCCCCTTCAATGAACGATTGATCAGTTAATAAAGTCCTTGCATTAGGGTTAATACTTGACGTGTGAGATTTTTAAGAGTGAGTGGGAAGACGTTCATTAGCACCAGGAGCACTGAGACTATAAAACGCTGACCTCAGCTGCACGGCTTGAGCTTCGTTTAAAGTAAAACCCAGCTGGAGGTAATGAAAACTGAGATGATGATCTACTTCAGCTCTACTGTTTAACCTGTTAATCCCACAGAAGTTAAAGGACATTTTGGGTAAAAGCTTATTTGCTTTTGGTCGATTTGCCGCCAGCACAAGTATCTTAGCTTAGCACAAAGACTGGAAACAGGGGGAAACAGCTAGCCTGGTTCTGTAACGCTAAAGCTGACATGTGAGCCTGGATGTTGCAGTACTGACGTCGATGGAGCAGCCCAGCAGGGATCCTCTGTCGATGGCCCTGCTGATGATGCTGTACAGGTCGGCGGGGGCTTTCTTCAGCTCGAACATCTCCGTCACGCCGCCGGTGAAGTCCTCGAAGCCCTCGGACGTGCTGCCGCCTGACAGAGCCTCATAACAGCCGTTCAGCCTGGGACACAACAAGAGACTGATGAGGGAAATAAATCCTTCAAAGAGTAGACAAAGGTAATTATTAGGTACATGAGGAGGCCTTGAATGGAGTCAAAGGACCTGACTGAAAAGTTTAGACTGGGAAGCTTCCCTAACTCGTCACATACTTCCAGAAACAATGCTCCGCTTCTTTAACACAGCAAACCAGATTTACAGCTGTCAGCTGGAGCAGCTGCAGTCTCAAGTTTCTAAAATACTGCCGTAAGGACTTCAAGTGTTTATCTGTTCCCTACAGACTTCCAGACGTCCAGAAACTCTCTGGTCGTAGGCGTCGTTGTACAAAATCCTGCCAGGACTCACAGTCTGCAACAAGCTTTAACTTGTGATCATCTGACTGGGAGTTGAGGAGAGCAGAGCCCATGTTCACGTCATGTTCACGTCATGATGGATTCAACATACATATGATCTGCTAACTGGAGTAAAGTTAGCATGATGTTGGCTAGAATGCTTGTGTTAATCTCAAGCAAACAAACAAACATGTAAACACAACAGGTAATATCAAGGTCATGTCCCTACATGGTCCAATAAGTCGATAACGTAAAGACTATCGGGGTCACGTCCAAATATTTCTTGATAAATTATTAATGTAGAAACAATAGTACGATAGGTTGATAAAGGTCATACGATAAATCACTGTAATCACGGTATTATTCTAAATGTGCACATGCTAAAAAGGTGTGGCAAAGACAAGGTATCATTGGACTTCAAGCGTTGTCTGGCGTGACATCAACGTGTCGTTAACTCAGACCCAGAGGGCATGGAGGGCTCATCATGTGCGGCGGCCTCACTTTGCGTAGGCCTTTTCCAGCAGCGCGCTCCAGAACTCGGTCCCCTCGGCCGAGTGGACGAACAGCAGCTTCCCGTCCTTCACCGGCAGCCGGTCGTCGATCACCACCTCCACCCACTCGCCAAACTGCCAGAACTGCATGACGGAGAGAAGACGACGCCGATGTCACATGAAGACGATGCTGTTGTTAGTCATCAAACTCCCAGGAAGAGGAGTCTTATGCACACACAAACGATGTGGAGGGGTAAAACAAAAAGGACAATAGTTGAGTAGAAGTAGAAAGCGTACCTTGTAATAATGTCTGATCTGTCTGTCTGGTTTAAAAATAGTACTTCATAGTAAATGTATTTGATCACAGATCAGTCAGCACCGTCTTATTTCTGCTTAATATTTCGTGCAGCTGATTGGATTTAATGACGCTTCACTCAGTTCTAATTTCCATCTATTTGATATCTGTAAAGTACAGGAGAAGGACAAAGAGGCGTCAGACCATCACGTTGTATCAGGTGACATTGGGCAATGCTTTCACGTATCAACCCTAAAATAAATCCAGAGACTAAAATAGGCAACGCTTAACTCCAGCACTAAGCCCATAATTTAAACTCCTCCAAACCAGTAGAGCGACTCGTTACTTTACAAAGCAAAGTGTAGATGCACCTTGTTGAGCTGCTGTTCTTAAAAAGGAGATAACTTATTAGGAGCAGAGAGAATTTATATCCGGAATAACAAATGAGAGAAAGTCAAGACGAGTTTGGATTTCGGGAAACCTCCCTCTGCCGTTTGTCTTTTACATCCCTCCGACAAGATGAAGACCCAGGGGACCAGACAGCGAGGTTAACGTTCTCAGAGGAGAAGAAAAGATGAATGTTTTCTGACTTGTTGACAGGAGGCAGTGTGCCTGTTGGCCAGCAGGGAGCACAAGAGAGCTACACAACAGTGTATACACACTACTGTACACTGAATACAAGCTGAAGCCCTGCTTTGAATTTTAAAATCCTTAAAGATGCCACCAGAGCTCCACCTGAGTCTGACTGGGTCTGAAAGGAATTTGCTCCCATGAAACAAAAACACCTCGGGACATCCCATCCTGTAATTATGAGACAAAAAAAGAGTAGGAGTTAAACCTCGTTGGCCTTTTCATGTCGCGTTTCTGTCATTTCCAGAGAGTTTGTGAAAGTGCAGAGAACACTAACGGCAAACGGGTCGACTCACACAGAAAGACCTGGAGGCGGAAAAACAGAGAGAGAAATGTTTGTCTGTCAACGTTAATTGGGGATTTTAGAATGGAGAACGAGGGGGAAGGAAGTTGCAGGGTTGTCATAAAAAGCAGAGAAAAAGTCACAGCTGGGGCGTGTGTGTGTGTGTGCGTGTGTGTGTGTGTGTGTGTGTGTGTGTGTGTGTGTGTGTGTGTGTGTGTGTGTGCATACAGCGGGAAGATAGACAGATGGATGGATGGAGGAATTCTGCATGCTCTGCAGAGCTGAATCCACCTCTGGGAGGAGCTGTGTCACAAAACAGCAGACTGAAGACAGCACACGCACACGCACACACACACACACACACACACCTTCCTCATTCTACTCTGACACGGCTGAGCGTTTATCTCACAGCGATGTGGCAGCAACACCCAACACACCTCTCATGACTTGCAGTTCGCTGTCCTTAAAGGGGACACACACACACACACACACACACACACACACACACACACACAAACACACACATCATGCTCTTCTTTTAAGGTCCATACCTAAGACTCATAGTATTTTGGGTTTGCACTTGATCTACTCTAATATGTCTACATAATTCAAGCTCAAAAAGCACATTATTTTTGTCTGAATATACTTGTACACCTTGTTTTAGCGCCTCCCTCTTAAAGCCCCGCCCCCTCAGCAACGCCCTGTCTGATTGGCTTGCAGGGAAAATATGGCGCACCTTTGCAAATCTAGTTGTCAAATTAGGGCGCCAAATTTGAATAGCTTATTGAATCAAAGTCAAATCAAAAACAATGAATACTCGTGTTGTGTTATTTCACAGTTTGTGTGCTGGCGGGCACTCCAGATCCACAAATGGATGTTCACGGGCACGAGCAAGGAAGAGGGAATTTGTCCCCTTTTAAAGTGCGAGAAATCCATCAACACAATTCAACAAACAGTTGAGGCTTTCAGCGTGAAACGCCTGCTATAATAAGAACGGGATGAAAGATTCTGCCCCAGTTAGGTTTCATTTGTTTTCCGACTGAGACGGCTGAGATTGCCTATTTTATAATTTATTCTCCCTCCCTTTGTTCGCCTCCTTCGCGCGCACAGACTTCCTTTCCGTCTCTGTCCTGCTTCAATTAAGATTCTCACTGCACTGCACTCATAATTACATTTTTGGGGATGACTCATTCAGGTCCAGGGGAATTTTTCTAGAGGCTTAAAGGATCAGAACTGTTACAAAAAGGGGGGGAAACCCAGGAAGACTCGACCGCACACACAAAAGAGAGCGGCAACATGCCCGGGCAGGGAAGCCAAACGAGAAACTGCAAGTAATGGAAACATGCGAGCATGAAAGCTTACGTTGGCTGCGATACAAACACAATGACGAGAGGCTAAAAACAAACAACAACACACACGGGCGCGATAGAAAGAGCGGGCGGTGAAAGTAGGGCAGCTCTTACTCTGCTGGCCGCATGTATATTTACGAGCCATTGCATGCATGTGCGATCAACACATGCACGCATGTACGAGCCCTACAGAGCAAATTAAAGTATTATTTCCACTCATTCTAGCAGAGAGAAGCACGAGTACGTCTATATCTGTAAAAAAAAAAAAAAATGAACACATGTAGTCTCTGGAAATAATCAGTGAAAAAACGGGTCAAATATTCTGCTTTCCCTCGGCTGCTCTGTGACGTTGAGTCAGCAGCCCCAGCAGACTGTGTGTGTGTGTGTGTGTGTCTCTGCGTGCGTATGCGTGTGCGTGTGCGTGTGTGTCTATTGATCCTCTGATACCAGATGAGTCAGCGCGGCATGGAGCTGGGATACGATTCTTCTTTTTTTGATTTCCCTATGATGCAATATAGACTAACTTGAGTCTGTGTGTGTGTGTGTGTGTGTGTGTGTGTGTGTGTGTGTGTGTGTGTGTGTGTGTCATGTTCTATATTGTAGGCCGGTTCCTACACACACACATACACACACGTGTTAATGTGCGTCTTTGATGTGCGGGAGCTTCCCCCGTGTTCCTCGTTTCACTTCCTCGTTCTCTCCCTCGTGGACACTCGGCAGGCCAACAGTCTGGCTGGCGCACACACACACACACACACACACACACACACACACACACACACACACACTCCTCACTGCATCACAGGGGGACGCAGTGTGTGTCGTGCTCTGTGACACTGCAGGTGGAGAAGGTGGAAAATTCAAGTTTCCACAAAAGAATGAAGTATCAAATCCTAAAAAATGTGTGTGTGCTCAGCGGGAAATCTTTTCCTTGCAGCTTTTTCTTCGTTTGCATTCGTTATGGTTGTAAAACACACACCAGTCAAATCGAGCTTCTCATCATTCCAAACAACCGCCGCAATGATTTCCCTCCCTCGCACCGCACTGAACGCACGCATTGTTCACCTGCTCGACAACCGCAGCAGCTACTATTGTGTACAAAGCAAAGTTCAGCTGATAAGGCCCGCAGAGAGAGAAGAAACACGACACACATTTTAAATTGAAGACACAAAGCAGCAGTCCTGGTCCCCTCGGGCAGGAGACACCCGCTGGTTGTCCTGATAGACGTGACTGAATGATGTAATCCCCTCCTCCTTTGTGCGATAAAGACATGGGTGTGTGCGTAAATCAGTTTTGACGGTGACTCAAACCGGGTTAAGTTAATACATTGACAAGCGTGACCGGGCGGGGCTCTGAAAGGTCAGTTATCACGGGTGACTCAGTGAGGTCCAACGAGGAGGTTATGAAAGAAAGATTGTTGTTCTTTCTGATCCCGGAGAGAGGCAGAATGAAATGACTAACGATGGATTATTTTCATTGGAAAATAATCCATGAATATTGTGTATTAATCCGGTCAATGTCAGCCTGAAAAATTCAGTTTCCAATGAAATGAGGTGAAGAAAAGCAGGAACTCCTCCCTTTCCTCATCATTATGTTCAATACACGTGTCATTTCAGGACTACTTCACACACACTTCACGGCCAGCAGCAGGAATTCCTGCAACAGGAATAAAAGATGAATAAAGCTGCTCAGCTGCTCACTGTTCCTCGACGTGAGTGAAGGGAGAGGAGAGACCGGGCTCTTCCTGTGACTCAGTTTCAAAACTGAAATGACATCATGGATCCAACCACAGCGGGAGACCAACACAGAAAAGGGCAATGCTGCGACACACAACGGTGCAACAAAATAACCTTTTGAAACCAACAAAAACAAACTTGTCTCTAATTCCACTCGGCAACAGTTTGCACAACTGGTGGTGCACCGAACAGGAAATGACACAACAGAGGCCGCCGGGCAAAAACTATTTTTCTCACTTTGTCGTGCTTTTGCCCCTATTTTGTTCTTTTGTGTCTCTTTGTGGTCATTATGTGTCTCTATATGGTCTTTTTACTTCTCTTTGTGCTCATTATGCATCACTTCAAGGTTGTTTTGTGTCTCCTTGTAGTCGTTTAGTGTCTCTAAATGGTCTTTTTTATTTCCATTTAAGGTTTTTTTTATGTCTACTTGTGGTTGGTTTGCCCTTTTCTTATTTTGGGTCTCTTTGCAGTTGCTTTTCATCTCTTTTCATCCGCAGAAAGAAGTGCAGACATAACTGAGCACTGCTCATGTATGACACCATGTCGGCTGTCGGCTCTGCCCTCAGACGCGCACAAGCACGCCTGTAAATACAGGAAGTGAAGCGGCCGTCACCTGAAAGTGAAAGATGCCCGCGTAGCCCTGCTGGAAGTCTTGTCCGTGAGGAACCACTCGATGCAGGAGGTCGTCGTTCAAGGTCAGCGAGGCGATGGCTGCCAGCAGCCAGCAGTCCCCTGAGGACACACACACACACACACACACACTTTTATTACCCAGGATCCGTCCTGAATGCCAAAACCTAGCATAATATATTTGAATGTCAAATGACAGCCACATATTAATGTGGAACAGGTGGTTGGAAGAGAATCCCAACTACTTTCTTAGCAAAAAGGAAACTTTTAAAACTGGACCCCCCCATAAAAAGCCCAGTAAAGACAAGAGTCCTGAACTATGTTTGAACAAGCTTTGCCTTCTGGGAAAATAGAGGCACTCGTGGATTTAAGAAAGGGTCTGAAATGACCACGGCTGCACATTAAGTCACTGATGTCCCTGTTCTGATACATTGTGTTGCAAAAGAGCAGGAACACTCTTGTGGTCTTTGTCGTGTTGTCTGGGAGTCGCTGAACATTTTTAATTGGTCTGTCCTCATATCTTGAATGTTAATGTTTCACGACAGCGTGTTTCATGTATGAAGGCCGGTTAACGACACACAATAATAATAATAATAAAAACAAACAAAGCGCAGGTCGCTTCACTTTTACGCCGACGCATTTATAACCCCGTTCTGTCATAGGATCCATAAACGGCCCCTGATAGCAGCCGCTGAGTCGTCTGACTGATAAGCCAGTAGCACACAGATAACGTCTTCTCCTCCGCGGTGCATTCGGGCTGTAAAACAAAGCGGAGCATCGTGTTTTCTGGCTCAACATTTTTTTGGGGTTGTTGTTTTGCATCTTAGCTGCTCCTGTGGGAGCGAGGGAGGGGGGTTTATTGCATTCGGAGGTGAGGGGCGGGGAGGAGGGGGGTTGCGTCCTGCGCTGCCAGAGCGACTGGAGCACAGGCCCGGTGGCCTTGTTTACAGATGTGAGGCAGAGAGAAACAAAGCATGAATTATAGATGGAGCTCTGTGTCGGGCAGGAAGCATCTCTGGCAATTAACTGTTACGCTGAATTGACCGTTAGCAGTCCATCTCCATCGGTCATCGTGACCTCATCACGTTTAATCTAATCTGGCGAGTTTTCCAGAGGGCTCAGTCTGCTTTCCACAGAGGACGGAGGACTCTCGACATGCGATGGGAGCTGATTAATGCGTATGAATAGTTAGAAAGAATGGAATATAAATGTATATTAAACTGAGAAAGCTGTGTGGTTTATGAAAGGTTTATGGTATGAAGTATTACCAGAATATGTCCAACATGCAGAGACTCTAGAGCTGTGAAGACAATAATGAAACATCATATCACTTCATATTTTACTCTAAAATAACCTTTTCAATTAAACTTGTGTGTCAGTCTGATGATAGTTTCATCGTTTCATGAAGGGAATATCATATTTTATCGTGAGGGGTTATGTTGTCTGTGGTTCTGGAGGAAGATGAGAGCTTAACTTATTAATGTTACATTTTCTCCAGACTGCTACTCTTGGGAATGAGCCGCCAGTCAATCGCCGGTTTCTTTTGGCTTTCGTCAGCATTTCTCACTTAGTCTTTTCACCCGATTAAATACAAAAGGTTCCTCTCCTCCCCTGTCCTCTAATAGCTGAATCATGCAGCGGTGAAACAGATGGGGAGCCTCTCACCCAGCGCTCCCTGACAGATGTCTGTGCGAGTAGCTCCGTCGACGATGAACTCAGGGCGCTTGCAAAACTCCTGTAGAGTGAAGAAAACACAAACAAAACACATCATTGCATGTTTCGGATACCCACTTTCCCAAGTGTCAAGTCTTTTCTCATGCCGAGTGGGTCGACCACAGGGCCTCATCCACGGAAAGTACACAATGCATGGTTTATACAGGTTTCAACAAGTCCAAGTGCTTTTGAAAGCCTACACAATGCCTTAATTAGAATATCCTTTAAGATTGTTTTCTGAGAAAGAATACAGGTCTTAGACCTCATTTAGATTATCAAAAGCTGGTCACTTTGATTTTACTTCCGTTTGATGCTAGCTAGCTAGCACGGGAATCTGGCTGCCCGACAACAAATGCCTGAGATGCTAAAGTTGTCGGTCCAGAAAAAGCTCCTCAAACCACAACGTCTCACTTTCAGATTGTTGTTGCTTTAGTAACACATGAGATACAGTCCACACACAGTACTTTATATAAGACTATACACGCTTTAAAGTTGTTCAATAGTCATGTTTGACTTAGCTAGGCTAGGACTTAGCTGTGTTAGCTTCTTTCTCTTGTTTCTCTCTGTGCTAAGCTAACATCTACATGCTATCGCTGTTCTGAACAAAACCGCTGGACAAAAGCTGAATATATCAGTCAATTGACAGATACTAATGATAATACATGGACTGTTTCGCTAACAGATGTTTACAAATGTGAACATTTGCTAGTTTCCCTAAATGTTTTTGTTGTTATTTTTTTAATTGCACAGCTAAAATGGACACCAGACTATTTGAGGACCAAAAGAGGTCACAACAATATATATATATATATATATATATATATATATATATATATATATATATATATATATATATATATATATATATATATATATATATTACATTTCGTGGCAAAAACAGTGTTTCTTTCTAGTGTCTCTCGCACCGCGTCTCGTTTCCCACTATTTTCTTCTTGGTAAACCATCTTTGACTCAGCGTGTGGAGCGTGAGAAACCCCACATGAAGCTATAAAAAGAAATAATCCATTTATTCTTGTGCCCCACACACACACAGCTGCACACACACACCATCATACACATGGTTGAATTCACAGAAACAGTCGCCATCACACACACAGATTTAAATACTAGCTTTCGGGCTCACACGCAGCACAGATTTTTTGGGGGTGGAAATGAGAAACACCGCGAACCCTCTTAGTCTTATGCGGCGTAAATATTACAGATCCCAGGGTGCAAGCGAGAGACACACATGAATTATACAACGTCAGACTTTTTGGAGAAACGAGACCCCGGGAAGCATCGGAGCAGACTCAAACAGAAAGCTGCAGGAGGAGCTAACAGGCCGCAGTCACGCTAATGATCGCGGCCCAGAGAGCTTCTCAGATCCCCGTTCGTCTCGCTGCTCTTTTGACGGCAGCGACCTGTCACGGTATGCGCAAATCAAACAGTAATGAGAGAGCGTGCCGTGATAACACCCAATGAAGACAGACCCACTCGGTTCTCTGGTGTCACACTCGGCTACAGGGAGCACCCTGATGTATTTATAATGCAGCGAGCAGTGATGAGAGACTGAGACCGCCGAGCGGGGAAGGACTGGAGGTCTGGGGAGATATGCATGGTCGGATGAGAGGCAGTAAGACGAGGAACGAAACCTCTCCGAGACACTTGCAAACTCCTGACTTGCGGGAATGTCGAGATGATATCGACCAATCATTCGGGAGAGAAAGTTTAGTTGCCAAGCAACAGATGAAATTAAGTCTGCGAGGAAAAGTTGCAGAGGAGGTGAAAAATGTGATTATAGCCGGTTATGAAAAAAAGAATGGATATGCGGTCATTATCTGCTCACTGCCGGAGTCATCAGTCAATGTCTGATGGATTTAGAAGGATCTTCAAACACAAAGAAAGTTAGTGTTCGTACTTCACGGCTTTCTCCAAAACTCGTTCTAGTTGAAGGTCAACGTTCGCTTTTGCATGATCCTGCACAGGTAAAAGCAAAATAAAAAGGAAACAAGGAAATACATCCTGGACATTTCATGGTTTCTTTCATTTAAAAAGGATGTTGTTTCCAACAGCACTTGAACACACCAACTAGCTCGGCGTCAGAGGTAGACTCTTTGACATAACATGCAATAGTTTGAACTGCTTCATTAATATTGATTGTTATTTCTCACCGGGGGCCTCATCCAGCGGACTCCGGAGGTCTTGGAGGATCTCGGGCCGAGCTCTTTGAATCCCAGAGACGACGCGGCACAAGGGAACAAGTGGTCCTCGAACAGCCTCCGACCCTGGACGGACTGGGCCTTCAGCATCTCGAAGTCCTGACCCTGAAACTTCACCGCCTTGTGATACTGCCCCAGGCCTTCGTCGCGATCCCACTTGCTCCTCAGCTTGGAGGCCATGCCCGTCGCATAAATGTGCTCCTCCATCCCGAGCTCTTGGAGTCAGCTGTGGGGGTCAGCTGTCGCTCTCTGTTGGATGTTTGTATGTGTGGCACACTACAATGAGATGTTAGGATGTGTCAATAATGAATGAGGCAACTGTGACTTGCTCTAGCTACAGTTTGGCTGAAAAGTGCTGCAGCAGAGCTGATGTAAATCTGATCTAAGAAGGGGGTAATGGCTTCAAGGCTCAATCATATAGCAGAATGAAACATCAGTGGGCATTAAGAGGCTATAAAATATCGACTGCTTGGTTGCGGTGCTTGTGGTTCTGCTGTAGCTGGATGCTCCGAAAGCAATAACAAATCACAAAATGCTCCGGAGAGAGACGTCCTCCTCGCAGCGAAAGGCAGATCGTGTCCCGGTGAGCACCAATCACAGTTTGTTGCTATCCGTTTCCAGTCCTTCCTCCTCCCACCAGCAGGTAAAACCTAAAAGAAAGAAAGTTGAAATGAGATCTCGGGGAAGTATGCAGAGATGAACGCCCACATAGCTCGATGTACCTGTGCATGCAACTCAGGGAAAAGCAGCAGGACCTATAGATGCTCTGTACACACATTTAAGCTTTAGAAAAAGCACGTGCCCTGCCCATTTCTTTTCAGTTCACCACACACACACACGCGCACACGCGCGCGCACACACACACACACACAGCAAAGGGATTAGTCACAATGGGCACATCCGGGCTACTTTTACTGTGAATGTTCTCACAGTGTCAGACGGCAACGTTTTAAAGTCGATGTTTAATCAAAGAGGTGTATTAACAAAGTGGTGTGTGTGTCTGTGTGTGTAGGGGAGGGTGGGAGGAGGTATTTATTGTGCAAACTGCAAACAGAGGGTGCGGTTTTTGTGTGAATCTTGATGCACAATGAAGGCAGCGCGAGGCCCAGAACAAGCAAAAGCTCTCCTCGACTCTTCAATTAAGCAAGACGGGGACGAGGAAGTGTAAACTTCCATTAGAGCCGCCGGAGCTCTTGACAGAACTGGAACTTCTGAAGCGGTGCATCTCCGCTGGAGTAACAGATGGTGTATTTTTAACACTTCTTCAGCGCCGTCTCTTTCTTTTCATTTTCCTTTTTTCACTACCTCCTCTCGCCGAACTGAAACACTCTTCCTGTTTGGAGGCTCGGCTGTCTGTCACAACAAGAGGCTGAAAAAGAGTTTGTCTCATTGGCTCAGAGGAACTCCACTTTCCACGGCTCTCTGTGAACCGCACCCTCTGAAAACATGCCAGCTCACGGACTGAACAATGTTCCTGCTCACGAGAGCCGCAGAGCAGAACATGTGGCCACATCATCGCGTTTACAGGCTGTGAAGAGTCGTTTTATTGTCAGGAACTACATGAAAAATTCAACGCTTTTATGGCAATTTCCACTACTGCCGCTATTAGGAGCTAACTACTTATACCACACTAGTCAGAGTACTACATTTACACTAATATATATATATATATATATATATATATATATATATATATATATATATATATATATATATATATATATATATATATATATATATATATATATATATATATATATATATATATAGCAGTACTGAGTATTGCTGTTTTGTGTTTTTATTTATCCTTGCACTGCTTTGAATTGCTACCAAAATTCATATTAGCACTATCAAAAATGGTCTGAATATGGTACTTATTTACATTTTGAAGCTACTTTAGTACCAGTTATTAAAGAAAACATAAGGTCAAAGTTGGTGTGCCACTGTAGCTCTCTCCTGTAAGCAACAACAACAAAGCATACCATATTCCACTAACAACACAACCATTTGCTGCTTTTCATCTCTGCTGCGTATTATCGGGGCGCACTCTGCCCAACATGAGTTCAATCTGGCTGTAATGAATATTTCATTTCCCCCTCACATGTGAAATACACTTACATAGCCCCCCCCCCACCCCCCTCTTCCACACACACACACACACACACACACACAAATATATCCTCCACCTCAGTGCAGGTGGTGACATCTATGAGAAATGACAGGCCGTAGACGGCATGTCCAGACGCATAAAGAAAAGCCACCACACGTTTTCACCAGCAGCTCCAGTCCGACAACACGGAGCTAAATCACAATACAGAAGTAGAAGAAATCCCCAAGACTCTTGCTGCAGCTAATTCCACTATATGAGGAAATAATATGCTCGCACCCAAACCAAAACATATCGTGTTTGTGTGCACATGCGTGCATTGGATGACTTCATTGTGATATGTCTTCCATGGCACACTGTGGGATGAATTGAGGTGCCATAAATATTACGTTGGTATTATACAATGTGAGACATGATATGCAGCTTGTAAAATGAAAAGCACACAAGATATGAGACCCGGGGAGGTCACATGAGTTTACCAGCAGTCCCCCAACGCAGTCGGTGTCACTGCTGCTTTTCTGCTGATGTGTGTCTGAGTCTGCCAGTGGTTTTTTCAGCAGCCTGTCTAAATACACTCTGCGTGTAACTAAGTAATGTCTGTGGTGGGTGTGAGGTCCAAGTGTGTGTGTGCAGTGAGTAAGCATTCTGACCTGCCTCCGGTGTATTTCTGCACGCAGGGTTCATATCCGGAACACTGCGAAATGAAATATCCCAAAAAGTGTTTGCTCTCAAAGCCGTGGAGAAAATAGAGCTGCAGAGAAACCAGACACGCGCTTGTTTCTGCTGAGGAGGATTAAAGATGCGGACTCTTGAGAGTGACCATTATCAAAGTAGGATGCAGGAACTTGGCATCACACACACACACACACACACACACACACACTCTTAAAAACAGGCGGTTCCTGTAGATAACACTTATTCCACCATTGTACAATGAGTTGTTGGATTATAGTTAATATCAAACCACATGAGTGTATTTTAAAGCATGCCCTTGAATATTGCGCGCATAGATAAGCATACAATAGTGAATATCAAGCCACGTTGGTGTATTTTATTTAAAGCATGCCCTTGTGCATGGCTCACACAGATAAGCATGCAGCCCTGCTGGTGGGTGTGGTCCTCGAGAGGAGATCTGGTGTCCAGCTGTCAGGCTGCAACTTTTCTCAAGTTGACCAACACAAACAGCTAGCGAGACCAGTTTCATTTCGCCACTCCGTCTCATAATCGGAGATAGTATCCGTATTGCAGTGAGAGGAAATGCGCACGATAACAAGAGATTTTCGCGCAAGCAATTGGCAGATTTCAAGATTTTTGTAAGTTGTGAAACGACTGCGAGGAGTTTGCTTTGGGTGATTGCTCCCAGTTTTCACAACAGGAGTCACAAACTTTAGAGTTTTGTTGTCGTGTCAAAAACCAAAAAAAAGTTCAGCGAGGAAGTCAAAAGTGTTTTTGATAAATGTGTCTGGCTGCAGCGCGACGCGAACTGCAGACGAAACCAGTGCCAATGAAGGAATTGTATATTTACCTTTTGCCAGATGTTTCCTTTAGAAGGCAGTTTTTTTAGACATTCAATATCCAGTTTAGCTTTCCTTCCATGTTTAGTGAAGGTTCAACTCCTCCCCTGCTCTCTACCAGCACGTATAATTTTGAAACAAACGCCCTGCTGCCTCTTCTCTGAACTGGATCTAATGTGCACCCTTCCCACTGCGTCTGCGCAATGTCCGTTAGTCATAAACCTCATTCCACTGAGAGGGAGGGCTCTAAACACGCTGTGCTTTCCTGCACTGTCGTTGTCCTCACACGGTGCCAGATCATGAAGTTCAATCTTTTTGGGGTGGATTTATATATAGACTGAGGGGACTTACTATGACATAAAATATGCATGTTGTGCATTATTAAGGGAGTTGATGTGTCCGGATGTGGCCTTGCACTCTTCAGTGCTGGGATGTAAAGTACTTCAAATATAATGTTTAACTTTACTTACCTTTGAAACCACTTTGAATTTCATACATCCCCCTATGCTCCACAACATGTAATCGACTGCTGTAGTTTACAAATTAATATTTTACAACCAGAAGGCCTTTATATGTGTGTGTGTGTGTGTGTGTGTGTGTGTGTGTGTGTGTGTGTGTGTGTGTGTGTGTGTGTGTATATATATATATATATATATATATATATATATATATATATATATATATATATATATATATATATATATATATTAACTCAACTTACTTTAGAAACGTTAAGTATATATTGTTTTAAGATACTGTTGTTTTACCTTTCAATTTAGTAGGGCTTCACTTTATATTGTGGTATTGTTACTTTTATTCGAGTAATACGTCTAAATACTCCTCCCAACATTAACATTTTGAATTATAATATATTTTATAATATATTCAATGTGTTTTTTATGATACATATTTTATTCAAAGTTCGTTTGAGCAAGTGAGTAAGTATGAATGCCTTACTAAACGTCTAAGCTTTTTAATCATAACGTTTTATACAATCACACAAGGACAAAATTAACGATTAGAGGGATGTCACACAAGATTAAAACTGTCAACAAGGACATCTAGAGGCTATGTTTAGTAAATGCGGCGTTCATTCTTTCGGACTACATATCCCAGCAGGCAGCGCTGCGGGTCACTTCCCGTCGTACTTAGCGCTCATCCCGTTCTACGTCGCTACGCGTGTCCTCCGCAGCCGCCGTTGTCCCATTGAGAGAACCTGAACATGGCATCCGACGGACCGCCGGGTACCGAATCCCTCCCGTCCGATTTAGGCAGCGCTATCGCGGCACTGAACTCATGGAGCCACCCGGAGCTTCACGCCAAGCTGGCGGAGCTGGGAGCCCCCACAATGGGTAAGAAAAGACCGGGAAAACGCGAAGAGGACACCGGAGGAAGGACTGTGTTTAGCTAATAGTAGCTAATCAGTTGCTAACGCTAGTTAGCAAAACGCACCACGTCCGTTGGTTAAAGTTAGACCCGCTGTATGTTTACATTTTGATTTGCACACTCAGTATCTAATGTAATGCGTTTTAACGTTACTAAACGGTGTTAAAAGCAGTACTAACTGCACATAGCTGGTCCCGTTGTTAAGGAGCCCATTGCTGTAGCTGTTAGCTTGCTTGCTAACGTCATGTAACGTGAGGCACTTGTCAGGGTTAACGTTAGCTAACTTTTCAGGTCGTCCGTTTAGTGTTGAGGGGGTTTAACTAGTGTAAGTGCGATGTTATACCACGACTGTTAGCAGCAGACTTTGCATTTCTATTATTAAATAAGTCTTTTGTCATTCTTCAGGTCCCAGAGAGGAGCTGATGGACAGACTGAAGGGGTACATGATTCAGGTACATGGAACTACTAAGTCGGTGCCGGCAGTTTTACTTGTCTGTTTTTAAGATTAAAAAAAAACAGACAAGACAATATAAGATAAGATGAGACAAGGTTAATTAAATGATCTACTTCTCAGACCGTTGCCTATGAAGTCACTTATTTGTTTACTGTTTCTTTCTGCAGACTGGGATCCTCCTCAGCAAACCCAATGACGACAAACCAATGGGCTCCCAGGTAAATGGCACATAAATGTGTGGATTACATTTGGTCATGCACTGTTTTCTCACATTGCTCTCTTGTTTGTTTGCAAGTGGAAATATATTTGGTGTGATCACACATACTGCTGTTGGATCTCCCCAGATTTCTTGCACATGACGGCTTCATCATCTTAGTGTGTATTAACACCTAACATTGTGTGTGTATATATATGTATATATATATATATATATATATATATATATATATATATATATATATATATATATATATATATATCGGATATATTTTCAAATAGCACACTATTTTGAAAGTACCATAGAGTATGATGGTGTAGCACCATTATTACATGGAAAGGTATTTCCTTCCCTCCAGATGCCAGGTATCCCTCCCATGCCCCCGATGCCCATGCCACCCATGCCTCCTGGTATTGGCATGATCCAGGCTATGAGCATGATGCCCGGAGGACCCCCTCCACCTGGCATCCACATGGGCATGGAGCCCCCAGGCTTGCCCCCTCCCGGCCTATCGCAGGATGATCAGCTGAAGATGGTCCAGCACAGAGCAGCAATGGTGTTGCAGCAGGAAGAGAGAGCCAAGCAGCAGGTGAAGTTTACTGACTGTGTAATCCACTCGTTGCTTTCAGCTTTCTCTTTTTAAGCACAAACACAACACTGTGATGCAATCAGTTTGTGAGCTGATAGGATTAAGGAAAACAGAAGCAAGTTTTTGAATCTCTTCTCAAAGCAAGAAACACAAATTTATATACAGCAACATAAAGTATCTGCTTACAGAAACCACTCCAACACCTGCCACACTTAGCCGTGTGTCTGACAGCTGCCAGATAAAAGCCGCAGTCACTACAGAGCACACAGACAGACTGTTGCTCAGTCATTCATTGATTATGTGTATCACAGGGTGAGTCCCATCTCATGGATGAACAGGATCTCCTGGAGCAGGAACTGGTGAGACGGTAGAGATAGTCCACCTCATCGGATAGAACTTCCCTTCAGATTTAATCAAATGTAACAAAGACTCTTAGGAAAGAGTTTTTGTACATTTACAAATTGTATTACCGTTTAATAATAGTCACCTTGTATTAGTTATGGAGCATCCTTTTCCCTCTTTTTTGTTGTTCGTACACCCTCAATTCTATTCCTTTTCCGTAATTACGTACGTTAAGTCCCATCTCTTCCTCCTCAACTATCAGGCTGCGGTGCTGATGGAGCAGGAGCGTCAGCATGAGATGGTTAAGATGCATCAGGGTCAGGGGCCCAGACCCATGCTTCCTATCGGCGCAGTGAGAGGTATGTTGGTAATTTTTATGTTTCAATTTCCTATTCCTGACTTTTATTTCCTGACTCCGGACTTTTTGTACCACGTTTGGTGTAAATGATCACATCGTCGGTGAGGTTTTATCGCCTGCAATCTGTCTTTTTGCAGGTTTGGATCCACGTGGGCCGCTGCCTCCCGGTGTCAGTATGATGCCAACCCAAAAAATGAGAGTGCCACCGCCTCCAGGAGAAGATAACCGAGAGGTAGGCAGACGTTTCCCCATGTGTTCTTTTATTCGTAATGCGTTGAAGGGAAATGCTGGGAGATTTAATTTGAGCTTTTATATTCTTTTTTGCTTTTGATTGGTAACCGGCGCTAAAGTCTTAGTCACAAGTTGTGGTTTGTTGTTTTCATTCCAGGTGTGGCAGAGCGAGGAGGTGAGCATCAGTGGACCCAAGATCCCTCAAGCTCTGGAGAAGATCCTCCAGCTGAAGGAGATCCGACAGGAGCAGCTCACCGACCCCGCAGGTCAGCACTGCCGCTACTCGATGGCTCACTGCATCATATGTCCACTGGGATGCTGTAGCATCTGGTTTTATGATCTGATTTGTCCGTTTCTGTCTCTTATCAGAAGAGGAAGACGATGAGGGAGCAGATATGGACATGAACTCCTCTGCTCCAGTCATGTCTGAGACGGAAGATGATGACAGTCAGATATCTAAGAAAGATGTAAGTTTTTTTCCCCCACTACTAGTACGGCTGTACTAGTGATATCGCAGTTGTTTCGTGTTACTAATTCACCGTTGTGAAAACAAAATCTAAACTGATTGTACTTCGTG
This sequence comes from Clinocottus analis, assembly GCF_023055335.1. Taxonomy (NCBI): domain Eukaryota; kingdom Metazoa; phylum Chordata; class Actinopteri; order Perciformes; family Cottidae; genus Clinocottus; species Clinocottus analis. The sequence continues at coordinate 3,483,319 of NW_027175943.1, forward strand.
TGTTGTAATCTCAAGATAAACACATGCGTGTTAATGCCCGAAATAGACATGTTTCACAAAGTTTTTAAAAAAAAAACTTTGAACCTTCATTTCAGAAAAATCGCAAACGCAGAAATCGCAAGAAGAAGAGCAAGAAGAAGCGAGCCCTGGAGAAGAAGGAGCAGGCGGAGCAGCAGGAGAAGAAGGAGGAGGGCGGCGGTGACAAAGAGGAGTCCGAGAAAGACAAGGACACGGACAAAGAGAAGGAAAAAGACAAAGACAAGGAGCCTGAGGTGGAGATCGAGTACATCACAGAGGAGCCGGAGATCTACGACCCCAACTACATCTTCTTCAAGAGGATCTTCGATGCATTCAAGGTGAGTACAGAGAACTGTTGACTTGCTGCACTCAGGCAAAGCGTGTTTGTATTGCTTTCAGGTGTGTTATGTTATTCGCTTTTGTTGTGCTGTAACAAAGCCTCTTCCTCGTCTCTGCTAGCTGACTGACGATGTGAAGAAGGAGAAGGAGAAAGAGCCCGAGAAGGCAGAGAAGCAGGAGACGGCCGTGCTGCGGAAAAAGGGCTTTGAGGACGAGAAGAAAGACAGCGACGATAGTGACGACGTGCGGATCCTTCCCTTTTTGTCATGAAAATTTAAAAAAAGAACATCTTGTTTGTTTACACGTACGTTTAAATATTATTTTCTGTACAGGACATGAGATCAGACTTGCCAAAACTCTCAAAGAAGAAAATGAGGAGGATGAACAGGCTGACTGTGGCTGAACTCAAACAGGTAAATGAAGGCTGATAGTCATTATTCACGCTTCCACCCGTCTTGGACACTTTCAACCTCTCCCTGTGTCTTTGCTCCAGCTGGTGGCTCGTCCAGATGTCGTGGAGATGCACGATGTGACGGCCCACGAGCCCAAGCTGCTGGTGCACCTGAAGGCCACCAGGAACACGGTGCCGGTGCCCCGCCACTGGTGCTTCAAACGGAAGTATCTGCAGGGCAAGAGAGGTATAGAGAAGCCTCCATTTGAGCTGCCCGAGTTCATCAAGAAAACAGGGATCCAGGAGATGAGGGAGGCCCTACAGGAGAAGGTGGGACTTCAGTGACACTCGTTCATTTTCCACACTCTCCTTTTCAACTTAGAAAAACAAGAAGGTGAACTTTGGATGCAGCTTTTTCATTTTGTCTCATTTTCCGTTTACAGGAGGACGCCAAAACCATGAAAACCAAAATGAGGGAGAAGGTTCGTCCCAAGATGGGAAAGATCGACATCGACTACCAGAAGCTCCACGACGCCTTCTTCAAATGGCAGATCAAACCCAAGCTCACGATCCACGGAGACCTTTACTACGAGGTACTAGATCCTTGAGAATGTAACCATTTATTACCCCTTTTTAGTAAAATCTCCTTCATTATCCTGAAGGGATAAACTGTTTCAAGCCAATCACCAATGCTGGAAATAAAGTGCTAATTTTAAAAGGCCTGCAGATTGACCTTCTGTGTGTGTTTTTGTGTGTCTGCAGGGCAAAGAGTTTGAAACTCGTCTGAAAGAGAAGAAGCCGGGCGATCTGTCTGATGAGCTGCGTATCGCTCTGGGCATGCCAGTCGGGCCTGTAAGCTCCACTAACTTTATATTTCCTGCATCTAGTGAGGAAACATTGCCGCCTGTGAGCTTACGTGTCTCTTCCTCTCCCAGAACGCCCACAAGGTGCCTCCTCCCTGGTTGATCGCCATGCAGAGGTACGGCCCCCCTCCCTCCTACCCCAACCTCAAGATCCCCGGACTCAACTCCCCAATTCCAGACGTAAGACAACGACTCCTAGCAATAATAATCATCCAATGTATTCCTCTGCTTATGCGCAACAGCGAAGATGTTCTACTCCTGTGTCACCTTGTTTGATTTCCTTCATCTTGCTCTTCTCTCTGTCAGAACTGTACGTTTGGTTATCACGCCGGAGGCTGGGGGAAGCCGCCAGTAGACGAAATGGGCAAACCGCTTTACGGTGACGTGTTTGGGACCAACGCTGCAGACTTCCAGGTCAGGGCACACACACATACATAATTTTTTTAAATACAGAAACTGTAAATATTATCTCAATGATGGATGTGCTTCCTCTTCCTGTAAATGTCACCGCCATTCTTTGTCTGTGTCCTGCTTTAAAACGAGAATATCTTTTTAAAAGAACAACTAAAGAAAACTATCAAAATCTTCAACGGTAAATATTCACTTGTTGATCGTTAACTTGTTGAACTTATGTCTTAACAATACCTGGAATGTGTTATCAGGCCAAAGCGGAGGAGGAGGAGGTGGATCACGCACCATGGGGAGAACTGGAGCCGTCAGACGAGGAGTCGTCGGAGGAAGAGGAGGAGGAGGAGAGCGACGAGGAGAAACCGGACGAGACCGGATTCGTCACACCGGCAGACAGGTGCTCGACATTAACGATTGCGGTCAACATTTTAATCAAGGCGTCACAAAGTATCCATCTTTAGGAACATTTTTTTTTTTTATCGCTTGCTTTTTATGTATGAGTGAATGAGGCCATTTCTGGCTGTACGTTCCAGATTACTCTCAAAGCTCCAAGTGCTCAATATTCATAGAAGCACACAGAAGATGCATTCATGGAGATGCACACGCATGGATAAACTAACGTGCTGTGCTTCTGTTCCCCCTCCCTGTGTTTCAGTGGGCTGATCACCCCTGGAGGCTTCTCATCAGTACCCGCCGGCATGGAGACCCCGGAGCTGATCGAGCTGAGGAAGAAGAAAATCGAGGAGGCCATGGACGGGTGAGTGTCGTCTCTTTATCGTCACAACAATGCCGCCGTTTGAATCTCCCCATTTACTCCCAGGAGTGCGGCTCCTGCTGTGCCGACGCGCCGCACGCTGGGAACAGACGGAGCGCTTTGGCATTTCATATTTGGTTAATGAACCCAAACGAGCTCAGAATATGAAAAATGGAAACGCGAATGCAGCAGTTACATAAACATCTCTCTTAATAACTGAAAAATGATCGTTCTGTCGCTACTTTTTGCAGCCTCAGGTTGTAGAAACACCCACTGCAAAGCAGACTATTTTGTTGGATAAAAACATGATAATTATTACGGCAATTTTAGATTTTTTAACTTAACAACTCTACAAGTATAATTCTAATAGTATGATTGTAGCCTGATCTTTATCTGCAGCTCTGCCGACATGCTTTAAGATGTGCATCATTTGATTGTTCATATTCGATATATAAAACATTCTGGCGTGTATTCTGGGTTTCACCACGCTCTTGTGCTCGTAGAAACGAGACGCCGCAGCTGTTCACGGTGCTTCCAGAGAGACGAACTGGCCCCGTAGGAGCCGCCATGATGGCCTCAACGCACATCTACGACGTGTCGGGGGTAAGGCCGCTCTGTTGTGTGTTTGTGTTTGTGTTTGTGTGTGTGTGTGTGTGTGTGTGTGTGTGTGTGTGTGTGTGTGTATTGTCAAATGTCCGCGAGCATCGCTTACATCTCTCGTTCTTCCTCTCAGGCCATGGCAGCTCGTAAGGCGGGCGGGGGCCAGGAGTCGCAGGGCGTAGAAGTGGCCCTGGCGCCAGAGGAGCTGGAGCTGGACCCCATGGCCATGACGCAGAAGTACGAGGAGCACGTCAGAGAACAGCAGGCCCAGGTGGAGAAGGAAGACTTCAGCGACATGGTGGCCGAGCACGCTGCCAAACAGAAGGTACGGACTCACGCGCACGCCCGCTTTCAACACCTCAAACATGTGCTTTTAATTAAAAAAAGGTTCTTTAGGGAGTTACATTTCCTCTTCTGAAGTCTGATTGCAGAAGGTTTAGTTTCAGAAGTTGCAGTAAGAATCAAATGATGAAAGCTTTTAAAGTTGTGGCCGCATTGTCAGAAACTCTACAGCAGTTTCTACAACAAAAGACATCTGTTTTTACATCTGAAGAGGCTGCTTCTTACGTCTTGGGTTCCACTAGTTAAATTATAGTGACATTATAGTTTTATTTAAAGATTAAAAGGAAGTGAGTGGCTGTTCGTGAAGTGTGGTTTACTGTCATTTCTCTTTTGAAAACTAATAACCTGTTTTTTTACCTTCTCTCTCTCTCGTCCCCGTACAGCAAAAGAAGAGGAAGGCCCAGCCGCAGGACACACGGGGCGGTGCCAAGAAATACAAAGAGTTCAAGTTCTAGAGCACAAGCGGCGCGACGAAAGCGCTGCGAGACAACGAGCCCCCGGCAGGATATGAGAGAGGAAGAGCTGCACGCAGAGTTTCAACTTGAGGATGCCGACTGCAACGTCGATCATCTGTTAGACCAGTAACCATAAACAGTTTTGTTCCTCTTTTCTTTTTTTAAACTATAATTAGATAATGCTTTCGTGACGTAATCAGTGTCACATGAGATGCTGACGTGTTCCCTCTGTTTGACCCTACGTTTTCATCTTGGTTATTTTTACGTGTAGCCATGTTTCCTTTTTTTCATTTTCTTTTGTAAATAAATGATAAAACTTTACAGCTGTGCTGCCTCTGGTTTCCATTTATTTATATTCCATAATCATGACTTTGTGGGGAGTTACTGTAAGAAGTGTTTCACTTGCATTAGATAATCATGGGCTGGTGGTCAAATCAAAGGTAACTGCCAAGCCTGAGTCAGCTGATCCCGTCACAAGCTGGACGGGAAGAGGAGCGCTCACTCTGCACCAGATTTACTGGTAGAATGAAGCACGAGGCCTTAAAAAGGACTGTTCTGTTATATTATACAGAATTAGTTGGAGTTTTTAACTGTTTCTGGACCATAATGGGTCTGGATCATAATTTTTTACAGAAAACAACTGAATTGTGCATTGTTTGTAAAAGAAATAGTTTGAATAGTAAATTATCAAGATGTGGCACATTACTGGAAATATTCTGCATTTATTTGTATTTATTTTGCACAATTCAAACAATAAAATAAAAATAACGGAGATAAATGAATATCACAGTGCAGGAAGAGACAAAAAGCCGACTAGGTGTATTTAAAGCCTCCATTTATATAATTAAACTGTTACAAACGTAAAATGAAATATGTATAAAATGAATTACTTTTAAAATAAGTACAGATTATTTGCAGTGAGGAACATTTTCATAAAGCAATGCAGTTTGCCATCTCATATTTACTTGCTCCATAACGCTGATGTCACCATCGCTGAAACCAGGATGTCAGGGGAGCACAACATGCACGAGGGGCCTTTTTAATGTTAAGTAATGACTCATTTAATCCCACACACAAAATAAAACATGCAGGCTCGATGCAACACGCTGTAGTTCACGTCTCTACCGCTGGAGGGCAGTAAAGGACCCTGAACGCAGCAGTCACATGACCGCGTGGGAAGCACAGTGACCTAAATAGCTGCAGCAGCCGCATGCTGACTCGGTCAATAGTACACACACACACACACACACACACACACACACACACACACACACACACACACACACACACACACACACACACACACACACACACACACTCACAGGGAGCAACAGCCTATGTATGCCAAGTCAAAGTGTTTTATTGTCCCTTTAAGACACAAGGAAAGTGTTTCACAATGACACCTTGGTGAGTGGGTCACGTGCCCCATGGGGGTAAATGACATCATCGCTTGTACATGTACGCATGTCTTCACCTCTCACTCTCGGTTGGTTTCAGTTTAGGACAGATATCGATCCATCCAGTGGATCACTCTTGTTTATTACGGCGATCGACATTTTAAAAAAAGCTACTCCATCTTAAACAGCTACATTTTACTTACAAATGTACAGAGACATGTTTATTTTCCAACTAATAGAATGAAGGGAAAGTATTAATTGATAGACTAGACACTTCATTATTGTATGAATTGGTTAAATATTGCAAATAAGATAAATAATCCAAAACACATCAGTGTAATTCAGACAAAATGTCAGAGAATCACAAACTTGTATAGAAAAATGTATAGAATGAGCACGAGGGGAGCAAGTTGCACGAGCTACAGCTCAAACCTAATTGATTTTGACGTCAGCTTCAGTGTCACCTGATGACCTGCAGATTTTGTGGGCACTGTGTGAAAAGTAACCGCGGGATTATCCCGTGACTGTTTTAATCTGCGTGATTCTAATCTCTCTATAAGAGAAAAGCGCGTTAAAAAGAGCAGAGGAGGGTTTAAGTCCCGCGGGCTGAGTATCAGAGCGAGGACCGGAGATAGTGAGCGGAACCACTAAAGTAGAGTATAAGGATGTATAAGATACGATATTAATATACACACAATGCATACAACAACGTCCAAGTGTAGTGTGTGCTCATGTACAACTGAATGCTTCTTCAATGACAATTATTAATGTATTTGATACAAAGTTGTGATATTTCCAATATCCCCTGAATGCTACGTGAGTTGAATGTAAATGATTGCTGTTATTTGTGTTTATTATTAAACCATCACGAGCATTTAAAGCACATTGTGTTGTTTTGTGTGTGTGTGTGTGTGTGTGTGTGTGTGTGTGTGTGTGTGTGTGTGTGTGTGTGTGTGTGTGTCTTTTTTTTTGTAAACCCACGGTGATAATCTGCCAATAGAGGACCGTCCAGCTGGTGGCAGACAGCCGCGCTGTGACGCGGGCGGAGGAGCGATGAGGTCACCTTCTGATTCATATTCATATTCAGACGTTGTAACCGCGAGCCCTGCCTTTGTCACCCGAGGGTGCAAACACCGCAGCGGCCCCTGGGAGAGCAGCGGCGCGGTGTCTGTTACATGCATACATTTCTACATCCCAGTGGCATCGTGTCTGGTTGTAGTGACACTTCAGGGAGAAAGTTAACACGTTCACTGACATAGTTTTAATTGAAAAGAGAGGTGACTTCTCAGACTCTAACCGGTTCTGCACCTTCATGTATTCGCCTGTTCACACTGGCTGAAGGAAGATGCGAGGCCGCGTGACTAATGGGAACCATTACAGAAACACCTGAGGCTCAGGTGAGTTCTGCCATGTGAGCCGCACTGATCCTTCAGCATGACAAACCAGCATGCCCATTGTTCTCCCGTGTGAGAGTAATACACCAACCATACTCACCTGCAGAGTGTATGTCTGCAGGTGTGTGAGGGTGACACGGTGGCTGATGGGTACTGGTTGAATAAAGGCCATCGAGGAGGAAAGGTGAGGCTTCACTGTGTGCTATTGCTGTTATTCAACTATTTAATTATCTAATGATAACACGGAAATATTCAATTTACAGGTCTGTACAGGAGAATTGTGACCTTTTACTGACCTGTACACACTAACACACACAGGTGCTATGTTTCTTTATTGTCATCGTACAACACACTGTTGCACATTTACATGGTTTACACAACAGTATAATAATCCGGAGCCAAAAAGACAACAAATGGTTGGTGCACACAACACAACACATCATACACTAACTATAACTGTGTTGTTTAGCATTACATGAAAGCACTGAGCTTAATCTTTCATTAGTCATGAAAGAAAAAGTGCTACAAACAATTATTATCAGAAAATAGTATGGATATAATACATACATTTATATAAAATGATAATGTATATAATTTTCTTGTTTGAACGTTATAATATTTATGACAGTTCATGTGATTTCATAATGTGTTTTTTACAGATTGATAACAAATACAAGAATCAATACAATCTAAATATTGTTCAAGAAAAAGAGAGTAAAAACAATGAATAATAATAAAAAAACAATCATTCATTTCAGAGCATGAATTAAACTAAAATATAGCTGCTTAAAAAAATCAAATTTTAAACCGTTATCATATGAGGTCCAATTGAATTAACATGCAGCCTAAATATAATATTTGTAAAACATAAAAAACACATATACCGATATAGAGTGTAGTAGTAGTAGTGTGTGTAAATATATATTAGTACAGTAAATGTAAGAATAGACACATACAATAACACAGGATTTGAAAAAACCACAGTCACAAAACCACAGCACGCTATTGGTCTCTCTCTCTCTCTCTCTCTCTCTCTCTCTCTCTCTCTCTCTCTCTCTCTCTCTCTCTCTCTCTCTCTCTCTCTCTCTCTCTCTCTCTCTCTCTCTCTCTCTCTCTCTCTCTCTCTCCTCCCTGAAGAGGCGTTGCTCGCTGGTTTCTTGCCATTGTGCGACCGACTACAGCGAGAGAAATTTCCGCTTCCTGCACCGACAACCCTCCCCCTCCTCTCCCCTCCAGCAACGAGAAGTCGGGCTCGGGAGAGACACACACACAGAGACACACACGCAGGCAGACGCGGGGATTTGCCGCCTGCTTTTCGGGTTTTAAACCCCTCACCGACGACCGCGATGTTTCCTCTATCCGGCGGCGAATAGCAACTTTGACGCTGAACGTTGCGCGCGAGCGTTTTACGCAGTTTTTTTTTTTTTGTTGTTGTTGTTGCAACCAGCAAGAAGGAGCCTGAACAAAAAGAGGAGGACTTAACAAAAAAAAGACAACACACACACACAGTCGCGGAGAAGGCAGGCTACTACGGGTGTTCCCGCTCTCGTCGCCAGCCTCCAGGATGTCGGAGCGAGGAGGGCTCCCGCGGACTGGGGGCGTCCCGTCGCCGCACATGCAGCCCTCCAAGCCGGTCTGCATCACCTCCAACCGGCCGGTCCACATGAACCTGTACGCCACCTGGGAGGTGGACCGCTCCTCGCCCAGCTGCGTGCCGAGGTATGTGGGTGGGAAGGAGGGTGGTGGTGGGTGCGGGGGAGAGAGAGAAAGAGGGGGAGAGAGAGAGAGAGAGAGCGAGAGAGAGCGAGAGAGAGCCCCCGCGGGCGAGTAAGTCGAGCATGACTTATCATTTTTGTGTGTGTGTGTGTGTGTGTGGGGGGGGGGGGGGGTGGTGTTCGTAAATAGGGAATGACCCAGTCTGTGTGTTTACACTGGGGACTTTCACACTGCCCCAACACCCGTGGGGGCCCATTTGACGGGAGTCCCACCTCATATGGTATGAGTGTTGCTGTCACTGGAGGAAAGTCCCATTAAAGGCAACAATGCTCTGATATTGGTATCTATCTTCTCCCCGATTGGACCACTGTGGCCCCTTTAGGACCCTTGGAGACCCCAGATTGACGGCCACCACTCCATCTAAATAGCCATCATTCACCCAGTGGCTTTACAACCCTAGTCTTACCCCTCCCCCCCAGACCCCCGGCCTCTGGTCATAGGGGCTGTTTGTGTTGGAGCAGGTGCAGTGTTTCCCCAGTAGATCGCCTCAGCTGTTGCCCACCGGATCAATCCAGACACCAAGATTGATGAAGCAATGGGTTGCTGGCTGTCACCCCCCCAACTGTAGAAGGGCATTGTGTCCCCATATATGACACAGCTGTGATGTATTGGTTTGTCGTGTGTGTGTGTGTGTGTGTGTGTGTGTTTTACGGCGGAAATGAGGTGAAAACTTGCAACGCACGTTCAGGTGGACGACGCAGCAAGGTCACCGTGGTGCGAGCCGCCTCGTCCGCCTGAACAAAGACATTTTGACTCGCCCCCCCCCCCGGCGGCCAGGGGATTGAGCAGATGCACTCGCTCGATTGACCTGCGATGGCTTCGTCTGCGCGAAAGGACACACACATTTAGCTCGGGGATCCAAATCCCCCCCCCCCCCTCCTCTCCCTCCTCTTCCTCCACCAACCGCCACCTGCGAGCTGAAGTCTGTCCTCTTGCGTTTCGGGAAGCCGAGGTCACGAGTTAGATTCAAGGTCAACGGTTTACTGCCAAGGTGCTCATGTGATCCACGCCCCCCCGGCTGAGCATACGGTGTGCCAGAGCTGATGATGGATTTATATATACGCATATATATTTAGTTGTTTTGTTTTACAGCAAATCAAACAGAGGATGAAAGGAAAAGCTGGAGATGTACTCGTGTTCGTCTCGCTGACAGAAACATTTACACGTTCGGTTGCAGTTTTCACCTGTTACACTCGGCTCGTAAATCCGCAAGTTTTGCCTCCTTTCCCCCTCCACCTCGCCTGCAGACTGAGCCGCATCCCTCCAGATGTTTACTGAAAGCAATTAGTGGGAATAAAAAGCTTCATACAAAGCTCACATGCGGACATTTTAATGCTGCTTTGGAAAATGCTCCGGGGCTTTGCTGGGTTAGAAGCAAAGCCTCAAGGGTATGTTTTGCCTGCCTCTTAACGTTTTTGGCAGTGTGTGTTTGTGTGTGTGTCTGTGTGTGTGTGTGTGTGTGTACGCACCATGCGCTTGTGAATAAATGATGCAGTCCTGGTTCTATATTTTGGAACCGCTCGCATGAATAAAACATCCATTGTTAGCCTACATTTTACATATCTCTCCCTCCTGAACTCCTCTGAGACGACGGAGGATTACCTTTCCCCCTCCCCGTGTTTGCGTGCATATACCCACAGACATTTAGAACATATATTTATTTAGCCGGCGTCACGGTCCGTCAAATTAGAGAGACAGAGAGAGAGAGAGACCAAGAGAGGAGGAGAGGATGGAGAGAAACAGGATGAGAGAAGAAGCGGTGGCGCTGTCATCTCCATTTAAAGAGGATTTATCTCACACACAAGTGGTGGGAAAGTGCAGCTAATCTGTCGCGCATGTTCTTCCAGAGGCAGAAGAGGAACCTGCGTTTTCTAAAGGCTCAAAGTCAGTCCTGGGGATGTCTGAATGTTGCCCTGTTGCTCAATCTCTGTTGCTGCAAGAAGCACTCCCCCCCCCCCCCCTTTCCCCCAGAGGTGTTGTTGCTCTAACCTCTTCCTGTCGACCCAAAATGCCACTTGGTATGCTGTTTATGCAGCGCCGCTGCGGATAGAGTTTACCCCGGCAGGCACAAACATGCACCCGGCTTTTGCTTCACTCCGACATTTGTAGCGAAATCTGAAAAAAAAAATACTGAATGTGTCACCACGGAGGCTGTTTGTTTGTGTTGTTTGTTGTTGGTCGTATTCAGTGGGTGGGGGGGTGACAGGAAATGTCACAGTGCGAGTGACACGCTGCATCTGTCTCTCCAGTTCAAGCGACCGGGATACAGAGAATATTTTGGTCCTTTCTGAAAAGGGTCCAGAAGAGGCACGGCCGTCTGAAGTCGTCTCCACTTGAGGTCGAGTCTGAGTTCATCTATTCCACCGTTTACAAAAGAGGAATAAATCCTCTAGTTCGGCGTAGTGGGTGACACACACACACCTACACACATTTGAGTACAGGAACCATTTCTGCAGCCGCATAATCCCACAGCTGAGTACAGCGGCTGCTCGCCTCACCTTCACTGTGAAGCGCGCCCGTCAGGTGGAATGTGGGCGGAGCCTGCCGGCGCTCACGACCACAAATGGTTTGGATTCCGGCGTCCAGAGAGGAGTTGATGAAGCTCGGGCCTCCTTGCGCTGCGACGCAAGGAGTCAGGTATTCCAGGAATGGGCCCCCGCCGCACGCAGAGCTCCTCGCCATGCATTATTAACGGAAAGAAAGGCGCCCTTACAGAGCTCGGGTCCCGTGATGGCTGGACGGCGGCTCTTGCGCGTCAACGTAGCTTCCAAAAGCCATTAGTTTCTTTATTTTTCCCAGAGCAACCGAGGCATTGAAAGGAAGGAGTGGAGAATAGAGGAGAGGGAAAGGGTTCAGCTCTTACTTGTGACCGGTGTTGTAAATATCCCGAGCGCGGCCTCTGAAACCGCTCAGTGTTTGTGTGAATCAAACAAACCAGATACAAAGAGTCTGGATGTGTTGCTAGGTAGATTTTGAAGCTTTGACGATGACGCAGCCATGCTAGCTCTTTCCCCCGGCTCTTTGTCTTCATGCTAAGCTAGGCTAATGGCCTCCTACAGCTAGCTTTGTACTTGATGTATGAACTGGCTGTATATAGACTCAATGGGACGAATATATGTTTGAATATGTTTAATGTGTCACATAAAATGATTTGATTTTGTATTTTTTTTCCTCCTTTTTATAACTTTATAATACTGAAATACTGATTGTCAGCCTCTGGATTTCGTCCCGTAATCGAAGAAACGGCCGTGAAAAGAGAATTCTTCCGTTGTTGTTGTTCTTCTTCACCACTAAACCGCTTGAGGAAATTGCTCGAGATGCGATTGCTCAGAGACAAACAATCTGGAAACCACAATCTGAGACATGAAAGATTTGGAGGAGCCGGCAGGAGAACCCACCGCCTCCAGAAAGCTCACAAAATGTTCCCGTTTAGTTTGCAATCCATCAAGTGTAGAGTAAATAAGTGAAAGCGGCGGGGCATTAACAATAAATGCTTATCTGCTGGCCCCCGTAATGAACACCGTTGGCACGTAGACGCAGCGCAGAAACGCAGGATGTTCTGAATTATACATCGTGGGTTTGTTAGTCCCGGTTTGCCATAATCGCCCCGCAACACAATAGTGGGACGACACTCGTTCCTCGAGTGTCAGCATTACATTATTCACCCTGAAACCCCCCCCCCCCCAGCTGCTGAACACACACTAACGGAAAGAAATGGAGATAGTGCCAACAGGCTATCGTGTACAACACACACACACACACACACACACACACACACACACACACACACACACACACACGGGTCGCGGTGTTCATTAAGAAGCTTTGCCACTTGCCTCGGCGCTGCTCGTTCTTCCGCACAGCTGAGAGGCCGAGAGGTCTGAGGTTTCCTCTGCGGCTCGGCTCGATGAAGGGAGATAGCGAGTGTAAAGTGTAAACCTCCTCCTCCTCTTCCTCCTCTTCCTCCTCTTCGCCCTGACTTTCCACGAGTATTTACTCTTTCTGATAAACGCCATCCAATCTCGAGCCTTCGGGCAGAGACGGCAGATAATGACACACGTGGCCATTAGTGCGTTTTTAATGATCTGTTTATCCGGCGGCTTTGGAAAGAGTCAAGAGTTTTATTTGTATTATTTGTGTTGCAGTTGAAACCAGTAAAATCGTCTCGTTTTTTCCAGCTTTTTTTTTCCCTCTTCTTCTTCTTCTCGGCAGCTTGAAAGCTGACAGGCTGTTAAAAAGAAGTAAAAAAAACAAAAAAACTGAAGCGAAAACTCTCAACAGCTTTAAAAAGCTGCTAACCCACTCAAACAAATGTTCACTGCTGCGCTTTTCAGACGGGATGTCCAAATAGAGGCACGCATGCTCTTTTATAGGCGCTCCTGAGAAACAATAGAGGCTTGAAAATGAGTCAAAAGTGTCAGCGTTGGTATCGGACCCAAAAGGCCTGAATGGCTGAGACAACACCTGTTCTGTGCGGTGTGGTTGCCCCTTTTTTGGGGGATGTAAAGGCTTCGATGACGGTCCTCATACTCAGCTCACATCTGTTAATGTGACCTCTGTTGCTGTCGACATCTCAGGAGGCTGCATTGGAAGAGAAGCAGCCTCCCAGAGATGAACGGGTCCAGAAGAGAAGTCGAGCAGAAATCGCGTGGTTTGGTTTTATTGCTCTAAGTGTGTGTGAGAGAGAGAGGAGAGTAAAGGCAGTGGAAATGAGTGTCCCTCCTCTTCATCCTCCTCCTCCTCCTCTGCGTTGATGTTGTGGTTGAGTTGTGCTCCACGCTGCTGTGGTCTGAGGGACCTTTGTTACGCTGGAGGTTTGTGTTTTTGAGGGCTTATGTCTCCTGGCAGTGATCCCTCTGCTCTGGAATCATAGACTCCCATCTGGCATCTCTCTCTCCCTCCCTCCCTCTCTCTCTCTCTCTCACACACACACACGCGTGTAGTGACACCCGGCCGCGGACAATGTCACTGGCATATGCTTTCGCTTTCACCTGATGTGTTCTGAACAAGGGCACAGTGGCATCCAGTTACATAAAAGGACATGCTGCGAGGGGAACACAAGCCGCGCCGACAACAGGTACACAATCGCACAGGCGTTCACACTGGATAATGTTATGACAAAGCGTTTATTCCCCCCCTCCTCCCCTCTTCCCGTCATAATCTCATTTTCAGCCTGTTGAAACATAAGCCGGATGCTTAGACGGGAGATTGAGCTGGAAAAAACGAAAGGTTTCCCCATTCAGTGCGTGCAGGAGTGTGTTTATATTTTGCAGATGTCTGCACGTATCTGGGGAGGAAGCTGTCTGGAACGTCTCTCTTGCCAACAGCACAGTCGCACTGTTCAAATGTGGAAACAAAGACACACACAGGAGCGAGCGAGCGGACTCGCACAAACCGCGTTGGGATGTAAGCGACTCGACAGCGGCTACATCTCCTCCTCCTCCTGCGTGCTGTGTGTGTGTCTGCTGTGTGTGTCTGCGTAGTCCGATGCAAACGATGTGTGCAACGCCGTCTGTAATCCCTTCGAGCTCAGGTTACACACAGTTTCTCCCAGGTGATAACAACGCAAGCTTGTAATGCACTTAACACAGATTGACCTCGACACTGTGCCCGTCAGTATTACTGGCGGCCATTTATCGGCGTTTCTTTAATTCTCGGGGTCGTTTACGGGGATGTTGCCTCAGGGCTCTTATTTGTGTACGATTCTGATTTCTGATGACCGCCGGTACTTTTTGCACGTTTTTATTTGCAGAAAAAAAAGATAGTTTTTTTCTAATTACTTTGGAACAAACACATGTTGCCATCTAAAGTGTTTAATCGAGTAGTTTATCTCTCTTTTATATCTTTTTTTGACCTGACCAGCCGAAGCAGGAAGCCAAAAAAGGTCTTGGCTAGGGATTGGACGGACCATCTGTCAATCAAACTCTTGGCGGGAGCCGGTAAACGAGCGAAAACATCTCTTGTAAAGCCTTCGAAGCCGTTCTTTGCTCCTCATTCAATGACGAAATACTCTAGTTATGATATAACTGAGTATATGGCGTAAACTTAACTATGACATAATTACAGAGCGGCATTGATACCGCTGCATGGTAAATATGAAGATACATCCAGGAGGCAGTTAGCTTAGCATAAACACTGGAAGCGAAGGGAAATGGCTAGCTTGGCCCCGTCCAAAGTAAGTAACGTGTTATTAACATGTTAGCCTGTTAGCGTGTTTGCTCGCCGTTCCCTCCCCCGTTTCCAGTCTTGATGCTAAGCTAAGCCAGCTAGCTCCTTCTCATATAAGTGTCGGCAACAAAGCAAATCTTCAGGTCGCATAACCGGTTCAGAAAGGACGAGACGACGCTGGGGAAAGGAACATATCCGTGGTGTCCGTGGTGGCTGAGCGGTTGCTGCTTGACCTCCGCTGTCATTCTGATACTCGCTGCATCGAGGCAGGAGCGGCACTGATTGGTTGATAACCAGGAAGCTAATACGATCTCCCCTTCAGATAGAGGTTTCCTGTTCCCCGGCGGACAGCGAGCTCCGACGGCATTGTCTTCTTTTTTTTGCGCTCGAGCTAAACTGGATTAGGCGGCTGCTCTGCTCATTAATCTGTAATCGCTCTAACATAGGGTCAATGATATTGTATGTGTGTGTGTGTGTGTGTGTGTGTGTGTGTGTGTGTGTGTGTGTGACAACAAGAGGATTCCTTCTGTATGTGTGGGAACTTTATTTCTATTGGAAACTCACACATATTTAATAAACACACAGATACTTGCACACAGAATCGCTAGCAAGCTAGCTTTTTCCACTTTCTCTTAGCACAGACCTTATCTCTCTCACACACACACACAGACACACACACACACACACACACACACACACATTCTGCAGGTCACATGGTAAGTCTTGCGGGCCGAGATGAGGGGGAGAGGCCGGACAACAGCCCTGTGCTCGGGTTTAACAGAAGTGCAAACCAGCAAAAACATGATTAGCAAACTCGCCAACAACAACGATGACTTGTGCTCAGGGTGTTTTCTTTTTTTTTTTCATTTGGCTGCAACTCGTGCTAACCTCAATTCGTCTTGCAGATGCTTTTCTGTTGTTGTAAACACAAGATAGACTTTGACAGTGTTGAGTTTGCTAAATATATATATGTGTGTGTGTGTGTTTTGTGTAAAGGTTGACTCTGCCCTCCTTAGAAAGTAGCAGGCCTCAGTGTGTCCTTGCCTGTGGCTGTGGGAAGTAGAGCAAGACGGAAAGTGATGGAGAGAGAGAGGGAGAGAGAGAGGAATTAAATATATAGAGACAGCGAAAGAGAGAGAGGGAGACTATAGAAAGTAGGAAAAAATGAGCACATGACACCTCGGCCTGTGCCTCTTTGAGCTCTTTTTTCATATAAACCTGGCCTTCTTGCATTGTGAAGACTAAAACGTACTCAAACTGTCCCTTTTCATGGCGACTCGCCTCTCATTTTTGGGACAATGAGCTGAACCGACCCCAACAAGTGAACTGTGACATTCTGTGTTAAAGGGCTTGGTTTGTGGTGATGTTTCGTGTTAGACGAGGTCACGTCATCTCTGAAGATGCACACGCTCGTCTCCGCAGAGAAGATGTCCTGGACGATAACGTGACTTGTAGTCTGAGCCTCTTAGTACGCGAGTATAGTCACCGATCCGACGTTATCATGTCATTTTTTATCTTATTTGTGCAACACAGGATCAAAGAGTCTGATCCGTGCTGCACATGTGCGATCCAGCACTCCCCCTGGTGGTGAAACACTCTCATGCGTCCTGGACGAAGAGCTCGTTAACGCTGGCTTATGTGCGTCACATGACGGTGCGTTCAAGCGATCCCTCACGATGGCTTGTGTGCATTATATTTAAATGTCTAACAGTGCGTGACCTCGCCCACGCCAACACGACGTCCTCACCTGTTACGTTTGGTCCATTTAAGCGTCTTCCAAAGTGACGAAGCGTCCTCTTTCTCTGCCTGCGCGTCAACATTTCCTCGAGGTTCGTAGCCAGACGGAGGACAATGCGTCGCTGGGGCGGTTTCAGTCCGTGCGGTCACATCTCAGAGAGCCTATTCGACACGCGTCTCGTACAGCGAGACGGCGACGGGGGTCGTTTCCGTCGCCGTCTCGGCCCGGCGACTCGACCTCGAGCCGCTCCATCAAATGGAGGCGGCGTGTTATTGTGTGCAGACGCTTTAACGGCCTTTATCCTCGCAGCAAGCGTTGTAATTCATTCACACACACACACACACACACACGAGCACTTGAACCCGCATCTGGCCTCGACTCCGAGGCCTCCGTCACGCGCCCGCGTCTGTGTGTGTGCAAACGTGTCATTGTGCGTTTGTCATTGTCGTGTTTTGCGGCGCTTGTGGCATCGTCGCCGTTACCTTGCATCTCGAGACAAAGGATGTGTGTGTTGGAGGAGTGTGTATCTTCGTGTGCTCGCGCTGCACGCTGAAATGGTATGATTTTCACTGCAGCTGCTTTTTGTGTGTGTGTGTGTGTGTGTGCACTTTTTCTGCTGCTTTTAAGTAGCGTCTTCATGGCACTCTTTGCCGCACTTGAATCTTGCTGTTTCACCTGCACTTTACATCAAATGGAGGCGAAGTGAATGTGTGAAATTGTGTGTGTGTGTGTGTGTGAAATTGTGTGTGTGTGTATGTGTATGTGTATGTGTGTGTGTGCTTGTTATTGTTTGTCTATGCTGGCCTTTCACATTAAATGTCGCCTTCAGCGGTGTCATTTTCAGTATATGTTTGGCAGCTCTCAGATCAGTGTCTGAGCTGACCTTGCACCTTGTGTGTGTGTGTGTGTGTGTGTGTGTGTGTGTGTGTGTGTGTGTGTGTGTGTGTGTGTGCTCCTCCTGTATTTTTGCCTTTCTTTATCACCGTTTGCTTCAGAGAGTGAAAATCGTCTCGTCTCACCGAGCGACTTGCATGAAACACAGCTTTACTGTGTGTGCTTGTGTGTGTGTGTGTGTGTGCGTTCGCGCTTGTGTGTGTTTCTGCGTGCTTCAGGCGTCGTATCGGCTCATGTCAGCAGGACCGACTGTCGCTCGCTCCAGAGGCACGAGCGAAGAGAGACTAGATCCTCTCAAATATGATTCATCACACATCCAATAAGAGATCTTCTGTATTTACTGCCATTGTCTGCCCACCTTTGCAAAACGTACGCCAGCCAGCGTAGCTGAAAAATCAAAACATCTCAGTTTGAAGCCAAGAAAAAATGCGATGTCGAACTGAATAATGGAGTGCGAACAAAAGGGCCATTCAGTCTGAATGTCAAGCTCAGGTAGAGCCGAGGGAAACCTTGTGCGGAGGGTGGCGAGGACGGGTCGGCGGGAACGAGGAGGAGGAGGGGGAGGAAGAAGAGGAAGAGGAGGAGGAGGGCCTCGCTGTGAGAAGTCAAGGAGGGAGGGAGCGTGAAGCCGACGGGAGAGGTGAGAGAGAGAGAGAACAAAAAGAAAAAGGGGATTAGGCTGTGAAGGAGAGAAAATGCTCTGGAGTGGATGAAGGTGAGACGGGTGGGGGAGGAAACGAGGGGAGAGAGGGCGACATCAAAGCCCGGGTGAAGGGAGCAGCAGCTGGGGCACCACGAGGAAAAAGACTCCTTTTATTCTCCTCTCTTTGTCCCCCCTCCCTCTCCTCTCCTTCCTCTTCCCTTGTCACCTTTCCACTCGTCTCTCCTTCATTCGCCGCCGGTCTTCCCCCCAGAGTTTTCCACTGAAGCCAACGTGCCGCCTCCTCCTCCTCATCCTCCCTCCTCCTCGCCCACGTCAGCCGTGATGGATCAAGTGCAGCCTCACCTCTTGACGCCATTGTTCCCGTAGCCGTCAACGACACACCAAGGTGTCATCGTGGCTCCTCCCCCCCCTTCAGTGATGTCGTTTCACGTTTGAAAGAGCTCCTCATGAGTGTTGCCGTGTAGTGAAAAGCTTCTATTGGTGCCGAGCGGCGCGGCTCTCTAACCCTGTTTTACTTTCTTTCTACCTTTTTTTTGAGTGACAGTTCTTCTTCTTCTTCTTCTTTTTTTTGTCACAAATGCCGCTGCTAAAATCGTCATTCCAGGAAAATCCCCTCCGAAAAGGTGCGAGGCGTACTATTTCTGCCTCCACCAAGGATATCGTGCGTGCTTCCTGTAATCTGCTGCACGTAGGAGTTGTTGAATGTCAGCGGCACCAAAAAAAACAACTATTCACCGCTTGCTCGCTCTGGAGAGCTCTATTCCAAACCGGAGGCCAAAGCTGCAATTATTATTATAACGTTGTACTTCCTTTGTCCTTCTTACTATGCTGCTACAGGCTCCTCTGAAGGCTCGTCTCTGTGTAACTGCTGCTGATAAATGCTGCTCATCGTTGCGATTGTCATCCTGTCTTAAAGCCTCGAATTGAAAGGATACACGCTAAATACCTCTCCTCAAAATGTGTGATCTGTGAAAGACATCACAGTGGAACGCTCCCTTCAACGTATTGTGTTATCGCATTCGTCTAAAAGGGTTTGTTTTCAGTTTCGTTCTTCCTCGTCGGACGCATTAAAGTGCTCGTATCCAGACGGTCGTCTCACAATGTTTAACTCAGCACCTGAAAATATGCGCCGCGCGCGTCGCTTTTGTTGTCGCGCTCGCCGGCTTGGCGCATATTGTCCGCTGCATATTGTCAGATCGAGGGCTATTAAAAGCTCCGGCGGTGTTTAGTCTCCGCCGTGCAGCTGCACCAAACACTGGCGCGATGACCTTTTTTTTGGAGATTTGACCTTCACATGACCAGAGCGATAAGATAACGAATACATTACCTGTATCACTCCGCTTGCTCAAGCACAACCTTTCTACAGCACGGACCGCAAACGCTGGTAGTTTTCCCTCCGAGGAGCCCCTGAAAATCCAGATTGCAATGTGTGCGTGATGCATTCAGGGGTGATGAACGTGACGTTCGATCCCCGTCTTCCTGGTTTTCATCCGTCTCTTCCTCTCGTTTCACAGATTTAATTCAGGCCACGAGGCCGCTGCTGTTTGTCACCATCGCCGAGAAAAAGCCACTCGTTCCCGGCGTTGCGTAACGCGCTGATGAGCGTATCGCTCGGAGCGGGAATTGGATGTGATGGGAGAGTTTTTTATTTATTTATCTCTTCCAGTGCAGATGTCGTACACATTCCCCCCTCCCCCCTTCACCCGCGGGGGAAACACACACACGGACACACACATTCGTATCTTTCTTCATCTCCATGAGTGACCTGCCCGCTCCTTGCCGCCCGTCACCAACACACCTCCGTGCTAACGCGGTGACTCAACGCGCTCACCTTCACTCTCTCATGTTCTCCCATCTTTCCCTTTTTCCTTCCCTCCGCTTCGCAGCTTCCAGAGGATCTCGTTCGGAGGTTTTCACTTCCGCTCCTTCTCCTCGCTGTCATTTCACGTTAAGCACAGAAACGACACACACACACACACACACACCGCCGAACCGCTGTACCCCCCCCCCCCTTCCCCTCCCCCTCCCTATCATCCCCCAACAATGCTGCGATCCTCCGGGGATTTTTGCTTAATAGCGATCTCCTCACTCGCTCACATCCAGCCTTGCAAAGCGAGGCGGCCGCCGCCCACACGCCGGTACGCATCGGAGTTAGCTCAGTATCACAACATCAAGAAAATGAAGTGCCCGCCCACCTCCGCGCAGTCACACGCTCAAATAGCTCACAGCGGAGAGAGCCGTGCCAGGGTTTTGGTCTTGATGAGCACTGTGGTGAGCAATAGGTCCACACACACACACACACTCACACACACACACACATTCGCTGTTCTGCAGGGATAACTTCTGCTTTCACATTAAAAAGCGAGTCACGGAGAAGGAAAACACACCTCAGCCAAAGCCACTTACTGCGTGTGTGTTACGCGTTATCTGTAACCTACTTATGCCAATGTACACTCGCCCACTCTGCTTCCTATGACTGTTGCTCCCACACACTCCGACTGACACGTACATTTATACACACACACACATACATGTGCTGGCAGAATGATGTGATTAGTCATCAATGCAAACAGACACACATGAATGCGTGGGAGCGCAACGCATCACGAGGAGACGTGGTGCAGGCAGAAGAGTGTGTGAGTGTGTGTGTGTGTGTGTGAGAGTTAGTGTGTGTGTGCGAAGGTCAGCCTTGATGATTTTTGTAAGCAGATTATTTGTTATTATTCGACAGCCTTGGGCGTCTTCACACATTCGAGGTCTTTTGTGAATAACGGTTAGTATCAAATCAAGTAAATCAGCTGAAATCCTGTTGCATTGAAATAGTTTTTAATCACACCTGAAGGTTTTTTACGGTTGGTAAATTACATCAAAAGTACAGCCTGACCAATGCTGGATTTGTGAATACATATGAGGTCCAATACTTACTTTTAAAAACCATCATCCAAACCTGTGAATGCATGATGTGCTCAGCTGCAGGTCAAACCATCACTACGTTGTTGGTGGTAAAAAATGATGTATCATGTTGTTGGTGCTACTTATGTTCATTCATTGGACCGTAGGAACCCTTTATGGCTGATATTTCAAAAGGTATTAAAAGACAGCCGGTGAGCAGAGGGACCAGGCCGGCGTGATGAAGTGACGATGGATGTGAAAGAGAGAGAGAGACCGAACCCATCGAGGGCCGGCTGGACGGGGATAACGCAGAATCAATCCAAATCATAATGTTGGAGAAAAGACGGAGGTGAGGACAGATGAGAGATCCAACTGACACAGATCCTTTTTATCATTTTTCTTTTAATGAAGGAAGGACCGGCATGCACAATTAGACAGATTCTGCAGAGAGGGGCGGGAGGAGCAGGGTGCCGGGATGGAGGGAGACGGCTATCGGGTGAGGCAGATGGAGAGGATGGAGCATTGTGGGATCGAAAAGAAGAAGAAGAAGAAGAAGTAATGAGAGGCGGGGGGGGGGTGGTGCCTTTTAGTGGCGGACAGCTTGTGTTGCTGGGAGAGATAAGAAAACAGGGAATTGAAGATCCTGCAACACACACAGACTGAGCGCTACTGCATGATGTCAGTGTGACCGTGTCCTCGCTGTCGTCCCGCCGCTGCAGGTGACACGCCCTCCAAAGTTTGCACCGGCTCTATTATTAATATTATTATTATTATTATCATTTGAGCAGATCTGAAAAAGAGGAGGACAAGAACTCTGAGGGAACGGGAAGCCAGACGCACATTTCTAGCAGTTCATTGAGTTTATTTTCAGGAGCGGGTCGCTCCTCCCGCCTCCAGAAGACAGACGCTTTGACAGACTGAGCTTTTGTTTGCCGTTCACGGGGGAATGAATGCTCAAAGTCAAAAGCAGCTCCATTTTAAGCCGATAACATTTTTTTTGGCGTCAACATTTTTGCACCATCAGACGAGCAACAGAATTATGAATATGAGAAAACCCAAACTAATGAGGCTCCTCGCGGCGGGACGCCCCAGTGGAGCCATTTGAAGGGAGGGGACGTCCAGGCTACATTAACTCTGTATGAACAGTTTAACTTGTAAGTGTGTACTTTACACAGTTCATACTTACACACGTGGCTCTGTAACCCAGAACCATTGTATCAACAACTGCCTGTTTTGGGATATTGGTGGAAATCTGTGTATCAGGCTTCACACTGCTCCTCCTGGAGCCACAAAAGGCTTTCATAAAAATATGTTTTTTCCACGAATGCAGACTTTGAAGTGTAAAATCAATCGAGGAAACGTAAACTGGCAAAACCGCGATGTGCCTATCTGTCTCTGTGAAGAATTTGAGCCTCATGTGTAGATAATGGAATCGCTCGCTCTCTCTCACACACACACACATACACACACACACACACACACACGTATGAACATATCCTCCTCTTGTGCATCAGCACTATATCGCCTTTTCATCCTCTTGTTACCGGAGCTTTAGTGCGCTGCGCCACTGCAGGCGAGGAAGCCTCAGCCTGGCTGGAGTCTGCCGATGTGCCCGGCATGCTAATCAAGAGGAAGACCAGACTGGAGGGGGTGAAACCTACACACACACACACACACCTACAGCACGCACACACACACACACCTACAGCACGCACACACACACCCGCACGCACGCTCTTCTAGCTCCCAATTTCCCTCCAATCTCCAGACTGAACACAATCTCTCTCCCCCCTCAACGATCGATGCCTCGCTAAGCCCCGCCCTGTCCGGCAGCTCATTGGCTGCGCCGGAGCTGTCGGCGGGGTCACGGATGAGAAGCAGACTGCAGAGTCTCCATGACTCATTCTGCTCCTATGGAGGGGGGCCTCAGGTGTCCAGCTCGTCGCTGATCTTGTCGTCGGGGATAATGTGACCGTGAAGAAGCCGGGCGGCCAAATACCAGCAAGCATTCTTGAATGCTTTGTTTAAAAATGAGTGATTGGCACCGTCGTGGATGAATTTAAAATGCCCGCGAGTCCGAACGGTGCAGCGTGAGCCCGGTAGACGAGCTTTAAAGTAATTCGCCGGCAACGAGGCAGTTTTTTTTTTTTTTTTCCCCCCATCCGGCATCTTTTGCTTCAGTGGACACTGGAGTTGAATCGGCGTTGACGTTGAGTCTGTTTGACCCGACGCTTCCTTCTGCTCCTCCAAACCGCTGAACGTCTGCAGACTGTTAATCCGAGGCCGCGGCTCTAACCCGTTGAAAACCTCCTTTTCCCCGTGTTTGAGTCCTCGTAGGAACCCCAAATTAATTCCAATACTTGTGTTTGTTGTATGTATTTGTTCAGCAAAGTCTTGCGGAAAAAAAAATGTATACCTGCAAAAAATCACTTTGAAAAGATATTTTGATCATAACTCTGAACATCCAGCATGATATGAGCCAGATTCTCTAAAAAAAAAGCCTCCTGGAGCGTCAATAAGACACCTTTTGGGAAAGATTAGGACCTAAAGAATCAGAATCTGCAACACAAAATACAATAACAACAAAGTTTTGGTGTGTTAGGAAGCAGTTTCAGTCAAAAAACTGTTGTTTGGTTAAAAAATGCAACAAATTACATATTTTATACCAAAAGATTGTCTGAATGGGGCATGCTGGGACTTAAAATGGGCGCTTGACGGTTTCCAAAAGGTTAAATGACTCAAAAGGTAAAAGGACACGACGCATCTCGTGTGTCTTGCAGTGATGCACACTGACATCTGTTTTCAGATGCGTTCTGTATTCTGTTTGCATCCTAATATAAAACCACAACAACAACAACAACAACAACAACACAAAAGGTTCGGCTCTGCCAAACTGTTGACATCCTTGCAGGCGGTCTCCACTTAGTCGCGAGCTATTTTAAGACCGTCGTTAACGAGGAACCAAAACGCTTGTTGTGTTTTCTGCCTGCGAGATATTGTCGACTCCTCTTCCTCCTCTTCCTCGGTCTCGTTCGGTCTGTGCACGGATGGATTTCAGGCACGAGTTCATTTGTGTGAGTGTGTTTGTCGTGTGTGTGTTTGAGGTTAGCGTGTGGAGTCCACCGATAAGCTTATTGAGGACCTCTAGGGATAAAAAAAAAATAAAAAGCCCCCATGTGACGTTCTAAGCCTCATCAGCTCTCCCACCTCTTCACTTGAACACACACACACACACACACACCCACACACACACACACACACAAAGCCTAAACTCTGTGTGTCATCAGCATTGTATGGCCGGCTTTTTTTTCGGGGGGTTGAACTAAGGTTGTCTCTGAAAACCGTGAAATATATATATAATGTCCTTCCTCTTTCTCACTTCCTGCCTCCGCTGCTCAAATCACACGCTTTTCAAATCTGCCGCCAAGAGAGCCTTTCGGTCACTTCGTCAGTCCAACTGTTCAAACCCGGCTCCTTTTTTTTGGTTTGCGTTCCCTCTGCTGCGACGTCGTGTTGAGAGCAGACGGAGCCGTTTAGTCTGCGCTCGTCTGAAAGCTTTAATCTCACTCGTCTGGTCTTTAAACACGGAGCAGCGGCCGCTCAAGCTTCCTGTTGAAAAGTCTTCCCTCGGGGTGCGTTTGGGTTCTTGTGGGAAGTGTCGGAAAAGTGGACTCCAGCATGCCGTGAATGTGAAAAAATACGCGTCTTTTCTCTTTGCGAGTCCACAGGATTGATGCAATCTTGAAGTCGTTATGATATTAGATATATAAGAATAATATGTTGGAGTCAGTTCGGTGGATTTGATGTTGAGTTCAGACATTTCTGCTCCGACGTTGCACCTTTTTTGTCCGTTAATACTTTGATATATGAACTTGGTTTTGGATTCGTCCTTTAAAGATTCATCAGTGGGACGTTGGAGCGTTCGGTGCAGCAGACTGATCCATTGAAGGACGATAAGGAGTCTGGAGGAGAGGAGCAGGTGAAGCCCATAAAGATGGAGGGCGAGACTCTTTTACTCTTTCTGTCAGCGGCGGGAACCGGCGAGGCCATTGATCGCTGTCGCCGGAGGGGAGGAGGGGACGCCGCGCTATGCAAGGAGAGGAGACGGAGAGGGAGAGGAGATGAGAAGGAGACAGAGAAGGAGACTGAGAAGGAGGAGGCAAAGAGGAAGAAGAAGACGAAAAGGAGATGGAGAAGGAGACGACGAAGAGGGAGAGGAGATGAGAAGGAGGAGGCAAAGAGGAAGAAGAAGATGAAAAGGAGACGGAGAAGGAAAAGACAAAGAGGGAGAGGAGATGAGAAGGAGACAGAGAAGGAGACTAAGAAGGAGGAGGCAAAGAGGAAGAAGAAGACGAAAAGGAGACGGAGAAGGAAAAGACAAAGAGGGAGAGGAGATAGAGAGGGAGAGGAGATGAGAAGGAGACAGAGAAGGAGGAGACAAAGAGGAAGAAGAAGAAGATGAAAAGGAGACTGAGACGAAGAGGAGCAGGCGTTACCTCTCGGACGAGGGTCATTCTCAAGTGGGGGGGGGGGGGGAATCGCTCCTGAGGAGTGGGAGGAGGACAGGTGGTTAAGGATGAGTGATGATGGAGGGAGAACAAGAGGAAAGTTAGAGAAAATGAAGGAGCGAGCGCGGCGTGAAGGTCGGCCTCCCCACCGCTCCGTGTACTTAGCATGTTGTTTTGCCCGCGTGACACAGCAAGGTCACAGCGCCCGTGATGGACTGTTGTCAAGGGAACCATAGGCACCTTCCTCCTTAAAGACACACACGCACGCACACACACACACACACACACACACACACACACACACACACACACACACACACACACACACACACACACACACACACACACACACACACACACACACAGACGTATTCCTCTGTAATCCTCTTGAAGTACATTTTGACGTTTGCGTGCTCGGGTTTCTTTCTGGACGTCTTTGCTCTATTTTAAGCTGCTGCTGATGACGAGTCACCATGAGTCAACCGATTGATCGTCTGACGTTTTGATCATCGTTGACTCATCAAGAAAAGAAAAAAAAAAACACTTCTAAAATGTTCACATTTCTCTCACTTTCCAGACGAGCAGTTATTTTTCCCCGATGGCCTTTTTTCACATCCAAAGAGATGCTTCACGTTGCATAATGTATTCGCCATATCAACGAATTAATAGCAGGAATCCAAGGGTGCAAATTTCCTCACATTGCACGTGGGCTCGGAGAGATTGAGCGTAATTTTTCACTGTTCCCTGACATTTTTACAGACTCTTTCATTTGTTTTGCGTCTCCATCCCTCCGTCTCTTCCTCCCCAGCAGCTTCATATTTGATATTGTTTTAATGCGCGTGACGACATCTGTCGTCTCTTTTCAGAGGCTGGCCTTTTCCAAAATGTCAGAGGTCGATCTTCCCACAGACATTATTGAACCGCTGTCAGCCCCTCCCTCCGCCCTTCCCTCGCTCTCGTCCGCCCGGTCCTTCCTTCCTCTCTTTTCTACCAATAAAGAAAAGCAGCGACTGCCGGCGCTGGAAGCCACGAGGGTCATTAAACATTTATTCAGCGGCGGTGAGTCAGGCGGCGAGGTCTTCCCCGGTTCATCCCCGCAGAAGCACGAAGGCGTTCGATGACAAATGGATGCACTCGTTAACCCACTGAGGACGCACACTGTTCCTCTGCTACACACACACACACACCCTGCAGACGGAGGACTTTCCTGTCCTTTATTGCGTCATGTGAAACGAGGGCAGCAACAGTTTCACAACGCGAGACAGGGAAGTAAAGAAAGGCCCCGCACGGGTTCATCGGTTCTTTAGAAAATGCGAAAAATGCCGTTGAAATGTTGTCGAAGTTTCACGTGACCTCGTTGCTTTTAAGAAAAAGAAAAGTGGTTTTGACGGTCAGAAAAACTCAAATACTCGACAAAAACAGGGTTGTCTACGTGAGCGTTTTTAATTAACACAGTCCCACTGTTGGCTTTCAAACTCTTTAGATTCACACGCAAAACGCTTATTGATGAATTGACTAAATTCCTCAGCTGTGACGACTCGTCGAGTAGAACGAGGACACTCGAGACGTCCGGCAGCGACGTTCACGTCCTCGTTTAAAAAACATGACAGCCGTATTTCTGACGTGTTGGTGAAAGGAGTTTCTAAAGCCCGGCTCCCTCCCTGTCGTCGTCTTCTCGGCTGTTTGAAGCCTAAAAAAAATATCCAAATGTAGTCAAAGAGGTGGTTTGGCTGAGCGCTGCTGATTTAAAGCAAACGCAACACCAGGTCTGCAGACTCCTGACCTCGTCTTCTCTGGAACTGGAGTTCGTGGAGTTGGGAGAAATGAAACTGTGTCGAGTGTTTTTCAAGAGAATCTGTTGGTGTGTTTCTCCCAAAATTATTTGGAGCCAGCGGCCTTTAGAGGAAGTGCGACCTGAGGCACTTCCTCTAAAGGCTGCAGCGTCACTTGAGGCTGCGGCTCGGTCCAGACATCCTCAGTAGTCCAGTTAAAACCTCGGAGGGGAGCTAGCTGCTCCTCTGAGCTCACAGTTTCTCTGCGATGTGTCTGGTTACCCAACAAGGACACGCAGGGTCCAGGAGCATCTGCTCGCACTATTTACATTCAGTTTAATCCTCTGATGGGTCGCCGGGTGTCGACGACCACAGGAAGGCTTTTTCCCCGGCGTACACTTTTGAGTAATTACTACTTCGACACCAGATCTGAACACGAGCCTCTGAAATAAGAGATAAATAACTCTGTACTTACAACTGCCTTTGAGATTAAATGTCAGGTTTTAAGGGCTCATTCAGCGAATTGGCTTTTTTCCACAACTATAATAAGATATTTGCAGATTAAGTGATAATTAAAACGATTATGATTTGCACCCTGAATCCTACATACACTCTTCACATACTCTTCTTCTAATTCTCAAATGTGTGTGTTGATCCGCCACTGAAAATAGTCCTCAAGACGCACTATTTACTCCACTTGTAGTAGCGTTGGCTTAAAACTACAGCGCCCAGTTAAGGGAAGTACTGAGCCTTAAAGAAAATGTAGCTTTGTTACTTCATGACTAGTTTAAAGATGGCTGCCGAGAAACTCCAAAACCACAGAGCCTGAGCGTCGTTGTAATGGGATTTGTTGACTATGTGGTGACTAGATAATAGCTCCAGGTTTATTCTTTTAATGAGGCCTTGCGCAGAAGTTTTGCTTCTGTCAAAGCTGAAACAATTAGTGCCCAAAAAAAAGTATGTGAAATTATTTTCACTGTGGTTGAAGAGGGAGAACGTTAATAAAGGAGAAAATGGTGCAGCTTTTCCTCTTCCTACTGGTTTCAATGGAGCAGGTGATTTATTTCCAACATGTCGGACTGGTTGACGATCAGTGGATGAAAACATCGAATCTTCCTCAAGGATGAGTTTGAAGAGATTTAGATCCTGCTGGGAATTAATTGAAATCCCGGCTTAGCTGGACTCCCTAAACCACAAATTGGTTTGTCGTGGGTTGTTATTATTTTTCCCATTATGCATTGCAGCTTAAAATCATATCCCCGGCAGTTACGCAATTATTAGTGCCAGAAAGGAGACGCCGTGCTCTCTTGTTTCCATCCTGTGCCGGGGTCTGCTTCCTCTCGAGTCCTCCTTCGCTCCCTTTTTTGTCCACGTTGATGGTGATGTGTTGTGACTGTGGAGGTGTGGCGACGGGGCCGGAGAGGTGAGAACCGGACGGACCGGAGAGGCCAGGGGGGGCGTTTGAGGCATGCGGGCTGTTTTGACCTTTTACGGCGTGATGCCGCTCGGCGTCTGTGGAGAGGCGAGTGCTTTCACAGCGTGGCCTGTTCCTTTATTTATTATCATGTGGTTGATTGTCTCATCCAGGAGGGTTTTGTGTTACTGGAGTGAAGCAAAGAGCATCGCAGAGAGACAGACAGGCCGGCCGTGGCTGTTCTCCTGTGAGAGATGAGTCATGACATTCATAAGAACGGCAGCTAAGGAGCATATTTGTTGTTCATTTTCACTCCGAGAAGTGTGAAAAAATGAAAAAGGGAAAAGTTTTTCCACTTCTGTTGACGGCTGTTTCGAGTGTTTGATGTGAAAGAGTCAAACTCAAGTTCTGTCAGACGGGTACAGAGGCAAAGCTGCAGGCCGACGCCGTCCGCTTTCTCGTGATTGTGAAAAGCACCAGTTCAAAAGCCACAACTTCCTGTTCACCTCTGACTCCCCTCCCCAGCACTGTCTGTCCTCTAGTCTGGACCGTCTCACCCCTTCTCGCCCCCTCGCCTCCTTGATGGCGTCCCCCATGTGTTCCCGGTCCCATCCCCGAAAAATCGACCTCCTCTCCTCCAGGATTCACTCCTCTCAGATCTCAGACGCTGCACTCGGATGGCTCTTTCCCATCAGAGGCGGCACTGATTCAAAAGTAGTTTGTTTTTTTTTAAAGTCCTGTGGATTTTCGCCACTTTGATCTCGTGCGGAGAGCCTCGGCGGCGAGGAGGGGGAGGCCCTCGGCGTGTGCCGCCGAGGGTCACGAGGGTTACGGCATCGGCAGCCGGGCCGCTTGTGAGTGTCGGGATGGGAGTCTGACGGGAAGATGAAAGGCAGGAAGTGGAGGCGGGTTTGGAGGAAGGCCCAGGTGAGATGAGAGAGCGAAGAGTCTTCTGTCCACTCTGCCTGCCTTTTGTTCTTTATAGTTGTTCTCAGAAGTCCCCCCTCCTACTTGGACTATTGATCTATGTAGAGCCGATTGTTTTCGTTATTGATCGCGTTAATTGCATTTTTTTTTCTCCCTCTCCTATTGTTTTCAGTCTCGGTGAATGGGTTAGTACGAGGCCGGCTATATACAGAGCAGAGATAGGCACTCATCTCGCCCCGGAGGCAACTTGGATTCATAGCGTGCTGCTGATGGAGGCGGGGCTTCTCAAATGCGGCGGCTCTTGGGGTAGCGTTCAGATGATGTCACCCGTGGAGCCGATGGTCGACTCCGCTCATACGATCACAGAATATGGCGAGAAAAATGTGCCCGATTCCAAAAGGGACTAGTTTTTTTCACCCAAAACCCCCCAAAATGTTGTCTTTTTTTCCTTCATAAATGAGTGACACAGTTAAATCGTCATTTTTTTTTTGGCAACACGGCTACAGATTTGTCCTACATCCGTATCCTTTGATTTATTTATTTCTGATTTGTCCTGATGATGTCGGCCAGAGAATGGAGCGTTTTTTACATTTTTCAATGATTAGGAACGGCCTCATTTCTGGGCCCGTTGCGGTTAAATGTCATCATACATTTTATTGATATACATGTCAGCTCATCTTTGTGTCTCTGTTCAAATGTCCCTCATGTCCTCGACCCTCCCTCTTCTCTCTTCCTTGTCCTATTTATTGTTTCTTCCTCTCTGTATTCCTCTCGACATCTCCACTTTTTAATTTGTAACGTTCCTCATCGTTTCGCTGTCTGGTCCTTTAGTCAGTCTCTCTTTGTCTTTGTCATCCTGCATGTCATTCATTCACATGACATTTACTTCTGGGTTTTCTCTTTGTTTCCTCTCCATCAGTCTGAATCCCTCCAGGCGGGCCCTGCAGGTCTATTTTAGTGGTTTACTTTCTGCCTCTAAAGCCCTGGAGATGAATTATTGAACAGGCCGACCCTGCTGTTTGGGGCGAATGCTTTCCTCCGATTACATCTCGCTTCTTTCAGGGCTTCTGGTCTCGTACGTGCCGCCGTCGTGTTTTTGGAACGGTTTTCTGCCTCTGTGTGCGTTTTTTTTTTCCGGAAGCCTGTGGCTGAGATGCAGATTGTACTTTTACGAGCTCCTCTTTCGTCCACGGCTCTCGAATTTGCATCCCTGTTTGTATGTGTATGTGTGTGTGTGTGTGTGTTTGTATGTGTGTGCTGACAACGGTGTTGGCTTCAGTTGGAAGAAATGACACTTTTACAAGAATAGCAAACCACTTTCTGTCCCATCGGGGGAATAATTGATTTTTGTATTATTTTTTAACAGCTTGTCATCAGAAAAAAACACAAAGCTGCACTAAAGCACCCTGCAAGTGTCGCTTTATTTTATTTTTGCTTCATTTGATGGTCCATGGGAGAGTCAGAAAGGCGGCGACGGATGCGGCTTCTTTACTTTTGGCCTTTCGTGCCTTTACATTGCCGTTAAACGCTGTAAAGGTTACTTTCCATACATCAGTCAAAGAATAAATAAAACTGTTTTCGGAGCTTTTTTCTCTTTCCTAACTGTCTTTTGACAGCTTCTCACCTATTTTGGACTTTCACAGAAATCTATATAAGTCGTGAAATGAGGAGCACACACATCTCAGCAGGTCCTGATTTCTAATATGCGTTTCGAAGGAGTTCAGCTCTTTGTTTTTTCGGTCCGTTTACCGTCTCTGTACAGAATAATCGGACCGCCGAAGACTTTTAGCAAAGCACCGTGACGACCTCTGACCTCGTGTTTTGTCCTCAGGCTGTTCAACCTGACGCTGAAGAAGCTGATCATGCTGAAGGAGCTGGACAAAGACCTCACCTCCGTGGTCATCGCCGTCAAACTGCAGGTACGAGAAACATCGACAGTCGCACATGAAGCCCGAACTGCTTCAAGTGACTTTGTTTCATTCACAAAACTATACTTCGGTACATTCAATTCATTTTGTGAAGCCCAACGTCACAAATTTGCCTCAGAGGGCTTTACAACCTGTACACGATCGGCGTATAGGCTCTGTGATGGAGGCTAAGGTAGGTCATAACTCATGAAAAAGACTTAGAGAGGAATTCATAACTATTTTGGGGTTTGTTAATATTGCACATTATCTCTCTTGATATGTCTTTTCATAAGGGATCTGCATGTCACTTTGTTTGTTACATACATGCTAATGAATACCAAACTGTGTTTCAAGGCAGTTAAAGTACTTTGAGTGTTTCAAAGTTCAAGAACGTTTTTTTAAAAGGTGTAAAAAACAATTCAACACAAAATAGAAGGACTTAATAAGAGGCCCTGACCTTTTTCATTTTAATAAATAAAATACTTTTTTCTTTTACTTTTATGGAGTAAATTACATTTTTTTTTAAATTAAACTATTATATATATGTGTATGTATATGTGTATATATATATATATATATATAAGTAAAAAATAAATATGTATTTTATTTATTCGCTTTTTTAATAATTTTCTCATATTTTAGGGATAGTAAGAAGTCATGACATTCATAGATGAACTCAAGCGTAAACAAAAACATACAATCTGGTATCCTGGCAACGATTCTTACACGCCTATATCAAAGCCATCCACGATGACATCACACATTCCGTCTGGAAAAGTCCACATGTAGAGGAGGCTGGCGAGTCCTTTTTTCCACGACATTGTTACTTTGCAGATTTATTTTGCTGAGCTACAATGTCAAGCATCGAGAAGACGCAAGAGAAGACGGGAACAATGGTCCACCTTGAGACGACGGTTGACTTGCCTTCTCTTCAATCTCTTGAAAAAGAGAATGAAGATTTGTGCAAAGCAGCTGCGACCTTGAAAGTTCAGCTGTTTGAAGCTGAACAAGTCAAGTCCCAGCTTGAAAAAGCAAACCAAAACCTGGAGAGTAATTTAGCTACCATCAATTACCAGCAGGTCCAGTTACTCGAGAAGGTGAAGGAATCGATATTCTTCAAACATCAAGCTGCTGATGAAAGTGCAAAGCTCCGGCACTTGATGGCGGTGGGCCGCAACCACAAGCAGATTGAGCTTGAAAGCCTCCTGGCCGCCGAGAAGGCTCACTCCAAGAAACTGGAGGTTGCGTTGACCGCTCAAAGGTCCATCAAAATGTCCGCCCCCGTATGTTTGACGTCTGATAAAAAAAAAATGGTTTCGCTCAAGTACGACATTATGAAGGCAAAAGAGAAGGTCCAGTCCGTCACTAAGCTTTGGCACGAGGAGAGGGCCTCTCTCCTCGGTCAGCTGGAAGCGGCCCGGACCCACGTGGTGGACCGACAGCAACTCAAAAAAGCAGAAGAAGACCTCGTCAAGGAGCAGGGGCGCTGTCGAGACCTTGAGACCACCATCCGTGTCTTGGAGCACAGCTGCCAGGTGCTCGCTAAAGAACAGGAGCAGCGAGCACAGCAGGAGCAGCTTGCAAGGCAGGAGCAGCTTGCAAGGCAGGTGCAGCTTGCGAAGCAGGAGCAGCTTGCAAGGCAGGAGCAGCTTGCGACGCAGGAGCTGCAGCGCGAGGAGAAGCGAAACCTCGTGGCTGCATTGATGAATGCCGAGCGGCTCTTGCAGTCCAGCAGCGTGGAGTGGCGCGAGGAGAAGACCACCCTCCTCTGTGCCATCGAGCGCTGCAGACAAGCGCTGCAGGAGAAAGAACAGGTGCACCTGGCCATCGAGAGCTCCTTGAGTCTGGAGCTCCAAGAGGAGAAGGCCACCCACACTCAGACCATAAACAACAGCATACAAGCGCTGGAGGAGCGCCTGGCCAGCGAGAACTCCTTGAATCTGGAGATCGAAGAGCTCAGGAGCGAAATAGACGCCAGGCGGAACAGAAAGTGGTACCAGCGCCTCCTGCCGGGTTCCAGACGAGGAAGCTGAGGGACTGTGTGAGGGCTCAGACCTCATGTTACACCTGGAAAGTGAAGTGATTTCACTTTTCAGGTTTAAAATTGAGTACTCAGACTTGATTCCACACTTGGAAAATGAACTGATTTCACTTTTCAGGTGTAAGGTTGAGGACTGTTTAAGAGCCTTGACTTGATTCTAGACCTGGAAAGTGAAGGGATTTCACTTTTCAGGTTTAAAATTTGAGGACCGTTTCAGGGCTCCGACTTGATTCTAAACCTGGAAAGTGAAATGATTTCACTTTCCAGATGTAAGATTGAGGACTGTTTGAGGACTCGGGTTCGATTCTACACAAGTGAAGAGATTTCACTATTCAGGTGTAGAATTGAGACCAGTCCTCATAAAGACACAACAACTCTTGCAACCACACACACACAACCCGCCAACCATCAAAACACGCCCAGCCGTACGAGGAGAGGCGATCTCTCTTTGCAAAGCTTTTTCTAGAGGTTTTTCTTCGCATGTTTTAAAGTTCATGGGGAGTTTTTTTACCTCTTTTTTCCCATCTAAAGCTTTGGCTGGACACCTGTTGCCCCCGGGCACACAAAGAAAAACTAATAATATATATCTGATCAAAATTCTAAATTGTACCAGTGTCAGGTTTATTTTTTTTTATGTGATACATTTAAACATTTCACTGTATGAATTAGGGCAGCTGTCCCTAATCACCAGGCCACAAAGCTTTTTTTTGGTCATATAATGTGTTACTTCATACGGCGCTCTCCAAAAAAAAGAAATGTGGACAGCGAGACCAGAGTCTTTAACCAGAGACTATAACCTGAGTCTATAACCCGGGACTATAACCAGACACTTTAACCAGAGACTATAACCAGAGGCAATAACCAGAGACTATAACCAAAGTCTTTAACCAGAGTCTTCTATGTTCATTCTTCTTAAAGGCAGTTCAAAACTCATACGTCTTATGTGTTGTGACGATTATTAAAAGCTCAATGTGAAGCTTTGCTACAGACAAAGCACAACACAAGAATCTGAGAGCCAATATGGTCCGAATCCTAACGCATCATTCGCTGGTCAACGCTAATGTAAAGAGAGACTATAGAGCTGAAACAAGTGGTGTAATAACAGATATAGTCCCTCACACTCATTTTATAAGAGAATAATATAATGTCATGGCTTTGTTTGGTTGACATTACTAGACACCTGAATTAACTGAATTTAAAGTTACAGGACAAAGACAATTAAGTTCCATTTATTTTTGTAATTTTTTTCAAAACCTTTCAGTCATGTTTTTCCCATTGTTAAATCCAGCCCTTTTTGCAAATAAAATAAAAAAATATTTATTTTCTATTAGGGTATTTATAATTCATACAGTTAAATTTGAAAACTGATAATAAATATTGTTGAGCTATTATTTATTTATTTGACAGTCAGTTTTTGACTTCATACAGATGTTGAAAGAACTGCTGGCTACTTCAATACACAGGGGACTAAATCACAGTGCAAGTTGGACATTATTGTCATGTACTGGACCTTTGCATGAGGACATATTCTCAAACTGGACCTTGTTGAACATTTGTTGAATACCCCTACAATTAAGTCCACAAGCCAGCAAAAATTAGTAAAAAGAATTAATTAAGCTTTTTTTAAAAATTGATTATCAAGGTCTGAAATGATTTATTTAAAAAAGAATGACAAGATACATCCGTCTGTGCCTCTTGACTTGTCAAGACGCTCATCTTGGTCATCTAATACGTTACCCCTAAAATTAAGCCCACGAGCTAGCAAGAATTATTAAAAAACAGACGTCTTTGGAGAGCTTTTTTTTTTTTATCTCTCCAAAGACATCTGTTAGCTTAGTCATGTAACACGTTACCCCTAAAATAAAACCCACATGCTCCCAAATCTTAGTAAAAACAATTATTAAAACCTTTTTAATTTGGTTATCAAGGTCTGAAATGATTTATTTTTAAAAATTACAATAGATATCCGTCTGTGCCTCTTGACTCGTCTCAGTCACATAATACGTTACCTCTAAAATTAAGCCCACAAGCTGGCAAAAATTAGTAAAAAAAAAGACGTCTTTCGAGAGCTTTTTTTTTAGCTCTCCAGAGACGTCTGTTAGCTTAGCGGTAACGTATTACATGACCGAGGCCCTTGTCTTGGTCATGTAATACGTTACTGCTAAAATTAAGCCCACAAGCTCGCAAAAAATAGTAAAAAGAATGAATAAAATATTTTTTTTATTTGGTTATCAAGGTCTGAAATGATTATTTTTTTTAAAATTACAAGATACATCCGTCTGTGCCTCTTGACATGTCAAGACGCTTGTCTCGGCCATATAATACGTTACCTCTAAAATTAAGCCCACAAGCTAGCAAAAATTTGTAATAATGATTATAATTAAGCAGTAAGCAGCCGTGGTGGTGAAAATGATCACGACCAAAGCAAATAGTAATTATTAATTAATAATAATGTGGATTTCTTGAGATTCCACAGAGTGCAGTTTGTTAATTCATCACCGCCGCTGCTCTGTTCGTCTGCTTTCCGTCTCGTCCGTAATGGAAGAAAAACCACAAAATCCTTTCAGATTGTGACACATGATACAAATGAGTGCTGTGGCTCCGCTCCCAGTCCCACTCATCACCATGTCATCCCTGTCGTGTTTTCTCTCGCAGTAAACCGAGAGATTCTCTGCCGTTTATGGCACTTAATTCACTCTAAGCAATTTGAATTCTTCTTCTACTTCTTCCCGCTGTGCTACCTCCCATCAATCAGTTTCTCCTCCTCTCTCTCGACCTACTTTTTCCTACCACGATTCCATTCTCTGGCTATGTTTTTCTCGGCCGGAGTACGAACAGTAGTCTATTCTCTGCTCCCGTTGACGTTCTCTCCTGTTTGTCTCCACCTTCAGGGCTCCAAGCGGATCCTTCGCTCCAACGAGATCCTGCTGTCCTCAGCCGGTCTGACAGAGACCGACCTGCAGCTCACCTTCTCCCTGCAGGTAAGGACCGAAGGGTCAACGATGGGTCGGGCGTCTGTCGGCCAAAAGCAAAGAAAACTTTGTTCTTGTACTTTTTTTACTTTTTTTTTGTCCTAGAAGTTTTGACATTTCCTTCCTTCACAAAAGTGGAAAAAAAAAACAATAAAATGCCTCAACAGTTGAATACAAACCAAGCCTTGATTTTTTTTTTCACAAACCTTGATGTTACAGATTTAGTGCTTGGCAACGTCTTCAATCTAAAACCTTAAATTAAACACTTGTTTCTTGGAATTTGTTGTCTTACCGTAAAGACTGATTAAGCACAAGGTGAGGCACATGGTAAATCTCCAATGTCCATTATCTTCTCATAAACTTAGCTGAATGCTATTTACTAAAAGTAATTGCATGTATTCATTCAATGCCCATAAAGGTTTCCTCTGTCCCTACGTGTGATAAACGTCGGTCTCCTGCACTCGTCGGCGCTCCCGCGGCGTCTTACATACTCTGCCTCCGTGCATTCAGGCCGACCTCGGTTAATGTAATTCCCAGCAGGGTTTTCTTCTGCTCTAAATCATCCTTTCCAATTTCCATGTTTCTAAATGCTGCTAAAAGGTCAGGGAGTTTCTCTCTCTGGATCTCAGCGAGCGCGGTGAGCCAGACATTATACATTATACATTTACCTTGCGACAGCAGCAGCAGCGCCGCGGAGCGAAAGCCCATTAAAAGGAGCGGCGGAGTGATTTCACGGCTTTGAACGTTGTTGCAGGAGTAGGTTCGCTTCCATTTATAGTGCGGCCGGTGAGACGCTTAATGATGGGTTGTGTCAGAGCGAGGATGTGACTAAGTGGGTCGCCGCATCGGGACGCCGGTATGCAGCGAGCAAAAATGTCACGGCATCTGAACCCGTGGCGCAACGATCCCACCTGACCTCTGCGTTTGTGTGTGTTTTGTGTGTGTGTTTTGCGCCCCGCAGTACCCGCACTTCCTGAAGAGGGACGCCAACAAGCTTCAGATCATGCTGCAGCGGCGGAAGCGATACAAGAACCGGACCATCCTGGGCTACAAGACTTTGGCCCTGGGCCTCATCAACATGGCCGAGGTAGTGTAACCCGACTTACACAGAAACCTCTCCCTGTGCAGAGCCTCGAAGCGTGACGTGTTTACATGTACACAACACACCACATTTACTTCTGCTTACGTTGGCATCCCACTTCTCTGCATTTATCACATTTAAACCCCCTAAAAAAAAGCAATTTGACAGCAACCTTTGCGTCAATAAAAAAGGCAGTTGCACTAAAGTAAAAAAAACATGATTTAGTTAAGAACGAAAAATCACAAACAAATGGTTAATTTGCAGACTGTTGCAGAGCACGTGTAGGAAAGGCTCCTCTTCCCAGCTGCTCGGGTCATCTTCTTGCGTACTTTCGGGCAGCAGATGGCGGTTCGGCTGTGCGTTCGAAGGCTCCTCAGCGGCGTGTTGCCGAGTCAGCGGCGGCTCGTCCTCTTCACCCTCACAAACGTCCCAGCTGATCGCAGCCGCTGACCCAACAAACTGCCGGTCAGGGGCTCATTTCCCGAAACGGGGCAGCCTTCTGCTTCGCTCCGATCTCAGTTTGACTTCTCAAGACGTGATTTCAGACCGAAGATCAACGTAAGAGATGGTCCACTCTCCTGCAGATCTGTTATTCTACCGTCCTCCTTGAAACTTGTAATCACAGCGTTGCATCTAAAAACGTGTTTATCACTCAATTTCATTTGACCTTGGTTCAAACTCAATTCAAGCGAGTGCACTTTCAGATAAAACTCAGACTTCGATCTCTAGCCCAGCGACTCCCCCCCCTCCTCTCATAAATGTCGCAATAAATCAAACTCCCAATAAAATTTTAAGCCTCAGCCAAAAGCTTCTCGCAATTCTCCGTCAATATGAAACCTTTAAAAAAAAAAAAGAAGGTTGTGATTTGTGTTGTGTCTGTCCGTGTGTGTGTATGTGTGTACATGATCCTGAGACTTTATGAATGTCAGGTGGCGCAGCATTATTTACAGTGTGAACCACCTTGAACAAACCGGCTCACCACAAAAGGAACAGAAAAGGACATAAATACAGACTGGATGAAGTAGTAGCTTTGGTGGAAGTCAAATCAAATGGGAATTAAATCAAATTCAACGGAGGAAATAAGCTGATGGTCTACACAAATATAGAAATAGTCCCGGTGAATTTAAAGCCAAGCTGCTAAGAAAAGCCTCTTTCGGCCCGCTGGCTATCTGAGGCTGCCTCTGCATGTAAAATAAAGTTTTTATTCATGAAGCTCTTCCAGCCGACAGGTTGTGCTTCGCAGAGGGCAAAGGACACAAAATGCAGACTCATACGCATGAAAGGTTCAAACTCATTTCCTTCACGGGCAGAATGGAAGTCTGAACTCTGCCCAGAAGCGCTGTGTGTGTGTGTGTGTGTGTGTGTGTGTGTGTGTGTGTGTGTGTGTCAGAACAATCACATGCTATAGGGGACGCACTCTGCTCATGCCGACCCATCAGAAGTCACAAAGAAGCGTCATTGTGATGGCGCTTCTTCAATATGACATGTTTCCACTGACTCATTGTGCGGATGAACTGCTGACCCTTGAGCTCTTACAGAGAACAGGTTCTTTAAAATGGAAAAAAATAAAGCACAGAGACACAAGTGGACTATAATAACAACTTCATGTTGAATTCACCCTCATTTATCATTTATAAACTCATATTTGTTTTGATTAATTGTTTAAATCTATAAGACAATAAATAAGTAGTGAAACACATTGATTTATTTTATGGTCTATTTTACTCTAAATGGACCATATTTTATTAAATGAACATCACGCTGTCTTGAAGAAGACTTGAAACTAAATACTGAGACATGAACTCATGTTTAGGATGTTTACTGAGGGAATAAATCAAGTGAGATGTAGGTAAGTTTCTCAGAGACTTCTATACAACCAGAAGTATTTTTGCCACCAAAAAAAAAACTCAAAACCCAAAGTGATTGTTTTAACAGTTCAAAATCCAAACACATTTAATATATGTATTTAAACATTATATATGTTTTATATATAAAAGGGATTTGAAAACTGGAATCATCATTTTTGCTTGAAGAATTACAACATTTTTTGATTTCCTAAAACAATAATTGACTAATTGTCTTTCAAATTAATACACTAATAGATTAATCGGCCACCTGGTCCAACTCTAGTTGTGTTTTTCTCCTGCCAGTTTCTGTTGTTGGAGCTTAAGTGTGGGAAATTTTAAAGAAGTCGACAAAACACTGACGCTGCAGACCTGTTGAGCGTAAACACGGCGACTGGACAGCGGCAGGCGCTCAATATTGACACTTGTCACAAATTAGAGTTATTAGTTATGCGTCAACAGTTTACTCCTTGCATTGCTTTTACGTTCAGCAGCACAAGCAGACACAAAACCAGTCTGCAAAAGTTAGCGTTCATTAGCTTACATTATCTTAATTTAGCTTACATTAGCTTACTTTAGCTTACATTAGCCACATTAAGCTACTGCAGCACAAGCAGACAATACATCAGTCTGCAAATGTGCTCATGGACGTCAGTAAAACAGTATCTATCTAAAGTTAGCTTACTTTAGTTTACGTTAGCTTACTTTAGCTTACATTAGCTTACATTAGCCACATTAAGCTCTAAAGGTCCAAACTGCAGCTTTGAAACTTGTGTCAGGTTTTATATGCAGTCACTGGTTTTACTTTTATGTAAACCATGAAGTCACCACCAAAGACACATTTTACAAGAAATAAATGTCAGTGAGATCACATAAAAATTACGGGGTCTGCATATTTTTCTTTTAATGAATTCCTCGGGCATGTGCTTTTATGATGCTTTAATGTGACTGAGACCTTCAGGGTTAACATAACAGTGTCGTAAACGCAGTGTTGTACCCATAAAAGTCTTTTTAGTAGCCAAAAACATTTGCGGCACCATTTCCTCGACAATATACTGTATTAAAAATTGCTGACAGTCGTTTTTTTTTTTTAAACCAATGCATTTATTGCATTTTCCTGAACATGTTTTCATTACGCAGCTCCATGCATGGTTTGAGTCTTTCCATTTATCTTGCATTTCACACGACTGACGCTCGCGCTGCCTCAGATATTATTTTTAATTTTGCCCGTAGCACATAGCGCGTTGTGTGGTACAAGTATTTTAGAAAGAATTCACTGCAAGTTTGTCTTTTAAAGCATTTTCAATGCAGCAGTTTGGGAAGATGAACCTGCATCCTGGTTTAGGCTCATGTGGCGATTCCCGTTTTTAATGCGCACATTGCGTCCTTTTTCATTTCCATCCTCGTCTCCCACGACTGGGGAAGCGTTAAAATGAGCAGTAATGTCTCTCTCTTTAACGAGAGGCTGAGGAACGTCTCCGTAACCAGCCGCTCAGATTTCATTAACTCTCCCGAGTGTGACCAGACTGCGGAGAGAGGCTGTGTGTCACACACACACAGACACACACCCGATGTCGCCGTTTGCTGCAGAGGAATTATTTGTTACTCCTCGCGTGTTGCTGCGACGGCTTCTGCTTTTTTTTGTCACCTGACTGCTATTTTTGTTTGTCTTTTTTTCCTCCTCGTGCCGTGATCAACCTCCTCTCATCATCTGCTTCACGTCCGTCCTCGTCGCTTCCCTCCCCGTCTGTGTTTCTTTGTTTCAGTCTCTCTCTCATCTGCCTCTCTTTTAATCCCCGTCCAGTGTTTTCATCCCTGCTGGGTGTACCGGAGCGATCGAAATAAGAATATTTCCCTATATACATATCTTTATTTATTTATCTTTATCATTTGCAGCCTCATATTTCAGCATCCAGATGCTTTTCATTTAAGTAAAATCTGGAGTGAATTTAAACCGCAATTGTTCCGAGTTAAGACAAACAGGAAGGAAACTTGTATCTTTCTTACTTAAAATGGTTGGAAAACCATTTAAATGACATATAATGCCAATTAATATACTCAATAAACATTTGTGTTTTTTTTCTTTTTATTTACCCAAGTACAGGGGATGAACGACAACATCTTGATAAAACCAATGGGAGCATTTCATTTTGTGCGTCAGTCAACATGTTGAAAAGCATCATGGGAAGATGAAGGATGTCTCGAATAAACATCATGCAGCTCACTGCGACGTTGTCCGCCTCCAGGTGATGCAGCACCCCAGTGAGGGGGCCCAGGTCCTGGGGCTCCACAGCCAGCTGAAGGACGCCTCGGTGCCCGTCGCCGAGATCCGAGTCTACTCGCTGTCCAGCCAGCCCATCGACCACGAGGGGCCCAAAGCCAAGATGTCAGGTGAGCGCATCGGACCAACACACCTGCCTCTCCTCGGCCTCCCCTCTGGCTCTGTCTCGCATCTCTCTCTCTCTCTCCTCACACGGCCTCCCTCTCCCCAGATCGCTCTCCGGACATCGACAACTACTCCGAAGAGGAGGAAGAGAGCTACTCGTCGGAACAGGAAGGCAGCGACGACCCCATTCACGGACAGGTGTGTTTTTGGAGAGGCGTGAACGATGACGTCGCCTTTGTCCTTGATACGTCTCGTGCTCTGCGACTAAAGATGGATGAATGGATGGATGGATACTTCATTCATCCCCAGGGGGACATTTGTTTGCGGCAGCAGAAGGCAAAGTTAGATAGGAGACACATAAATATTAAGTGTAGAAAATACTCAATATATACAATAAAATAGCAGAGCAGGACATATTAAATTTAAGAAATTAAATAATAAAGAAAATGCAAAGTATATAAAGTGAATAACTTAATTAGGGTTTGTCCTCAACAGTCGTTTTTTATTTAAATATTATGCTAATTCCTTAGGATGGAGCCTTTTAAGGTATTTAAGCTTCATGAAGTATAAAACGTTGCATCTTAATCCCCCATCATGTAATAAAGACAGTTTCTTTTGGGCAACGTACATCCACCTGTCTGCTTTATTAATATGCAGCTGGTCCAAAGAAATGCAAAATGTAAATCTGCGTTTTTCCTCGTTCAAAGTGAACCGTCTTCCCCCCGCGACACATCGCCATCTCTGTTTGTTCCTGTTGCAGAGCTTGAATGAGCCGGGGACGAGTTCACAAACATTTATTGTTGCCTCACTTTCTCTTTCTCGGCTTAGAGAGAGAGAGAAAAAGAGAGAGAGAGATGGTGATGCTACACGGGCGAGGGAAGCTCCTGCAGGACCGGAGCAGTGAGACGAGACAGAATAATGGGGGGAAAAGACCAAATTGGTCACAGCTGCTTTTATAATTAGGATTTCCTTCTTTTTTTTCGCCACTAAGTCAAATGCTGAGATGCGAGACCACGCTAAAAAAAAAAAAAAAAAGAAGTCGCCAGGATAAGATTCAAACACACGCCTGTGTTAGTCAAGGAAACCAGTTTGAACACACTCACCCACACGTCTTGCCCTGTGTGC
This sequence comes from Clinocottus analis, assembly GCF_023055335.1. Lineage (NCBI taxonomy): Eukaryota > Metazoa > Chordata > Actinopteri > Perciformes > Cottidae > Clinocottus > Clinocottus analis. Next base: position 3,526,389 of record NW_027175943.1, read on the forward strand.
CTTTGTGGTACGTCACTGTTGTCAATGTTATCACAGCCGAAGGAAACAATGGGTACAAAAATACAGCCGGTGTTTTCCTTATCGTCCAAACCAAGAACACCTCCGACCTTATCGCCAAACTTTTCTGACTCCCCCACCTGTCTGGTTTTTTTCATGCTATCAAACGCAACTCAGACAAGAGCAAATGGTGCATTTGTTTGGGACTATTTTAAGCCGGGGATTAATATGCTGCATTTGCACTCGTGCTTATCGGCAGCGCCCGGACAGTGAACTTGTTGTGCGACAGATTACAGAGAAGGCAGAGAGCAACAATGGCGGCTCGCTGTCTGGGCTTGTTGGTCGGATCACTTCATTGTTGCTTCTGGTCTTTTAATGGGATTTGTCGACGGCCTTCTCCTTTTTTCTTTTTTTTTAACCCGAGTTGTAATAACCCCGAGTTCACCTCTCCTCATTCCCCTTTTCCTTTCCTCCTTCCTTCGGCCTGCCACTTTCTTCTCTCCCTCCCTCTGCCTCTCGTCTCCTTTTCCTTATCCCTCTCTCTCTCAGTATCTATTTGATGAAGAAGACGAGGTGAGGAAGAAGAAACCAAGACGCAAGCTCCCTTCCAATGCCGCCATCACCAGAGTAAGAGCATCACCTCGTTCACCCCTCCCTCCCTCTTTCCCTTCCTCCCTCCCTCCTTTTTTCTATTTCGTCGACTTGTTTTGCCTGCAAAGAAAAAGCAATTTGCGGCAAACTCGCTTCCTTTCAAAATATATTTGATGTGACTGGACTCTGCAGCCCTCGCCCTCATCTGCCTCTTGCCTAACCTCATTCAACCTCTCCTTCTTATCTGCCCCTTCATCTCTCCGTCCCTCCCTCCCTTCCTTTTCTGTCATTCTTTTTTCCAAAAAAAAAACAAAACAGTTTTCTCGCTGCATGTAATTCAGGCCAATTTTCCAGGAGAAAAACATTGAAACGAGTTTTTCACAAGCTCCCTCAATAGCATTAACCGCTTCCTGTGGTGCATTGACTCTCTCACACACACACACACACACACACACACACACACACACACACACACACACACACACACACACACAGACTGTATATACATACACAAAGACTCAGCGGGAACACAGATTAACACACAAGATTGTTAGCGACCGTGAACATTAGAATGGACCTGTAACTTGACCAAAGGAAAGCTGTGTGTGTGTGTGTGTGTGTGTGTGTGTGTGTGTGTGTGTGTGTGTGTGTGTGCGCGTGCGCGTGCAGCGTTCACAGGCACAAAATAACCATCATTTCTGTGCCGCTTGAGTTGAAGAACACGCACATGTTGAACATAAGCACACCCTCAAAAGCCATTACAACTGACCCTCGGCCCTGTACTGCAGTTTACACACACACACACACACCCACACACACACACACACAAATGGAGACACATTTACATTTACAGTTTTCCAGCATGATGTCGGCCCTCTCCACAGATTAGGACACGACCTTCAACCCACAGCAGCTCTCTAACGCCTCTCACACTTCCACTTGCGTCGCTGATGAAAGCTTCGCTCGAAGCGGAAAACCACCCAGATTTGAACTTGTGTGTAACCACGCATCCAAATATTGTTGTGCTCCCTTCAGCTGGGAGATAGTGGAGAGGAACAACTTCTGAGCGAAATACATTTCAAAATAAACCAATTTTTACTTGAAATAAAAACGGATAACGTTCACAATTAAACGGGTAAAATGACGCCTTTTCAAATCTGTTCAGGAAAAAAAAAAAAAAAGTCCCGGTTATAAAATATCAAAACATTCATGTTTCATCCTGTCAACAAGAATGTCGCCCCCGGGAGGAAAATGAGTAAAAATAACTTTCCACTTTCGATGCTGTGATGGCAGGAAGGTGAATAGAGGTGAAGGACGTGGAAGCTCCATGAGACGTACATGTAAATGTAAAAGTTTAAATTAATATTGTGTAAATACTCCTATGTCATCCGTTTCCTCAGAGAACAAATCCAAACGAGTGAATGATCCTTGACTGATTTAGTGAGAAAACTATGCGATTGAAAATACACAGCAAACACCATACAGTCAATTTTCTGACAAATCCTTTAAGATGTTTATGGATCTAATAACCAGGCACAAATGGCATATTTTTTTCCCTAACTTATCCAGCAAATGAAATATCTTAACAAATCAAATGCTCAATCTATCGTCGCCCACAAAGACAACAACAGAGCTAAAGGAGAGTGACTCTGGACGCGTCACCGCTGGACGTGTAAATAATCAACGAGGTCGTGCTATCAGCTGAAAAGGTCGAGGCCAACGTTATGCTCACAGCTGATTTCAGAGTTTCCAATGGACCATAAAAAAAGGAAAAGACTCTGTTATTGCGGGGTTAAAGGTCAGAGAAAGTGTGGGCCAAGAATAGTTAACGCAGCTGAAGCTTCGCTTCCTTTTATAGAACAAAACAGTCACAACTTCCAGTCTTTTTTCACAGACGTCAAAGAAAACCCGGAGCTGCCGAGTCACTTTTAATAACCCGTGAATGCAGCGCCGAGCCGTTCCTTCAACAGCTTCTCTTTGTTCGACACATGAAGAGCCAATCATCTGCGATGGGGGACGTCGACTTGACGACCTCGAAGAAAACGCGCACGCTCTCGCATATTGTGTGAAATGACGCGTGGACAGAAACGCCTGCGTGGAAACGCGTCCAATGAACTAACCGCCGCCTCGCGTCGTCTTTCTGTCTCCACAGCAACCCAACATCAAGCAGAAGTTCGTGGCCTTGCTGAAGAGGTTCAAGGTCACCGACGAGGTACGCGCTGAAGCCTTCTTCTTGTATCCCTCCTCCACACTAAACGTTGTCTTTTGAAGGCTGTGTGTGTGTGTGTGTGTGTGTGTGTGTGTGGGAGAGATGTGGCAGAACAACCGAGATTCAGCTGAAACAATAAACATTGACGATTTTAAAATAGAATGGAAGTGTGTTTAATGTGCTTCCTGGCACTGCTCACACTTCTGCATCTGAGTGTGTGTGTGTGTGTGTGTGTGTTTCTCTTCTCTGAACATTTTGTGTGTGCGTACCTCTTTTTCATCCTTTTTCCGCATTTTCGCCTTTTACCTTTTGAAGCGTCTTCATGGTTTTTTTTGTCCTCATTTGTTATTTTCTGGTCATTTGTTTTCCTTTGTCCCGCCCGTAGCTTCTGAAACATCTGTTTAATTTATATAATCTGGTCTCATGCTGTCGTATATTCACAAACAAACTAATCCTCACTCGCCATGATGTAACTTCTTTGTGTGAAAGTGTCTTTAAAAACGTACATCGACAAATGTGTGGTTTACGATGAATCCCTTTGAGATGAACTGGTTTTAAATAAAACAGTATAATGGATAAAAATGAGCATAGGTACTGGATTATTAGAGTTTATGCCTCCATATCAGGAGGGAACATAAAGAATAGAGCAACAGTCTGCACCTGTATCCGCCTGTCTTCATATGCATAAAGAAGACCGTTTTAATCCCCGTTTTAATCCCAGTGTTGGGGGCTAACTGGTCTGCAGTATCCCAGTTTAACGTGCACACTGAATATGAGAATCCTGGTTGAGCAGATGTTGAATTAACCGCCCACCCTAGCATGTAAACATCTCCCTCCTTTTCACTTTTTTTCCGCCTGTTAAACCTCAGACTTGCAGAGCCTCGCGGGTACGTTTTTGATGTCGGGAGGAAAACATGGCTGTGTTTGCTGTGAACACATCTCAGATTATCCCGGCTCAGGGGACCAGGTTCATGTTGGCGCGTTGGCCTGCGTCTACATGCGAGGAACTGCCTTGTTGGTTTGTTTGTTTGTTTTGTCTCTCGGGTCACTGGTGTCCCCCTCTTGCGCCTCCCGTCCAGGTCGGGTTCGGCCTGGAGCACGTGTCCAGGGAGCAGATCCAGGAGGTGGAGGAGGACCTGGACGAGCTCTACGACAGTCTGGAGATGTACAACCCCAGCGACAGCGGGCCGGAGATGGAGGAGAACGACAGCATCCTCAGCACGCCCAAACCCAAGCTGAGGTAGCGCGCGAGGACTCACTGCTCTCCAGTGACGATTCAGAGCGCCCTCTGTTGGCGAAAGCTAGTAGCTGAAGTCACGTATTGAAGCTTATTTGAGCTTCACGTCAACCAGAATGGGGCTCGGTCAACTTTGAATCCAAGCGAATTGAAACCAAAACCTCAGAATGGGAAAAACATTTTGGATTACAAACAAACTCTGTCGTTTTATTTAAAGCAGAAGTTTAAGAAAGTGACCTAAATTCACAGCTGGGGTTCCTGTGATCGTCATCTTTCCTCTTTATTGAAGTCTGGGCATCTGAATGAGTCTAAAAAATATGAATACTCTTTGTTATGACCCCCGGAAAGGCTCGTTCTTTGGCTGTCAGTAACTCAAGCAGAGAGCAGCAGATGCAGCGTTTTTTAAATGGCTCGTCAAGCTTATTTTTAGTCCTTTCTTTTGAACTCGGCCTCAATTCTGCCTCAAAATATAATAAAGCGCTCGGAATAGCGCTTTTTGATGGTTGTCAGTGTAATGCGGCGCTATGAAGCCTGAAAAGCAAAGGAGCAATATAAAGACACGTGACACAGTTTTATTGAGGTTTTATTGTTGATGTCATTAATGTGCTTTTCCCAAAACGTCCCCAAACAAAAGACACAACTGGTTTCCTTGTGTCTCTCTGTGTGTGCGTTTCAGGCCGTTCTTTGAAGGAATGTCTCAGTCCAGCTCCCAGACGGAGATCGGCAGCCTGAACAGCAAAGGCAGTTTGGGTCGAGACACTTTCAGCCCGGTGAGTCACGGACACGCGGCCGCTGCAGTGACGATGTGCGTCCACCAGGAGTGCTGTTTCTTTTACCGCTGACGGGCGCAGATTGTTATCGTAAGATGTCTGAAAAACATTGCGGAAAGAACCTGACAAAAAACCAAAGCTTTTCTCTTTGACAGGCTTCAGATGTGAAGTCACATGACAGGTAAAAACCTCTCTTGGGTTCTTCCCTTAATGTTGTGACACTTGGGACAACAATCGGCAGTACTTTTCGTGGCCGTACATCAGCGGTGAGGAGTTCCTGTTGAGCTGCTTTGTCTGCGGGGTTCGCCCTCGATAATGGACCGTTTCTGAAATGTTTGTCTGCATTAGTCACTAAACCACACAAACGTGGGAAATAGCACTGAAGTTAACCTTTTAAACTCTTTAAGCTACCTGAACGTTCAGCCTTCAATCTTAATGTTGTTGTTTTTTGCTTTTGTTCCTTTTACATTATTTTAAAGTGACACCTTTTTGACATCACAGCAGTTTAGAGTTCATTTACATGTATTATGAATGTTGTCATAACAAGTACACAGTGAGCTTCGTTCAATAAGTCCCAACCCGCTGATTCATCATTTCACACCAAAAAATAACGTGACAATTCAAACTGAGTTGAAGCGGCATGATATTGAGAACAACATGCCAATCACGAGGCGGTAAACATCCCGACTCCAAAGCCAATAAAGTCAGCGTGCAAATACACAATTGCAGAAATGTTTCCTGAATGGAGCCGAAACCCAATATTTCTTTGACGGTTGCCGTCTCCGCTCAATGAAAAGTGTTTAATGGATTTCTCTGGATGTATCGGCTGCCATCAAACAGCTGCAGTTCCTCCCCTTTTCATAGTAATACTGAAGTGAGCCTTTTGCTGTTGTGACTGCTGCCTGCTCACTTCCTCAAAAGAGGTTTGTTGTTCATTAGTGTGGCGTAAAAAAACTGAACCGCCGCGTAAAGAAACGGAGAAAAAAAAAAAAAAAGATCATCCTCCGGGGGCTTTGTAGCTGTTACGTTGAATTATGTTCGGATGTTTATTTCGTCCTGTTGCTGCATAATTGATTCTGTTGTTATAGTCGTATTTACTGGAGCTGGAGTCTCATTAAGCCTGTAGACTGACTGCCCCGCCCTCGTCTCACCAGCAGGGGGAGCAGCCTCCGCTGGAGAAGATGAAACTCTCCCGCAGCCGCAACCTGGAGGAGGCCCTGTCCGAGACCGACACGCTGGTATGGGTCGAGTGTGTGTGTGTGTGTGTGTGTGAGGGAAAGAGAGAGAATTAATGGCGTGCCAATTGTTAATATCACTCCGAGGGGGGATTTGCGACCATCTGGGCTGTCAGTGAGACAGATTGAGAGAGTCAGAGAGAACAAAAACAGAATTAAGTGTTGAGGAAAATGGCTTCAGGGTTGCCTGCATCTCCTTTTTTTTCTGACACTAATTGTGTGTGTGTGTGTGTGTGTGTGTGTGCGTGTGTGTAGGAGCTAACCGACCAGGAGCTGTTTGCAGAGGTGGGCCCCTGCATCACGGTGTCAGTGGCAGAGAAACCCCGTACGCCCATGAAGAGCAGCAAAAGTGAAATCCAGGCCATGCCATCGCCGAGGTACTAAACCGTCTCGTTATTGAATAAAATCAGCAGCTTCATCATGTCGTTTTGAACCGTCCCTCGTGCGCCCCTCAGGCTGGACGGAGGCCACACGCCCCGACAGAAGCGCATCAGCACCCCGATGAAGGAGCGGCAGCTGTCCAAACCGCTGAGCGAGCGCACCAACAGCTCCGACTCGGAGAGATCCCCGGAGCTGGGACACAGCACGCCGGTACGTTGGCGCCCTGGATCTCGTCGTGAGCCGCGGCGCCATTTTAACCTCACTTACAGGACATGCATCATCAGGTTACAGTAGAGGGATTTACACTTTAAAAAAGACGCAACAACAACAGCAGCAGCTGCCTTTGTTCTGTGTCCTCGACTCGCTCCCTTCTGGCCTTTTCCCAAAGTAAAGAACACAAATGCATCCTGATGATCTATGACTCGCCTGGAGCTCAGAAATGAATTATGCATGTGCTGATGAGTCATCTGAAGAGTAAATGTGTTGCTGTGTGTGTGTGTGTGTGTGTGTGTGTGTGTGTTGTGTGTGTGTGTGTGTGTGTGTGTGTGTGTGTGTGTGTGTGTGTGTGTGTGTAGCTCCTGAGGAAGGCAGTGTACGACCAGTTGAACCAGATTTTGTTGTCGGACTCTGCGCTGCCAGAGAGCCTCATCTTGGTCAACATCAGCGACTGGCAGGGGCAGGTGAGTGTGTGTGTGTTTGTGCGTGTGTGTGTGTGTGTGTGTGTGTGTGAAGCGTTCCCCCCTACGACATCCGGTGGGCGTTTTCTTTAATTTGCTCTCTTGACCTTTTCCCGCGTGTCGCAGTACGTCGCCGAGCAGCTGCAGGTCCAGAGACACCCGGTGGTCTGCACGTGTTCGTCGGCTGAAATCCAGGCGGTGCTGTCGGCTGTGCTCACCCGCATCCAGAAATTGTGAGTCTTTGTGATTCTCACACACACACACACGGACACACACTATGTGAGTTATAGCCTCCTTTGGTTCGCAGGATGACTCATTTGTCTTTTTTTCTTCTTTTCTAAAGACTTGTTTTTCTGTTCTCTGTCCTCCGTTTGACCCTCTTCTTCCTCGTCTTTGCCCTTATCTGTAACTTCACTTCACTTTCTGCCAAAGCAATACTTTTTATATCTCCCCTTTTCTCCTCCTCCTCCTCCTCCTGTTTGGTCTCTCTCCATCCCTTCACCCGCTCTCACAAGATTTAGTTGACTTTGACAAAGCATCTAAAAAGGGAAATGAGGGAGAAAGAAAAAAAAAATGGCGGTTGAGATACAAACCGGTTATAAATTATAAGACCTCAAACCTTTTGTTCTTAAAATTGATATAAATCATCAGTTTTGTCAACTTAAATAAAGTGATGCCGTGATCACTGGAGTCAGGAATAATCCTACTATTAATATTAGTGTGTCTTTATTCATATCACTGTGCAGAAATACAGTGATTAAAAAGTCACTATTTTTGAGTGAAGACAACAAAAAAATACTGTGTATTTATTTATTTAGTTAGTTGGCGGGTGTGATGGATCCACCTCCAGCACAGCACTGGTAACATCTCTCTCTCTCTCCCTCTCTCTCTCTGCAGCTGTAACTGTAACTCGTCCATGCCCAGGGCGGTGAAAGTGGCGGCGGTGGGCAGCCAGAGTTACCTCGGAGCCATCCTGCAGTTCTTCGTCACGCAGCTCGCCAACAAAACGTCCGACTGGCTCAACCACATGCGCATCCTGGTGGTGCCTCTGGGTAAGTGGGGCTGCTTGTGTTAGCTTGGCCATTAAAGAAACTGCTGCAGAGTCACGCTGCGGCAAGGTTTTTATTATCTTGTCGGGGAAAAAAAAACGTCTGGGGAGCGACAAACTCCTCTTTATGTTCCAGACATCCATGACGCACGGTCACTTGTGTGCATGCTGACTTAGTGTAGAGGAGTAGCATCTTGCAAGGCGCCACAGTTGCACCTCATTAACTATTAACTCTTTCCTTTCCTTCTCCTCCATCCTCTCCATCAGGCTCCCACCCGGTCGCCAAGCACCTCGGCGCCCTCGATAACCGCTACAGCTCCTCCTTCCTGGACGGGCCGTGGAGAGACGTGTTCAGCCGCTCCGAGCCGCCGCAGACAGGTACCACAGCCCCTCCCCCCCCCATCACACGGGTGAAACACCTGCAACCTCAGCGGGTGATGACTCAGCTCACACACACACACACCTTTCCCTCCCGTCTCCTCCAGATCAGTTGGATGTGGCGGCAAGAATCTCGCAGTACATCAGCGATGCCACGGTCACACACCAGCTGCCCATCGCCGAGGCCATGCTCACCTGCAAACACAGGACGTGAGTACAGACGCCACAGCAGCACACACACATAAATGACTCCGTGTGTGTGTGTGTGTGTGTGTGTGTGTTCACGCTGTTATTTCTCTCCCGTTGCAGGCGAGATGAAGACTCCTACCAGAAGTTTATTCCTTTCATAGGGGTGAGACTTTCCTCCCGGTGCAGTCGGTGACCACTGGTAAAGTTTAAAGCGATCGATTATCCATGACGGTTTGCATATTTTTCCGCTTGCTCTCCAGGTGGTGAAGGTCGGCCTCATCGAGTCGGGTCCGTCTCCAACAGGTGAGCGAACGGGAAACGGTTTCAACGGAAAACGCCGCCAGCTCCTTGTCATCGCTTGCCATGCCGATGCGATGATAACGCTCCTTTTCTTTCTTCTTCTTCTTTCCGTTTCGTGGTTTTTCAAGGAGACGCAGAAGAGGGCGTGGCGGTGAGCTTGGCCGTGCCCTCCACGTCTCCCCCCTCCCACGGCTCCCCCACGGGGATGATTAAAGAGGCGGCCACGCCTCCCTCCTCCCCCTCCATGGGCAGCGTCCTCGCAGTTCAAGGGTAAGACCCGCCTCCTCGCTTCTTTCTTTTCTTTTCTTCTCTCTCGCCTTTCCTCCCTGACTCCTTTATCCCTCCTCCCCCTCTTTATCGTGTCTTTATCCTCAAATTCTTGATATAACATATTAATTCCTGTTTAAAATGTTGAGTATCTGCTGTAGGAAACTGTATAAAAAGTCAATTCTGAATAATTATTCACATCACTGGTGTTAAATAATCTATTTGTTCATGACCAGGTCAGTGTGACTGCTTTACACAATGATATTTTTTAAGTTTATGCCTCTTATTCTATGTTTTCATATAAAATTGTGACTTGAAATACCAAGCAGCCGTCTAAAATGTTGACGCTACTTTCAATACTGAGTTGAAAAACCTTTGCACTGTTTTTCGTTGTTTGTTCTTTGAGCAAAGAGTTGCATATTTTGCTCCTGGCGCCAGTTTTGTCAACCAGTTCATCTTGACTGGGAACCAGTTTCCTGAGAATTCAAGGCTCTGCGTGTCCCCGCAGGAGTCCCAGTATGTCTCACGGCGTGGACGCCATCGGCCTGCAGGTGGACTACTGGCTGGCCTCGCTGGCGGAGAAGCGGCGGGAGGGCGAGCGGCGCGACACCGGCTGCAAGAACACGCTGAAGAGCGCCTTCCGCTCGCTGCAGGTCAGCAGGCTGCCAGGAGAGGGCAGCAGCGAGCCGCAGGCCCAGGTCAGCACCATGGCCATGACCGTGGTCACCAAGGAGAAGAACAAGAAAGGTGAGCGCGGAAGAGTGAGAATCCCTCGCTCCAAGTACGTAACGGCGTGAGCTGCGTGTCTTTTTTTTAACCATTTCTCTCCCTGCCTCTCTCTTCAGTTCCCACTATTTTCCTGGGAAAGAAGCCGAAGGAGAAGGACGTAGACTCCAAGAGCCAGGTCATTGAAGGCATCAGCCGACTCATCTGCTCTGCCAAGCAGCAACAGACCATCCTGAAAGGTAACCAGAAGGATGAGACGGGTCTGTAGCTCCACAAAGGTGGCAATGCTCCACAAGCCCTGTGTTGCATTACTTCCCGAAAGACACCAGAGGGCGCACAAACAAAATATACTGCTGTAACCGGCAACACGCCATAAACTGCTAAACCCAGCAGGGATTGTAAATATCTGTGACCTCATGTCTCATATTCAGGCACTACTTTATTGCCTTTTTTCAAGCCCTGTGAAGAAAAAAGTCAACAATTAATTACACTATAAGGAAACAGTTTAATATCCTGTTAACAATCTTGATTTGTCTGCAAAATCTGTGTTTGTTTCACTGCTTTTTTTGTTCTTATATTAGTTTAATTTTCATTATTCTGTTATTTTTCCGTTTCCTTCCAGTGTCCATCGACGGCGTGGAGTGGAACGAGGTGAAGTTCTTCCAGCTGGCCGCCCAGTGGCCCACCCACGTCAAATACCTACCTGTCGGACTCTTCGGCTACAGCAAGCCGCCGTCTTAGAGAGGGGGGAGGGGGGGGCCGAGCGCCGGCCGACTCCTCTGACCCCCGACTTGACCTTCGACTCCGCCCGACCCCCCGTTAACGCCTCCGCGTGAAGACGCCGCCTCGAAGCGCCTGCAGACACCTGCAGTCGAGTGGCTGAACATTTTTCTTTCTTTAGATTCATTCAGGCTACACTCGCCTTGTTTCTCTTTAGAGGAGGAGGAGGAGGAGGAAGAGGAGGAGGATGAAGAGGAGGAAGAGGAGGAGGAGGGGGTGCGGTGTTGTAACTAGTCACTTTAATGCCCCTTCTTGTGTGTGTTTATGTGTGTCGCGAGTGTGCATGCACACGTGAATGTACAGTGTGTACGTGTGTGTGTCTGTGTGTGTGTGTGTGTGTGTGTGTGTGTGTGTGTGTGTGTGGGGGCCCACAGCACAAGTTTATTCGCCAACTGCCATTTACGTTTCCGTTCTATGGAATGCAACAGCATGCAACGACTCACCGATTTCAAGCCCCTCAAAGTCTGACCCTCAACGTTTGACCCTGCCCAAGGTTCCCAACCTTGACCTGACCCCTCGACCTTGACCTAACTTACAGATACACCACTCATGTGCCGGTCGACAGTAACTCATTTACACAAATACAAAGTAACGGGGCTTCAGCGTTTGCACGAGCCGGTGAAAACACCGAGAAAAGTCTCCTCCGCTCACGACGTGCAGTCAGATACAAAGCATGTTGATCATTTTCTCCGTACATCAGCGCACGCCCGTCATGACGCGCCCCGTTATGTTCGCTTTCATTTCAAGGGCTTCCATATCACTGAAAATCAGGCGTTTGGATGTCTTAACGCCGAACAAGTCTATTCAGAAAATATATAAAAGGGAAGTGTCTGTTTCTTTTTAATCGTGCTCTCGTGAAAAATAGTACCGCCTTCCCTTTAACGCTGTTTGGTGATCATAGTGTACATTTCTGTGAAGAGTTCCAGGATTTCAGAGCAGGGGGTACTGTTTTCTGCATCTTCCTATTTGCTATGCCTTACGAGGACACATCTGGGTGTTTGCAGAGTCTGGCTGGTAATAAGTGAGCAAACGCGCAACAACAAAATGCATATTGAGTCCAAAACGTGGCGGCGTTGACGGGAATATGATGGATCCTTTCCATGAGTACCTGCGCCACAGAAATGGGAGTTAAATACCTGCAATAAAGCACAATGTTGTTTGACAGCCCCCCCCCCCCCTTTAATAATAATCCCTTCATTGAAAACAGCAGACCTCGTCCAAAAAAAAATCTTTAAAGTATTTTTCCGTTTCTCTTCCGACTCCTTCGTTTCTATCAGGAAAGATGACGCGTTTGGGTCGATGTCAGTCATTTTGGCGCAGGTCCGCTCCATGCTTTCTCTAGGGTGTCGTGAGGTGACTAGTGAGTGTACAGTAACTGGTAACAGTGTGTGTCTGTGCGCGTGTGTGAGCGTGTGTGTGTGCGGTGAAATCAATGTGATGTGGTTTGAAATTTTGAAAACAAAACAAAAAAATCACTGAATAGGAGGAATACTTTTTCTACCATGCGACAGAGGGCATGCAAATGGTGCGCGCGCGCGTGTGTTTGTGTGTGTGTGTGTGTTGGCACTGTGTTGATGACGTGTCATTATTAATATCTTTGATGATCGGATTACGGCTGCACAAAAGCGGTCGTCCTGTTTACTTTGTAGCCTGGCACAAGGCGAACGCAGATGATTTTTCACCGCTGAAACACTTTGAAAACACAAAAAAAACACAGAATAAAACTCAGTTTTATCGAAGCGAGTACTATTGAAATTCCTCTTTAGTGCGAATCCAACGAAATGATCGGCAGCGGTGGTTTATAACTCGCTCTCTGCACCGCTCTGCCTTGTGTCGCCTACATCGTAACGTTCTCCAGTAAAGTATTAAAAAAAGATAGGTTTTATTTTTTAAATAGTATTAATGCCAGTGTCTTGATTTAACTGCTGTTTTGTTTTGTTTTGTTTTGTTTTGTTTCTTTCCTGTGTGGAAATATACAGTGTTACAACTCATTGTTCACCTGTTACACTGACGGGTTCTCACTGGAGGGTTTGCTGGTCCGGTTTCCAGCTCGTCCGTCGACCGACGAGAAGTACTTCCAAATATTTTGAATGTATCGGATTTAGTTTACATGGGCAGTTTTTAAGGCACGGGGAGTAGATGTGTCGCCACAATATAATCATTTGGTGTTTATTTGGCCTAAAACGGACTTTAGGCGGGAGATGTTCCAGGAAACGTTATGATCAGCAACTTAAAATAATTGTAAAAGGTTTGCCACTAATGACTTCACTAAATTAAATGGTAATGTCTTAAGAATGCATTAAAGTACTCAAAGACGCTGGTGAGCACATGTAGCTGGTAAAGAAGCAGATATTTCTCACACTGAGCTCCAATGAGACTGGATATTAGACTTTAATTCATGGATTGGTGAGGAAAAAAGAGAAAGTTTTCGAAATTGTTAATAGATAATGAAGTGACTGTCAATGTTGTGTTCACAGTTTGTTTCTGCTGCCCCCACGTGGCCAGAAAAAAAGCGAATAGTGCCGCTTTAAGTTTCAATTTATGAAGTTACAGGTCAAACCAGTTATGAGGAGTGTAATTAAAAGGTAAATGTGTCTGTAGATGAACAAAGAAGAGGTAAAACAAATCCTAATATACTTCTGTGTGATGTGTTTTCATCTTTAATGAAGTCATTAGTGACAACTCTGAAAGCTTTTTTAAAATAAGGCTTTATTATGAAAGGGTACTGCGTTTTTAAATTTGAAAATTGATTATAAAAAAAAGAAAGATCTATCCAAAATGTATAAATGGAACAAAATGGGCTTTTTTAAACCGTAAACTGTATGTATGGAGGGTCAGTGATCGTGTATCTGCTCTTGGGGACAACAACCTCCACTAAATAACCTTTGCCTTATAGTAGTGTTAGTCAAATTATTGCTATGAAGGGATCTGATCCTGGTGTAAAGTCCTAGTTTGGCTTGAGGGGTTAAAGGTCAGCCGATTCCCTCGAGTTCCTGATTGAACTGAACTTGGAAATATTCCACTAAAAGAGAGGCATTAAAAACTAAATCACTGCCAAAAACCAACATGTAAAGAAACTGTGATTTATAATCAGCTGGATTTGTTCATCGCCAACAAAGTGATCCTTGTTCTGAAGTCACCGTTTCAATGTTTGGAGGAACTTCATCTTCACCGCTTCACCTTTCTATCAGCCGTCTTTCCCGTCACTCTTCCAGTTTACACGTTTTCCTGAAGTCTCTTTGGAAAAAAAAAACAAAAAAAGCCGCTGGTTGTCCTGTGTGTCAGTGTTGAACTCGTTCCCGTGTGTGTTGAAGCCGTACCTCTGTTCCCGTGTCGACCCGTGCTTGTGACGGTGGTTAGAAAACAGGAGCTGTCTGGTCCATCAATAATCTCTGTCAGTGATCAGCAGTGTCTTTCTCTCCACCTTCCTCAGATATACCTCTGATGATGAGTCTTCTTCACCGGGCCTCCGCAAGCTTAGCTTTCTAAAGTCATCAGAAACGATATCGGCCCCATTCACTAACAGCTTGTACATTCTGCCGTCTGCAGAGCGTCCTGAGCTTGTGGACTTTGTGGAGAGTATTTTGCACATGCCATTGTTTCTTCAGCAGCAGTCTTCAGCTTGTTTGCCTTTTGCCTATAACAATAACTGTAATAAACTATAATGCTTGTACATATCAGATAGTACTTGTTATATTGTATTCAAGTTGTTTTTGTTTTGTTTTTCTTCTTAATTTGACATGTTTTGTAGTACTGCTTTTTCATGATTACGTTTGTCAATCAAACAGATGTGGGATGAGAAGTGGAAGTGTTCATTGTTTCATTCGTTTTTTTAAATAAAAATATTCCTGATTTGTAGCTCAGTCTGTTGTTTTTTTAATAAATAAACATGTCATGTTTATTTATGTTTGCAGTGTGTGTGTGTGTGTATATATATATGTGTATATGTGTATATATATATATATATATATATATATATATATATATATATATATATATATATATATATGTGTGTGTATATATCTTTTTTATACTTACTACAAATGGTGGTAAGATTGCAGTGTAACACAAATTTAGCAATTAGTGTTTGAACATGACCTCAAACATATACCTCAAAAAAGTCATGAAACAAATTGGTTTGCAAGGAGAACTCAAAACAACAGAAAAAAATACAAGCCTGTAAAACATCACAGACAACATATAATCCTACAGAGCTTATCATGCGGGGCAAAGTATACATTGATTTTACCGCAATCGAACAAAGTGATGAAACACAAATCTACTATTTTGAGAGATCACGTGAATAAAAAATAACTTTTCAATTAAGAATAAACCTGCATGATAAGTCAACATTGTATTTCAGCAGGTGGTGTAAATAAATGGTGCACATGATGCTTATTTAGCAGGTCGGTGGTACACAGTAGGCCTCTCAGCAGCCTGCTGCCCTCTTTGGTCTCTTTGGATGGGGCCTCTACTGACTTCAGAACACAAAGAGTGTGAGCACAGCAAGAGCTATGCTTCAACCTCCATCCTGTTTTGTAAAAAATAAACAACTTAGTTATTTTGTTAGTTTCAATCCACATGTTGACTATGAATGATAACATTATTTTAAATGCAAATCAGTCAGGTATCATCCTTTTTTAAAAACACCTTTAAAACTGGATATATGGCCTGAAGAAGATTCTAGTCGATCAGAGGCGAGCTGGGGGCAGCACTTAGGCTATACGCATGCGCAAGATAATTTCCCGCCCCGCTTGGAAAATAACCAACGTGATTCATCTTAATATTGAGCTTCATCTTTGGTTGTTGGATTCTGGGAGAACAGCCATTTTTCGTCTCCCAGTCCCAGTTGTCCGAGGGAATGTGTCAGTAACGGCACATTTAAGAGCCTTTTTGTTTTGTTTTGCTGGCCTTAATTGTCAAGTGACAGTCTGGGTAAGTTAAGATGAAGCGAGAGGCAGTGACCGTCAGGAGCTCGCGAAGTCTAACTTGCAGCCCGTGTTTGTAATCGTATTAAACTAAATGAATGGTGTGGGAGCTATTTCGGTGAGCTCGGCCACAATAACGCGAGGAGCGTGAAACGAACCGGAAATCCAACATTAGTAGCTGCCTTCAAAATAAAGTGGAATTCGGCTAACGGTTGGCGCTCGTGTACTGTTAATTAGTTAGCTAAACAGCTACTAGCTGACGTTAGTCACCATTTGCTTCGCAAAATTCCGTTTAAAAAAACAAGTATCCTTAATTATGCATTTCCTCGTCTATGATAAACTGTTACCGCGTTTGACCGTCGACGTCGTCCCACTTTGCGGACCGAAAAAGCTAAGCTTTATTTTGAAAGATCTATCCGGAAGTTGTTTGTTTTTTGCCTCGACGCCGGCGAACTTAACGCTGGTCCGTCTGGAGCATCACAACATTGTCCTGCCGCTTTGTTCGAGGGACAGAAAGCATCGCACTTGTCTTTGATGAAGGTAAATATAAAACAGAATATAATCTAAGCGAGCCGGAAAACGCGGATACGCAGTTAAAACAGATAATATCGCAAGCTGTCAGATCAAACCTTAACGCGGCATCCTCGGCGAGGTCCGTAAATGTGTCAACTGCAGACACCGCTCGGGTTTCTTACTTATGAAACGGCACCTTTTTTTAAATGTGCATCTGCTATTCGTATCTGTGAAGGTGGTGGATGGTGTAGATGGAGGACGGCCGCCTCGTGCAATATGCATCGCTGTGTGTTGTATAACCTCTCTGGGGCCTGCACTGTTTACAAACGGTTTACATGGCGGATCCAGCCGTTTCAACGCATTCTCGCGGACTGGTTGACTGATTATTGCATGAATCGTCTGTCTCAACTTTGCCTTTAAAGCAAATTATATACCGTTGCTCTCCATTTGTCGGTCACCTTGATTGATACGTTGCCAAGACAAACATTGCTGCGCCTCCCGGGGCACAGGCCTCGATCCACCGGCTCCTTTATCTATCTGTGGCCTAAAATAGTCCAATTAAATCCGCCTGGATAAGTGATGCTGTTCATGTCCGGATGCTTTTATTTATTGGACGTTTCACAGATTCACCCTCTGCATAAGATGCATTTGAAGAGGAAGTTTGAATAATGGTGCATTGCAGTCTGTGTTTGAGGCGGATGGGAGGGAGGAGGGTGAGTAAGAGAGAGAGGGAGGGAGCAGGAGAGGAGAACAGGTGCGCCTCCACCATCAAAGCAGGAAAAAGAGGGAAAGTCACGATGTTGCACAATTGGCTCCCTTGTTCTGCTACTGCTGCTGCAACGGTTTCATTTACAGCCGGTCAATGTTGAGGCTGCGTGCTCAGGAAGTGACTGTTTACTGCGGGGTGTGTGTGTGTTGACACACTGATTGTTGTCTCTTCCTAAAGGTTTTTCTAGGAATACATGTTGTATTTATCTGTGACCTCTGTTTGAAGGATACCAAAGCAAACTTCCTCACATGTAGTGCTCTGAAAAGGTGGCCGAAATGAATCGACAGTTCAGAATAATTGTTTTAAGTAATTTATCAAGGGAAAATGATAAAAACATGAACAAAATCTTCCCTCCTCTGTCTCTTCCTCCCCATTCTTCTGTTTGTTTTTGTAATTGTAAATTCAAAATCTTTGGATTAAAAAGAACCCTGATTCTATTTAATCCAAGTCTCTTTAGACCCCGGGAATTTTTATTAAGCTAACTTATTTATGGGGGAAAAGTATAATAACTGATAAAGAAAATCATCATCATCAGTTGCAGCACTAATCACACAGTCAGTGTTGAAGGTGGTGAGTCAGTGTATTCAGGCTTTTGTCTGGAGACTTAATCCAATCAGTGGTTATTAGCATGAACATTAATAGTTTATCAGAAACATGACACATCAAAAACGTTTATGAGAATGCTATAATTTGCTCATGAAAGAACGGTGACTGTGATGTTTGTGTTAGTCATCGTCGCTCTGAATCGATCGCCTGGAAACGGCGGCTCTGTCCAGTGACAGCGTCTCGTTTTGATTGGCTCTCCTGATCACCGGCAGCTGCTGCGTCAGTTTCAAGCTCGGTGGAATCCTCTTGTAGTAATCTGAACGGGTTTTACCTCGACATGCACTACACTCACTCGTCATCACTTTCCATCTTGTCTAACTTCAAACGGAGCATGTATTGCAATCATGAAATGGGGAAACTATTATTTCGCTGTTGACTTCTTTTAGAAACTGCAGAAAGATAAAGGAAGAGAGAGATCTGCTGAAAAGGTCTTTTGCAGTAGCAAGTCTTGCAACTTAATTTCTTTCTCATCTCTTATTATCGTCACCGTCGTCCTGTCCGCCTCCACCTGACCTCAGTGGCCGACAGATAATAGGACGTTGATGCACTGAGATGCCTGTGTGTGAATTGTGAGAATGTCAAGGACAACGTAGGCAGGGAAACACAATGCACACCCTGCAAAAATATCACGCCATTCTCACTGATTTTTTTTCTTTTCCCTCGCAGTGTGTATGAAACCAGGCAATGTCCGCTATGGTGTATCCACGTGAAGAAGCCCTGGAGCGACTGAGTCAGGATGAGATCGTCCTCAACACTAAGGCCGTCGTGCAGGGCCTGGAGACGCTGCGCGGCGAGCACGCCCAGCTCCTCAACTCGCTGCTGGACTGCACGCAGCCGCCCGCCGCCCAGGAGAAGTCCGGGCTGCTTCGCAAGAGCATGGAGGCCATCGAGCTGGGCCTGGGAGAGGCACAGGTCAGGATTGCTTTTAAAGAAACCTAATGTAGCTTTAAGATTTCAGCACGTACAGGATACATTTCCCTCCCTTCCACCCCCTCCTTCCAGGTGATCATTGCCCTGTCGAGCCACCTGAGCGCCGTGGAGTCGGAGAAGCAGAAGCTGCGTGCTCAGGTGCGTCGGCTCTGCCAGGAGAACCAGTGGCTGCGGGACGAGCTGGCGGGAACGCAGCACAAGCTGCAGCGCAGCGAGCAGAGCGTCGCCCAGCTGGAGGAGGAGAAGAAGCACCTGGAGTTCATGAACCAGATCAAGAAGTTTGACGACGACGTCTCGCCCTCGGAGGAGAAGAGCCAGAGCGCCGGCGGTGGAGGAGACACTTCAAAGGACAGTCTGGATGACTTGTTCCCCAACGATGATGACCAGGGACCAGGTAGGACGTCGGCAGCAGGCGTTGGACCCCATACAATACAACACACAGTTTATTATGGGGCTGCAAGTAACCATCATTATCAATTCATTTAGAGATTATGTTTCCTTTAGAGGTTACAAATTCATATCGCTTCTTTAGTTAGACCAGCAATTCAAAAAAATATATTTAATTTACGGTCAATTCAAGCCAAAGAAAAACAGTTAAGTCCACGTTAGAGAAACTGAAAGCAGCCAATGTTTACCTCAAGCCATTAATTACTTATTAGAGTACTTGTAAATCGGATTTCATTTGATGGATTAATCATTTAATACAAAGGACCCAGTTTCCAATGTGCTGGAGAGGATGTAGACTACAGCGACAAGAGACAAACGGTTGTGCTTTGGGCAGTCAGTCATTTTTACTCAGTTGACCTGAAGTGAATCCTTTATTCTTCCACTCTGTTATCTGCAGGCTAAGTAAAGCTGCAGAGCTCTGAGAATCAATGCTGTTTTTGTCTCTCGGTGCTCGATGCAGTCGAGCCTTTCAGTAACAGAAACGTTGAGGCTGTTAACGCAACGGAAGCGTGTGTTGTTCCTAAGTGGATAACACGCAGTTCAGCCCTGACCTGCGATAGCGTTCTGAGCGGATGCAGAACGTCTGCGTAACAGGAGCCGTGGTTTTGGTTAGTGATGCGTTCACTGTCTCAACAGAAGCTAGGTAATGGATTTCTGGATCTGTGTCAACAAAATGAAATCAAATTGCAGATATAAAAGGTCACTAATGCGACGTGATGCACTGAATAGCATGTTCAGCCCTCCGCCCCGTTAGGCAGCCGGTAAGTGCTCTCCTACTGGCCTTCAATAATTCATAACTGAATTCCCATGAATGCTTTACTAAAGTTTTTGCTGTTTCCTTGCGTTCACTTTTAGTCAATTACACAAGGACCATCCATAAAAGATTTTTCATTTTGTTCTTTCTGGTCATTTTGTTTGAGTTTAGCTTCTAGTAGCTCTTAACTTCCTATTGTGACATTATGTTCTCTTTAAAATGTATGAATTCGAGCAGAATAAAGGACGAGAGGAAAGTAAATCACTTACATCTTTGTACGTAAGCCTTTTGGATTTTGAGGAGCAATGCGGGACGTTTTGCCAGCATCGAACCACCGGAGAACCTGGATGTGTGCCTTTTTTTTAAAAGCAGACAAATAGCAGCAATGTTTCTCCTCTGCGTCCCGCAGCGCAGCCCAGCGGGGAGGTGGCGGCCCAGCAGGGAGGCTACGAGATCCCGGCCCGCCTGCGGACGCTGCACAACCTGGTGATCCAGTACGCCTCTCAGGGGAGGTACGAGGTGGCGGTGCCGCTGTGCAAACAAGCCCTGGAGGACCTGGAGAAGACGTCCGGACACGACCACCCAGACGTGGCCACCATGCTCAACATCCTGGCCCTAGTGTACAGGTGAGGGGGATGGAGATGAGCGCTACTTGATTATTTTTCTTGTGTCAAATGTACGTTTTTTTTAACGAGACGCCGTGGCTCTGTTTCGTCCTCCCAGGGATCAGAACAAGTACAAAGAAGCGGCTCACCTCCTGAACGACGCGCTGGCCATCAGAGAGAAGACACTGGGGAAGGATCACCCGGCTGTGGCCGCCACCCTCAACAACCTGGCCGTCCTGTACGGCAAGAGGGGCAAGTACAAGGAGGCTGAACCTCTCTGCAAGAGAGCGCTGGAGATCAGAGAGAAGGTAAAAAAAACAACATATATTATGTCATCTTACCGTGAACAGCTGTGTTTGTGTCACAAACGACTCCTCTTGGTTATGAATCTGTCTCCAGGTGTTGGGGAAGTACCACCCGGACGTTGCCAAGCAGCTGAACAACTTGGCCCTGCTGTGTCAGAACCAGGGCAAGTACGACGAGGTGGAGTACTACTACAGGCGAGCCCTGGAGATCTACGAGTCCAAGCTGGGAGCCGACGACCCCAACGTGGCCAAGACCAAAAATAACCTGGTGGGGGGCCTCGTTAAGGAATACTGAAATAAATATAGTCTTTACTTGTTTGATTACATGTTGATGCTGAGCGTTACGTCTTTAGACGGGTGATTTAAGTGTCGCTTCTCCTCAGGCCACGTGCTACCTGAAGCAGGGGAAGTTCAAAGATGCGGAGGCTCTGTACAAAGAGATCCTGACCCGCGCCCACGAGAAGGAGTTTGGATCCGTCAACAGTGAGTAGAGTCACGAAGGAAAAGGGGAGGGAACTTTGTTCCAGGGATGCTGGTTATTTATTTATTCTCTTCCTCATTTGTTGGATATTTTCCGCAACTTATTTGCGTTGTGTTCTTCAATGTCAATGAGCATTTTATATGATTTTTATTTTATTTTTGCAGACGACAACAAGCCAATCTGGATGCACGCAGAGGAGAGAGAGGAGAGCAAGGTCAGTTCTTCAGGTTGACCTTTCTGCTGCCGCCGGCGGCAGGCCGCTTGTTATGGAGATGAGATTGATGGAGAACAGCGGGCTGCACACAAGCCAGCAGGGACATTTTTAACGGGCTGTTTAATATGGTGATGTTTGATGGTTGGCTCCTCGTGCTCTCTGCCTCTCTTCATCTTCACCTCCCTCTCGCTCCTCTTCTCTCTTCAGGGTAAGCGCAGGGACTCTGGCCCGTATGTGGAGTATGGAAGCTGGTACAAGGCCTGCAAAGTGGACAGGTGAGTCACACAACAACCTTTCCAACAATCAGGAAGCACATACAGATATATATTTTAAGTAATTTATTTTTATGTGAGAAAAAACAAACTTGTTGACTATTTATTTGCCAAGAGAAATTTTGGTTTTAGCTCCTTTCTGAAGAATTGTTATATAAAGAAAATGTTCACCAAGCTAAAGACAACGGGCTCTGCCTTCTGATTGCAGTGTAACCTCGGCTCCGCATTAAAGGAGGAATCACAAATGTTTCCCCCGAAAGTGAATAGAACCAGGACTAAACTTTACACTTTAACACCCGGTGACAGCGAGCGCGTCTCCTTGTTTATTTGCAGCCCCACGGTGAACACGACCCTCAAAAGCCTGGGCGCTTTGTACCGTCGTCAGGGCAAAATGGAGGCAGCAGAGACGCTGGAGGAGTGCGCCAGCAAGTCACGTAAACAGGTGCGGCACAAACACTCGGAGGGTTGAACTACCGCCGTTAGATCCGTCGTCTGGGCTCTTTTCAGCCGTGATGCTAACGTGGTGTGTTTGTTGTCGTAAAGAGCGTAGATATGCTGTGTCAGCTGGTGTGAAAAGGCTGTCATTTTCCTTCCATTCCCTTTTTAGTTACTCTTTGTTTTTCTTTGTGTGTGTGTCATCTCTCTCTCTCTCTCTCGCCCCTCCCCCTTTCTTCCTCCCTCTCTTTCAGGGTATTGATGCCATTAACCAGAGTAAGGTGGTGGAGCTGCTGAAGGACGGGGGAGACAGAGGAGACAGGCGACACAGCCGGGAAGGAAGTAACGGCCCGGGGGGACAGCGGGGCGAGAGCGAGGGCGACGACTCCGCTGAGTGGAACGGGGTCAGTAAATGGACACCGATTAATTACAGTATTAATAAGTTAATCGTGTTAAGTGCAAGGGCAAGACGGCTTCGCACACGCGGCAGTTAAAGTCATAATAATGTAATTTGCATTTTAAAAAATCCAAAGTAAATGTCTCGCAGCTAAACACGAGAAGGAAGCTCAGTCTTTGTAGTCTGGAATATCTTTCATATTTAAACGCTGACTTGTTTTTTTGTCTCGTTTCATGTTTCCTCAGGACGGCAACGGGTCTCTGCGGCGCAGCGGCTCCTTCGGGAAGATTCGTGACGCCCTGAGACGGAGCAGCGAGATGCTGGTGAAGAAGCTGCAGGGGAGCGGCCCACAAGAGCCCCGTAACCCAGGGTTAGGTTACTCTGTGTATGTGTGTGTGTGTGATCGTGTGTGTAAGCTTTCATGGATACAGTCTGGCTTCAGGTGTAAGGCTGCTACTTATGACTTTCATTGTATTCATCATTTAATATGATCTAGTCTCAAAAAGAGGTGAGGTCACTTCTTCAAATTATTCTTTTTGGTTGACCCCCAACAGTCCAAAACCCAATTATATTTTACAAGAAGCCTGAAGCCGTAATCTAAGAGCAGTTGTTCAAGGTCAACCTGTCTGGACCGCCTCCGACAGCCAATGACGGCAGGTGGGCGTGGCTAAAAGCGACCTTGACACAAAGCAATTCCAGTAAATCTCATGAGCCAGTAAATCTCTGGCATTCTTGCTTGATAAATGAGGATTGGTTATTAAATGTCTTATTTTTAAATCAAGTATGGATAAGTTTCCACACTTTTCTGTCCTTAAACGTCCAGTAAAAAATAAATTCAGTGTTTTTTTTTTAATAATCATAATATGAGCTATATGTCTGAATGAATATAAATAATCTAAAAGTGTGGTTTAATTACGGCAGGAATGTAAATGTTAGTCGATCATATTTGATTTGATAAATGTATCTATACGCTTTGTGTTTAAGATAAGTCTTTTTTACACATATATATTCTTTCATTATGTTTTGAATGGTTCAGGCTCATTGTTTGATTGTATTGTTTTGCTCAGAATGAAGAGAGCGAGCTCCCTCAACTTCCTCAACAAGAGCACTGAGGAGACCACACAGGTATTGTTGCTATTATATTATTATTAATAATGTATTTAGTCAATACACTTTCATATTTCAATGAATTTAAAGATGAAAATATCTAAATTAGAAAATCTGTTTTCTACCAATTGTATTTTTATTTTTTCTAATAATTTTCCTGACAAAGGATCGTTGATCTGCTAATATATCCCTCAACATATTGTCCAACAGTAGTTTTAACATTATTTGGTCTGTGTTTAGGACGCAAACCCCGGCCTCTCGGACTGCAGGGGACTGAGCGCCAGCAACGTGGACCTTTCCAGACGCAGCTCCCTCATTGGCTAGTCGGAGACAGGAGGCGGGACTCAGGAGACACAAAGCGGGCCGGCGAGGAGAGGAGGAGCGGCTCGGTTTGATCCAACAAACACACTTAAAGCTCAAATCGAGATCAAACACTTGCACCTGCAGTATATTTTTTAAAGAACACTGACGGGGAAAAAACAACAAAAAAAGAAGCATTGTCACGCTAAACGTCATCCTGTCAGACACGGCCGCCGCCTCGCTGTACAAACCGCTGCCATCGATCACAAAAAGAGAATATTTAGATACACATTAATCAGCATGCTGCTCACTATAACGTGGAATGTCTGCACCTGAAGGCCTCGTGTGTTTGACTCTTAGCACCGTAGCAAAGCATCGTAGCCACATCGCGACGAGGCCGTTTTCTTGGACCTCCGTCTCCGCGCAGACGCTCAACCGTAGAGCGGCTCAATGTTCCGCTTTCAGTGCAGAGAGCGGCTTCGCACTGCGTATATATCTCACCAGTAGCATGAAGTGTTCGCTGAAGCCGAGCGCCCATCGAACGCGTATATCACGGATATAGATGGTACGATCCGCTTCCATTTAACGGGGGAAGCAGAGGCATACGAGCAATCTTTGGGGAGTTTCATGAAGACATTAGCACTAACCATTTAAACCTCACTTTTTTGCCTTCTTGGTTTTTTATGTATATACAGTTTTTAAATTATTCGATATTTCATTCTTTGTATATAGTGCACTTTTTCTTTCTTTTCTGTTTACACTATCGGGTTTAAAGAAGGTCTCGGTGCGAGGAAAATACTACTTATCTGAAGGGGGGAGGATGGGGAAAGAAGGAAAGGAAGCGAGGGAGTGAGAGAAGGATAGATGAAAGGAGATATTGAAATGTCTATAAAAAGGTAAAAATTGCTGATTTCGTACCTCAATCGCTGAAATCTGGAACAATGATTCAGTCTAAACTGTTGTAATGCACTTTGAACGTCAAGGTCATATTTTTCTCGGTCGAATCCAAAATGAAAAAAGGTCCAGAAAGTTTATTTGAAATTCATGAATAAACCTCAATCATTTTCAAAGTTCAACTAAATACTACCTAGTGTACAGGAAGCTAACTTAAACACAATAATCACTGCGTGTAGGTACCTTTCCTCCTCCAGGCTTACAGCCATAAGTCTGAACGTCATGAAGGAAAATGCTGTGAAAGAGATTTAAATCCCATTTGTTTACAATTCAATCAGGACATTGAAGGCATCGCCGCTCATGTAAGAGCATGAGTCACTTCTCAAAGCCGATGCGTTTACTCTCACTAACGGGACTTCTCTTGTGAATTTGTTTTTCCTTCATTTACTGTTCCTGAATGTGTGACATTATGTTTCTGATGCGTCACTGGACTTGTAATCGAATCGTAGAAACCTGAATGTTGCGCAATCCGTCCTCGCTGAATTCTGTTGATGCGTTTTCCTGTTTTTGAATCTGAGCTTTTATGTTGAAAATACTGATTATTTGAATGTTGCATTTCATTGTGGGGGTGCGCTGACATTCGCACTCGATTTTTTTTATTTTTTATTTTGTTGTTGTTGAGCTTCTTTTGCAAACTCCACCAAAATATGACCTTTACCAAGAGAACTGTCCACAGAATGTACTCGACTGTGATCAGATTGTCAAGAAACCGCTTTGTTGCTTTATTTGTACATTTTCAAATACAAGAAAGCCGAATGAAACGTTTGTTCTTGACAACCTTGAGTTTGATTTCAAAGAAAGGGAAGACGCAGGTTTGTGTTGCGACGGCGTTTTTGTCAACGACGGTGCGTTCACACCGCCGCCATGCGCCGCCATGACCTGCAGTCACCTTTTGATGACGTCACATTGCCGAGTCTAAACCAGAGCTAACTGTTCTATCAGCTTCTGAATGTGTTGAACGTGCGAGGTGGAGCAGGTTTTCAGATCACGATGGAAAGGAAAAGATGAGTAAAGTGTGAGAGAGAGCTGGAGAGGAGTCGGCGTTACTAAAGAAATCATGACGAGTGTTTTGAAAAGACGTCGCTGGAGGAAGAGAAGCGCTTTAAGTGTCGTTCGCAGCAAATAATGTACAGAATGATCCGTATATGAGACATTTATATGTATGTAAACTGTGTGTCACTTGTTCACATAATGACGGGAATTTCCTTTAATCACACATGCAAAGGCGACGCCACGTAGCTGTACAGAAGTTAGTGAAACACTAATTTGTAGTTTAAACAAAAAAAAGTTCTATAAACTCCTTTTTTTCCTCTACACACGATACTGGAAGACCAATACTCCTTTACTGTACTAGTTAGTTCAGGAACTTCTCAAGCATCTCTGACTATTAATCGCAATCTCCATAAATATATGAACATTATGACAATAATGATGCTTATTAAAGCAAATAAGAGAAAACGTATATATATATTAAAAAACTGCTGCTGATTTTCATCCAAAGCTACGAAGACAAATCAGATATTTTTGTTTCTCCGGTGTCCAAATATTTATGGAGGTCAGTGCAGTTAACTGTTGTGGGGACGAGGGCCTTGTATATGTGTGTGTGTGGAGGGTGGGGTCGGGGGGGAGGGGGGGGGGTAAAGGGGGGTGGGGCGCTTAACAGCTCCGACATGGCTGTAGATTTGATGGCTCTTATTGTGAAGGGGCCAGCCTGATTGTGTATTTTATCAAAGGTTCAATAAAGACAAACTCCACTTTTCAAACTAATCCTGTGTCTCGTGCGCTTCCATCTCCGCGGTCGGGAACCTGTGGCGAGTGATGATGACCGTGTGTGTGTGTGTGTGTGTGTGTGAGGGTTTTCACAGCTAAGGTTGGTGGGGTGTTAACCGTACACTGCACCATCACAGCTTCCCTCAGAGGTGAGCGTTTCTCTTTCTCTCTCTCTCTCTTTCTCTCTCGCTCTCTCTCTTTCTCTCTCTCTCTCTTTCTCTCTCGCTGTACGACTTCCTGTCTCACTAGACTGCCGAGCCCCACCAAAAGGAAACCAGACCACCGGAGTGCACGTCGAGTCTGCAGCGCCGCGAGAGATCAGCTGTCACGCCGTTGAGCTGCAGTCCTGCGATTGAGCTCAAAGATAGGAGCTCAAGAGAACCGCGATTCCGAAAGTAAGGTTCCTTACGTTGAGTATTTTGGTGATAGGAAGTCATATTTCTGTGTATTAACTTCTTGAAATGTGTCACTTTCTAAATTTAACCTGGTGACTCAGTGGATGATGAACGAGGCGGTTCATCCAACTAAAAAATATAAGTTTACATCCTCAAATCAAATGTAGAGAAACCTATAATGTGCTTGTTTTGAGTCGCCAGGTGTAGTTTTATAAAATAACATTTTAATCTGATCAGTTTTTTTCATCTATTTTTCTCAGAAACTCTGAAAGTAAGAAGTGTAGTCCTGAATATGTCTTCCTCTCTGTAATAAACTGATCCCATGTAGCCACAGGACCTTTCTCCATGTCCGCAGTGACTCCCTCCAGTCCCAGCAAGTTCACGGCGCCGGTTCTGGTCCAGTTCCAGCTCGGCCTCTTCAGGGAGCTGGTCCGAGTCCCCGCCGGCAGCCGGAGCTATCGCCATGCCAAGAGGCTGGCTGCAGAGATCATAGAGCGCAAGGTAACGCTCACGCTTGCTTCTCGCCGCAGGCCTCGAGCATTTCAAGGGTTCTTTACGCTGCGAGTCAGGAAGGTGAGGCGCCTTCAAGGAGCATTTCATCAAAGTGACTCGTGAAAGATGCTATCGGGCATCATGGGGACGGGTTCTTTTGGACTCTGACTCGTACTACATGGGGAAAGTTTGGAGATGGCAACCTCTGCTGCATCAGTTTGACCATTTTAAGAAACATAAAACAAGGCAGAGTGATTTATCTTGAACTTGGTGTCTGTTTTAACCAACAGCAACCTATGTTTAGGCCCTTTTCTCAAATACGATACCCAAACTAAAAAGGGTGCATCTCTGCAACCACGAGGGCTTTTTAAATACTTTGGGTGTTATAATAAAAGGTACACGTGTGAGATTGTGTTCAGATGTGTAAATATCAGTCTGTATCTTACTGGTTGAGAGTAAATGAAGATGACACACAGAAGAAAATAAAAAGGTTTCAGGTTCGCCTAGAAAAAAAAACTCACTTTCAGGGTGATGATTTGTTTGAAATGATGCAGCTGTAAGGTTCAACTCTCACCCAGATCACAGCACAACGTGGTAACATTCTCTCTGCAAAGGTTGACTTTGATAAAGTGAAACAGAAGAAAGTTAGAGAGCCTTTAGTACAGAGAGGATTTAGCATTGGGCCTCATTTGCGCACATCTGTGACATTTGAATTTTCTCACGTACCAAACTATATATTCCACTTGTAGATTACTTATGTTGTTCAAAACCTCCAAATACTGCAGTTTTTTTTTCATAAAACATGCTAAGATTTATAGTTTTATACAACAATCGCTCAGTCTGCCCCCCCCAAGGGGGTTGAAGGGTTTTTTAAACGTTTCATCTTGCGTCCCCTGATGGGAGGAGTTCAACTTTAAACGTCTTTCCGTCTACGTGTCAGGTTAAAAGCAAGTAGACCCCTTTTTAAAAGCCGTCGTGACTACTGGTTAAAACGGAAACATTGTTCAGCTCGTGGCCAGAATGTGGTGGTTAAAATCCTACACCTGCAGGCGTAGTCTCACTCTGATGACGTCGTCGCGTTGATGGACAGGTTTCGTGAAGTCGACCCCTCAACAGCAGCCTCAAAGAGCTTAAGTGAGCAAGAAAAACAAACTAAAAGGCGTTATTACTAATAAGTGTGAGTGATCTTTAACCGACTCGACAAAACACTGCTTGGAAAATGTTCAGCTGCCGCTTGGAGCCTCTCGTCAGAGTCAGCAAGTGGACTTTGAAAGGTCACCTTCTGCCAGAAGGAGGATCGTGTCGGTTAGTAAAACCCCTCAATGTCACGACCTCTTCACTGATGAAAGATTAGTAATGAGTTCATGTTCAGAGCGGTAACATCTGCAGTCAGGAGGTTAGCGGTGCATCGAGTAGATGAGGTCCCATAACGATGTTGGTGAGTTGCAGGTGTCTGGTCGCTCGTGTCGGCCGCTCTGGCCTTCAAACTGCTTCAGTTACAGAGACTCTGTGGTCACGAAGAGCGCAGCAAACTTTCCAACCACAGCTTCTCCCCCACTGTGTCTCTCTCACACACACACACACTCATTCTGCCTCGCTCACACCGAGGCGCCTTTCCAACTTTGATCTTTTCTCTAGTTTCCCGGCAGCAGGTCAGCTCGGGCTGAAGAGCGTTCACTCGCGTGTCGCTGTATCTCCACTCCTAACATCTCACTAGTTTAGGGTCAGACAAAGATGTTCCCATGTGTTCAAATTATTCGCTGAAATCTGCTTCAATCCACTTCAGAGTCTCAGGATCCTTCAGTTCATGTTAAAATCTATATTTTCTGATCATAGGATGGGTGGAGCCAGAGATGAATGCACCTAAATATTGAGCTGTCGCTCGCTTTGCTTCATATTTGTCCATCACTTTATTATGTCCAGGTAGACCTCCATGTTTAACAAACCCACAGGTGATGGGATTAACCCCTACCTGGCCAAAGTGCTGGTTTATCTTTTTCTCACAACTTGAACCTCACTCCAGTCTCTCAGTTCTCAGCCTTGTGGCATGTTTTTACATCACCTTCATCTCTTCTCGACCGAGCCAGGGCACGGCTCGAGTCGGTAAAAAGATTTACTGAGCGGTTCCATCTCTTTCTTTCAACACACTGATCAGTGACGTAAGGCTATGTTCTGTACTAACACATGGAGATCTATGTTGGTCTGTTCCGCCCCAGCTGGTGGATCTTATTCATTCTAGCAGCACTTGGAAAAAAGGTTTAAATTTAGCCGGTTTCTTGGATGAAGCCTCGGCTCTGTGACTGAGTGTGTGTGTGTGTGTGTGTGTGTGTGTGTTCAGGCTCCAGACTGCAGCGTGGTCGGTGTCGGGGGGGAGAAGATTCTGCTGTTCAGACATCAGTCCGCCTCGGAGCAGCTGCTGCAACGTCTGACGGACCAGGACGAGCTGCAGGATGGAGACTTCATCGAGGTCATCGTCGCAGGTCAGCCAAAACGAGAACAACGGAGCATCTTGCTCTTATTTATTCTTTATTCTCTGCTCTGACTCACTGAAAGTGTTTTGTAAGTACAGCAGCCAGATACTAGCCATCGTTTTGTCCCAGCAGCTAAACTAACCGCGTTATTTAAGAGGAATTGGAGTCTTAATTTGGAGAGAAACATCAGAAATACTTAAAGAACATCAAAAGCCTCCTGCTTCTGATAACACGGATAATTATTTTCAGTATTTCTTTGCTCCCTTGGTTTCGTGCACCTTGTTAGCATTTCACACATCAGATCCACACACAGTGTGAAGTTATCTGTGGGGTGCAGAGTCGGGATGCATTAGAGCCAACGAGCTTTACAAAGCTACTAAATATGTCTGAGTACAAAAATACGGCAAAAATAAATCCCATAAAGACCACAGGAGAAGCTCATCTCTTGGAAGCTTTCATGCTGATTAGGACTCTTTCAGGTCAGGAGGTGGTGAAGTGTATTTCACATCTTGGAAAAAAATGATCTGAAATATACATCCCACCTTAAAACTGACACTAATGCACATTGGAACTACCTGAAACTCATTGTGTGCGCTGCCAGATTGTCGAGCATGAAGGAAAAAAAACATGCAAAAGTGGAGCTGCCTGGCTTCAGGACCCGAAGACAAACATGCAAAACAGATGCAAAAAAACCGATGCAATGCAAGTCAGAAAATACTCACGCCATGTCTTTTTTAAATTTGTTTAATGTGACTCAGGATCAGCGTCCGTCACTGAGCTGAGGATCCGCCCGCACACACTGGTGGTGCACTCGTACCGGACTCCCACTTTCTGCCACCACTGTGGGGAAATGTTGTGGGGCCTCGTGCGGCAGGGACTGAAATGTGACGGTAAAGCCGCCCCGCTGGCGTTTCCACGGTGTGAGGAGAAAGAAAAAAGTTGACTCAGTGTGTCAAACTGTCTCTCTCCCTCCACTCCTCCTCGTCTTCAGGCTGCGGTTTGGACTTTCACAAACGTTGCGCTTTCCTGTTGCCCAACGACTGCAGCCGAGCGCGGCGGCAGGTCAGCACCAGCCTCTCCCTGTTCCCGCCCCGACGACCCCGGACGCACTCGCTGTCCAATCAGGCCGGAGGCAGCCTGGAAGAGGTACGTCCGCTGAGCTTCAGGTCAAAGGAGGTCACACGTTTGCACTCTTTCAAGTGATGAACTTCACGTCTCTCGCCGTCCGTCCTCCTCCAGATCAGCATGTCCAAGCCCTCGTCCAGGCCCGTGTCGTGGGTGGAGCCGCCCGTCTGGCTGGGCGTCGGCTCCGGCGACGCGAGCGGGGCTCAGGTGCCTCACACCTTCCACATCCACAGCTACACCAAACCCACGGTGTGCCGGCACTGCCACCGGCTGCTCAAAGGGCTCTTCAGGCAGGGGCTGCAGTGCTCAGGTGAGCTGGACGCCGGGCAAACGGACTCGTTTAGGCTCAGGATTCATGCTCCGCTTATGGAGAACCCAGCACCAGCAGCCGATTAGCTTAGCGTAGCCACCTACCAGCACCTCAAATCTCACTTATTAAGACATTACATCTAATTTAGTTTAATCCCAACACCGGGATGAGGCGCAGCAGATTATTTGTTGGCCCGTTGCAGGAAGATCTCCTCTTCCAACTTTTAGTTTCTTTAGTTTGTAATTCAATGCAAACATTTGTTGTATCAGCACGCTTTGATGAAATAACAACAACACGAAGAAGTGAATTACTGGGTAAACACATGAAGTGCTGCATCAGCAACATTAGAGAATGTAATAATCATATACAAGCTTTTTTTCTGGAGCTTTCAACCACGTCCCACAGTCTTCCTCAGTGGATGGAGTTATTTAAACTACCTCTATGAGCCTGCAAGCTGTCAGAAATCTATGTAAAAGTGTTTCGCTTGAGTTAAATGAAGACAGTATTTGCCTGCAGCGATGAGTTGTGTAACACATTCAAACATTTTCCTCCTCTGAGGCGGTTTTTAGATGCTCCGTTCCAGCAGCGCTTTAGTCTCAATGAGCCATTTGTGTATTTAGGCCCAAAGCTTTTGCTACTTTCCCCTGAATGTGTTTCTCAGAGCTCAGAAATGAAAAATCATTTCATGAAATGCTTCTTTCGACCCGCCCTCCTCGTCTCTGACGTCTCAGACTGCAGGTTTAACTGCCATCGGCGCTGCGAGCTGCTCGTCCCCCGAGACTGTCCAGGAGAGAGGAGAGGCCTCAACGGGGAAGGTGAGCAGTCCACGGTCTCGCTTGTCATGAGTTTTACTGCTTTTCTCTGGGGTTTTTTTAATCATTAAAAAAGTGAATACATTTTTTGGTTTATTGCTCGAACAAATCAAGACATAAGAGAAGCGCCTCACGTTGCATTCCTCCCTATTTTGTGTCTCTTTAAAAAGGAAACGTTATGTCTAGATAATCAGAAGTTGCGGTCCTGATATCTTTTGTCCATGATGTCATTTCCCCAGAATCCTCGGCGGCGGGTCACAGCTGCCCCGCAGACCCCGAGGACGATGACTCAGAGCTCTGCAGCACCGTGACGTCGGACGTCTCCGACGACGAGATGTCCACAGACGGAGACGGGACGACGGGAGATGAGCGACCGCGAGAGCCGATGAGGTCAGAGGGTCGTTAATTTATTCTGATGACGTCATCCCGTTGTCACCAGACAGCGTCCTGACGGATGTGACTCCTGAGTACTGAGACACTCATCTTTCCTGTTGTCCATCACTGAATTCATCATCAACTTTGCGGGCAGTGAGCTTACTGTCACCTAGAGGCGTTTAGGAGACGCTACAGGGAGCACCTGCTCCCTCACTGCCACGAAAAAGTGACTTTTGAATCAGTTCTTCTCCCTAAAATCTGCCTCTTCTGTGTCCCGGCTGTCCTTCAGTCCGTGTTTCAGCAGCTACATCCCTCTGATGAGGCTCGTCCAGTCGGTGCATCACTCAAAGAAGAGAGCGGGAGGAGTGCTGAGAGAGGGATGGCTGCTGCATCACACCGACACAGACACACTGGTGAGAGACACACACACACACACACACACACACACACTAAAACAGAGCGTGTTTGTGCGTGTAAGAGATGCAACACTTCTGCCAAGAAAGAAAAAGCTGCAGATGAACGATAAATAAAACCTGCATGTATATCTTCTTATAATTCTTTGCATTTTCTGTCCTTTTGTGGCACAAAATAAAATATAAAAATATGTTGTCAAGTTTCCAGCTTAGAGCCCAGAGGATGAATCAAGGGAAGCAACTCTATTAATGACTATAATAATAACTTTAACCCACAACCACAACCTACAGCTAAGGTCTAACTGAATAGGTGTGTGTGAACATTATTCATCTGAAACTCCACGACGTGTAAATGGACCTGACTGACAAGACGCTCGTGCGTCCTCTGGGATCAACCGGTTCACTCACTTCCCTCAAACACTGATTCGTCACGAGTTGTTGCTGTCCCCTTCCTGTCTTTACAGAGGAAACGTCATTACTGGATCCTGGACTGGAAGAGCATCACTCTGTACCAGAACGAGAGCAGCACCAAGTACTACAAGGTAGAGCGGCCCACCGGCGCTCACAGGATAAAACATGTACAATGGTGGGTGTTCCTTTAATTTATGAGCTAAGAATGGCGATGTTTGTGTGTTAATCCCTCAGGAGGTCGCTCTGTCCGAGGTGCTGCGGGTCCGAGGCCCCGCCCACCTCACCGTGGCCCCGTTGCCGGGCAGCGGCGCCCACACCTTGGAGGTGGTCACGGCCTCGCTGGTGTACTGCGTGGCGGCCGGAGAGGACGGGCCGGCCTGGGAGAGCGCCATCCGCCGCGCTCTGATGCCCGTGCAGAGCAGCGGGGGACGCGGCGAGGAGAGAGGTGGCGTCCCACAAATAACACCTCAAATAAAAAGTGTTGCGCAATACCCGATGGAGGCGTTGAAACATGATGCGTTCTGGGAGACAGAATCTGGGTTGTGTAACAAATACGCTTTAGGGAGGAATTTGTCGATGTTCTCATGAGTCAGACGACCTCCAAACAAGCGTGAATCACTTTCTATGTCTCATAAAAATAAGTCTCTTTATTAAAATGATCTGCTCCGATTCCAGATAAAGATGAAACGCTCTGCAGTGACGGCGCGGTGAGGATCATCACACCTATTGGTTCATAGTTAATCCTGATGAACTTGTTACCTCGGTGTGTTGAAGTGTGTGTGTGTGTGTGTGTGTGTGTGTGTGTGTGTTGCAGGACATCAGCTCGGTGTATCAGATCTCCACAGACGAGGTGCTGGGCTCAGGCCAGTTTGGAGTGGTGTACAAAGGTGATCATTATTATTATTATTATTATTATTATTATTATTACAATAATTATTACAAGTTCCTATGTCCAGCAAAGAAAGACGTCATCTTCTTGGGAGGTTCGCAGCAGAGACACAGATTAAAATATTAACTCTTTGCTTTAAGTTCTTCAAAAGCTATGAAAATATAAGATTTTTATTTTTTGTAGTTGTTGATTTCTAGAAGAATTTCCTTGACTTGATTTTGATTGGAAACTAATTCATTGTCATGAATACCATAATTCAGTCATAACATTTTGGGACTCCTGATTAAGAGAAGCTTTAGAAGGTATTTATTGTAATTTATAATAATTTTGCTTATTGAACGATCACTAATAACAAAAGTTACGGATTCTTTTTAAGAAACTTTCAAGGAAATAAATATGAAAATAAGGACTTGTAATTGTACAGCATTACCAAACTCTCTGTAAACTCAAAATTGCTGAATTAATGCAGAAAGGATTGAATAAAAGAGTAACACGCGTGTCTTCTTCCTCAGGGACTCACAGGAAGTCGGGTCGGCCGGTCGCCATCAAAGTCATCGACAAGACGCGTTTCCCCACCAAACTGGAGAGACAGCTGAGGAACGAAGTCGCCATCTTGCAGGTTCTTGTTTTTCATCTTTTATCTCTGTATGTATTGTCAGATTGTTTTCTGTAACATCTGATATGTAAATACGTGTACTTGTATATTTGTGTGTTGCCCAGAATCTGTCCCACGCGGGCGTGGTCCTGCTGGAGGGGATGTTCGAGACGCTGCAATACGTCTTCGTGGTCATGGAGAAGCTCCACGGAGACATGCTGGAGATGATCCTGTCCAGCGAGCGAGGCCGACTCCCCGAACGCAACACGCGCTTCCTGGTCGCGCAGGTGAGGATCCCTCCACCTGGAGGACGCTTCAATTACCATCATTTTATGTTTTGTGGTTAGAAAATATCTTTTATTGAAACTTCTGGAGTTTCAAAGGTAAGAAAATCCACAGCTTCCTGTTACAAAAGCACCGTACATGTTTTCCCTCGGGCCTGTATTTAGAGTAACCTGAACCGGTAGGTTACTTGAGGTGGACAATATAATAAGAACACTAATGACTCTCAATCGTCCCCTGGATGATGGATGCAGCAGTAGTGTCGGTGGAGGAGAAGAAAGGCCACTTTTTAAATGAATTATTGTCTTGGCAGTCGATAACGATCCATTAATTCAGGTCATTTAAAGCGTCATCAAACAGTTTGAGTCACATTTCAGCTTGATCTTCTGCATGAATACGGTTTAAAAGCTTTGCACTACGACTGTTCTTCCTCATGTTTTTGTCCCGTCTGCTGCAGATCCTCGAGGCTCTGCGCTATCTGCACTTCAAACACATCGCTCACTGCGACCTCAAACCTGAGAACGTGCTGTTGGCCTCTGCGGATCCTTTCCCTCAGGTGGGATCTCTTAAAACATGATTTTTCACACGTTTTCATGTGGAGTCGAGACGTCAACCCCCCCCCCCCCCTTCCACTCGCGTGTCGCAGGTGAAGCTGTGCGACTTCGGCTTCGCCCGCATCATCGGCGAGAAGTCGTTCCGCCGCTCCGTCGTGGGCACGCCGGCTTACCTGGCGCCCGAGGTGATCAGCAACAGCGGCTACAACCGCTCCCTGGACATGTGGTCCGTGGGCGTCATCATGTACGTGAGCCTGAGCGGCACGTTCCCCTTCAACGAGGACGAGGACATCAGGCAGCAGATCACCAACGCCGCCTTCATGTACCCGCGACAACCGTGGGCCTCCATCTCTCTGGAGGGTAACGAAGGTTTCTTTATTGTTAACTCTTCCTGTTGGTGCTTTTAAACGATGAGATCATTGTTCTTCTCCCGAGGTTTTTTTCTTCTTTTCTAACACCCGAATTAAGATTGAATTCTCCTGTTGTCCACCGGGTGGCACCAGTGCACACATCTTGGGACAGGAGAGTAAATCCTTGCTGTGTCTTCTCCTCTGCAGCTGTGAGTCTCATCAACAACCTGCTGCAGGTGTCGGTCAGACGGAGGTTCAGCGTGGGCAAAACACTGGGACACGCCTGGCTGCAGGTGAGTTACTGCACTCGATGTAACTCGATGCTCCTTATGTATTAATATTAAATCATTTCAATCAACAGAAGGCGTGCTAAATCAGGAAAACCCGACTGACACGTTCCCATCTTCCCCGCTGCAGGACTTCCAGCTGTGGTGTGACCTCCGGGAGTTCGAGCAGCGGCGTGGCGGCAGGTTTCTGACGCACCGCGGAGACGAGGAGCGCTGGATGCGCTACGCCCAGGAGAGAGGCCTGGACTTCCCGTCCCACCTCAGACGGGACGCCGACGACGACCCCGACGTGTGACCTCGACATCGGAGACGGGAGTCAAAGGTCGGACAGTCGTTTTATTACACATGCACAAAACAATTAGAATTCATTAGCTTTGCGGTGAAAGAGTCGTCCTTAAAGACAGCGACACAGTTACTCCAGAAAAGACAACACGACGTCTGTTTAGTAATATACTTTTCCTTTTTTATTCCAAGTTGAGGTTTTTTAAAATGGAACTGTTTTTTTTTTTTTGTGGCGTCTGTGATGATGGACAGAATGAGAAACCTGGAGCACATGCAATCAAAAATATCACCGTCACACATCCGGAGGAGTCGACTCGCACTGACCATCATGGCCGACCTGACGATGGGACCAAAACCCTATTTGCTGCGTCACTGACATAGGCCTGCTGTGGTCCCACATACAGTATTGATTCTTCTTATTTTGTCCATAACTTCCCGTCGCCTCTCGCTGCTCGACACCTCTCTCTCCGTCTGTGTCCCTAAACAATAAATAAATCAACCTTTTGCGTGTTTTAGATGTGACGTCAAAGCGAGCTGAGGTGGGATCGGTCTGTCTGTCTTCGTTCTTAAGTCCCCATCCAGCCGTGGCCCTCTCTCTCTGTCTGTTTACCCATAGTGCTTTGCTCTGAGTCGCTCTCTCTCTATGCATTTTAATGTTCAGGTGCTTCCACTCACCCTCCGTTTGTACCTGAGCTTAAAGCTCTAAGATCTTCAGGTGTCAAAGTGCTGTGGCGTTGTATTATAACGGAGTGGGTATTTTATAGTATTGGACTGGCGTTGTGACATCATAGCACCTGACCTGCTCCTTGTAATGCGGTTTGTGTTTAATAATGAGGAGGAGGAGGAGACTCTTAAAGACAGCGTTTCTAAACTTCAACATAGCATGCGTCTGCACAAATACACAACCAACCAAACCAACTGACCAACCAGCTTTTTATCACGTTTTTCTTCTTTAATTACCCTTCTACAAAAAAAAAAAGTCATCTGAGAGAGAGAGGGGGAGAGCAGGAGGCTTTGCTGGCAATAACTTCTTTCTCTGAGCGACTCTCTCCCTCGTTACCTCCTTCTGTTCGACGTCTCCTAAAGGCCGGTGTGGTATATGTATTGCTTACATAATCAGTGCAAAACCTGCCACTTCCTGGTTATTTTAAAGGCGTCCTAACAGAAACGAGGGCCAAGCCGGTTCCAACCGCTTCAATTGAGCAAAGCCTTCTACTCTCATCCTCTCTGGACAGTGTTTTTGGGGCGTGGGTGGGTGAGGGAGGAAGAGGAGGGAGTGAAGGGAAAGAAAGTTAAGATTTGAAAGAGGAAGAAATGATAGCATAGAAGGACAGTGGAAGGGGTTTAGTCGCTCTCTCCACATTGGAGAAATAGGAGCTGGGAAGAAGGGGATGGGAGGAGGTGAGGAGGAGAAGCAGCAGCTTTTTTTTGTTTATAAGTCGCTCTCCCCGTAGAGGGCGCTGGAGAAGGAGATGTAGTCCAGGGCGCCGGTGGTGCCGTCGGATCCGATGTACCTGGTCATGCGGCTGATGCAGTACTCGGCCTGCTCGGGCGGCAGCTCCCTGCGCAGCTCCTCCATCGTGATGTAACTCTGGAGGGCGAGAGAGAGGCAAGAGGGGGATGATTTATGGCGACGAAGACCCTGTGACTGGATTTATGCTTTGCCAGGACAGCCGGCCTTCATTTTGCAACATAAACGACCCGACGTGACCTGATGGAGGTTATATATTGTTGCCTCTTGGTGTGTTGGACCTCTGCTCATGTGTAATATTTGTAAACGCGGCGCTTAGACGGACGCCAACAGGAAGCGGCGTTGGCGTGCTCACCTTGTCCGAGGCCAGGATCTTGAAGGAGGCCATGACCTGTTCCGCAGTGTCGGTCTCGGCGGTCTCGCGAGTCATGAAGTCGATGAAGGCCTGGAAGGTCACGACGCCCGTGTTGTTGGGGTCGACCAGGGTCATGATGCGAGCGAACTCCACCTCACCCTGTTGAGAGCGACACGTTCAGTCCAGACGCTCGTTGGTGAAATGACTAAGTGAAACCTCTCAGTTGTGTCGTTTACTCTGAAACTGTGCGCGTTGAGCTCACCAGATCGTAGCCCATGGAGATGAGGCAGGCACGGAAGTCGTCTGGATCCATCATGCCGTTTCTCTTCTGCAGGCCACAACACGAAATGTTACAAAATGACAAAGCCCGCATTTTATTATCATGGTCGAGCTTGAATATGAAGCGTTAGTCTTGAATTTGAGTACAAAAAAAACATGCATAGATAAAAATAGACACTGTGTGTCATTGAGCCCAGTTTACACCAAGATCCAGTTTTTTCAAACGGTCCTTGAACGCCTCACCCTGTCGAAGTGGTTGAAGGAGGCCCTGAACTCGTTGAGCTGCTCCTGGCTGATGCCCTTGGCGTCGCGGGTCAGGATCTGGTTCTCCACTTCGTTGATGGTTCTGGCGATGGTGGTGAGCAGCTGCTCCCAGCCCACGCGCACGTGCTGCAGAGGAGGAGGAAGAAGATGCACTTCAAGCACATGAGATAAAAGAGGAGGAGCCTGTCCTGTGGTCACGGCTGCGGCGACGCCCAGCGTACCTCCATGGTGTAGTTGGTGTGCTTGTTGTCAAAGATGAGGGACTCCTGGCTGAGCTGGTGGTCGCCCTCCAGCTTGTCGATGTTGGATTTGTAGTTGATGATGTTCTGCTCGTACTGCTTCAGGCTGTTCATCTGTTCCTCCAGGGAGCCGGCGATGTCCACGGACACGTGGCTGATCTCCTGCAGGGGAGGGAGGGAACATTTTAATCATAACCAGCATGTTTAGTTCTAAATCATTTGTGTACGATCACGATTAATATCGGAGCAATGAGCTAAAAGTAAATAGTAACATCTTTACATAATACTCTGCTCGACTGCCTTTTTTTACCTAAATTATGACTTAAATGTATTTTGTCAACGACAGACTCTTTCCCGTTTCCCTCTCGTCCCGCTGCAGAGACTCGAGGGTGTTTCAGTGAGCGCGTACCTCCATCTTGGTTTGAATCCAGGGTCCGATGATGTTGGCCTGGGCGGCGAACTGGCGCCTCAGCCTCTCGTTGGCCTGCTGTCTGGCCACCTCCTCCTGGAGCATTTGGTCTCTGAGGGGAACGAGGTGCTTCACCTGCGGGCGGACAAATCAAACGCGCTCACAGGAGGGAAACAAGTCGACCGACGTGCTTTTAGATTCGCGCTTTAGATTCAACTCACAGTGTCCCACTTAGTGCTGATGTCCTGGGGGGAGAGGTTGGTGTACGGGTTGATGCCGGACAGCTTGATGCCGTAGGTCTGGGCGATCTTCAGGATCTCGTTGTGGATGCCCATGGTGGCCATGCGCTCCTTGTCGGCCTCGGGCAGGGTGGCCTTGAACTGGTCGTGGGCGGTGA
The DNA here is from genome assembly GCF_023055335.1 of Clinocottus analis. Lineage (NCBI taxonomy): Eukaryota > Metazoa > Chordata > Actinopteri > Perciformes > Cottidae > Clinocottus > Clinocottus analis. The sequence continues at coordinate 3,566,418 of NW_027175943.1, forward strand.
TCAGACTCTGAAAAAAGGCAGATCGGGTCGATGTTACACCCGGGAGACATCGCAGAGACCTTCGTGCAGAAAATGTGAGTTTAAGTACCGCTATGTTTTCTTAATCTAAATATTTATTTGCTTTTCTAGACCAGTATTAAGATTTATTCCAGTAAACTACCAATTAGAGAAAAATGTGACTCTTGTGTATTTAATAGATTTTACCAAACAAGACCGCGTTAGCTGTAAAAGGTAAGCGCTCATAATAATACCTGGATCTCCTCAATGCTGTGGACGATGAACATGTCCTGCAGGTCCTCCATGGCTCCGTCCATCCAGTTGTTGAAGGGCGCCGCCCTCTTGGCGAACTCCAGGTACAGCTGGTCGATGGTCTCCCACAGCTTCTCCACACGCTACACACACACACAGACAGTTAAAGAAGGCGTGGACAGCTTTACTGTATCCTACGGCCGTGCTGTGTGTGTGTGTGTGTGTGTGTGTGTGTACCTCCAGTGCGTCCCTCCTCTTCTGGGTGAGGGTGCCCAGGTTGTCCCACTGGTCACAGATGCCCTGGCAGCGAGCGTTGACTGTGGCAGCGTCGTGGTAGTCCAGCTCACTGGGATTGAAAAACGCCACGATTAATCATCTCCACCAGCGACGGAACTAAAACGCTATCTTGACTCACAAGGTCCTTTTCAAAGATGACTTAATATCGTCTGAACCCACCTGGATTTAATCTCTTGTAACCTCATAGTTTCTATAAAATGCAGAACACCTGCCACCTTTTAAGCTCACATTTCCCCCAAATATCTGGAGTCACACACTAGAATATTTAATGCTGTAACCTGTACTGTTTGAACATTTTGTGCTTTTTAAGTACATCATTCACCTTCTGTGGCGCGCGTACACATCCAGCATCACGGTGCTGAGCGGCCTCTATGGCATCAAAGGGATTACATCAAAACTATCAGCGAACTAAAGCTCCAGAGGAGCCGTGCGGAATGAGCAAAAGTCGAGATCAGAGGTTTCTGCTCCACCACGAGCCGTCCTTTCATCTTCCCATCCCTCTCTCATTAATATGATTTCCACTTATTCACACTTTTGTTCTTCACACCCTCGTCTCTCTCTCATCGCGACCGCATCCCGAAACATTGGACTCCCCGTCGTCTCCATCTAACGTCACCGCCATTCTTATTCCTCGTTCTCATCAGTGTCTTTAAAGCGCTCCCCCCCCCAATCCACACACACAGACACACACACACACTCTCTTCTTACTTCAGCTCCTGGGCGATGGCGGCGATCTGCTCCACTCTGTCCTGGTGAGCGGCGAGGTCGCTCTCGAAAGCCTCGTGCTTCCTCATCAGGGCTCTGATCTCCATCAGCGAGGCCGACTCGTAGTCCTTCTGGGACAGCAGGTCCTCTTTACCTGAAACGCACACGTTAAACTACAGAATTGTCCACGGAGACTAACTTTATTTAACACTCGCATCGCTTACGCTGACACAATCCCTGCCACATTTGTCGTAGTGTCTTAACTGAAAGGACCGCGTTGCTCATCCCTACCTCCAGTCCAGGACTCGTGCATGGAGCACTTCTGCTTGAACTTCTCGGCCAGGTGGTCGAGTCTCTCCAGGCGGCGGATCTCGGTGAGCAGCCACTCCTCGTAGCCCTTCTCCACGCCCTCCAGACCCTTCCAGGCGTTGGCGATGTCCTGGCAGAGAGAGAGAGAAAGAGAGAGGCGTCCTCAGTGTCACACTTTAAATACAAGGATTTCTAATCGTTCTTTTGAGACATTTTTGAGGGAATTTAGTGTTTAGAATTTGAATAAAGACTAGTATCTTCTCAATTTTTACATCTTTTCTTAAATGCACCTTTTTTAAAAAGGCACTTGCATATGAAACGCATACTCATGTGTTATATCAAACAATCTCAGCTCTTTATATAATGGCACAACGAACTGTGGACAAATTGTTTTGGTGGTGTAAATTGGTTAGACAAAAATCTTAGGTTCACAAAAGCAGTGGAAAATACGAATAAAATGGTAGATACATGGAAATAAACGTCTAATACTAAATGTATTATTGTTTAAGTAGACTTGTTGTCACTACTTTAATCAAAAAGAGAAGATGAGACTTAGAAATGACTTCATACTACAGATCAAGCTTCATTTTGTTTTCAAACTAAATGTTTACTATTTGAGTCGAACATTATTTTTCATAGGGGGTTAAAATGATTTGAGCATCTTTTATAGGCTGTCACACAACACAGAAGTAATAAGTCCACTGAAGCTAAAACGCGGCCGTGCTCACCGACACCATCTTGCCCTCTGACGGCATGAAGGCGGGCCGGTTGCTCAGCCTCAGCTTGGTCTGCAGGGTGTTGAAGTTGATCTCCAGTTGGCACTTCTCCTGCACGCGGGGCGGCTTGTGGATGCGGCGGTAGTCTCTGAAGTCCTCCAGCTTCTGCTGCATGGCGCGCATGGTCTGCTCCGCCGTGCGGTTCTCCAGCCAGGGGATGGTGCGGCGGATCCACTCCAGCAGCTGCGGGACGGGAAAGATTACTCTTGAGCGTGTTATGAACTCTCAGCCTGTTTCTCCTGGAACGGTCCTGCGAATGTCTAGACTTAGGTAAATCTACGTCTGTATGTAGGACTGTGAAGGCCGAATACTTTGAAGTTTTAAGACCAAACGCTGTGTCTGTGAAAAGCTGTGATGCCCTTTGTCATTATTTTTTAGCATCTTATTCAACAGAAAAGCAAATGAATTAAATAAGACTCAATAGGTTAATTAAATTAAGGAAAATATGTATCGCTGCCACACTTTGTTCCAACAGCAGAACACGTCTTGACTTTGAGATGCAGATCCAGGAACACACAACACTTTGTTGTTAAAAACTTTGCCTTTTTCTGCACATGCTGTTACATTGATCATAACAGGTTATTTATAAAAAATTGATTATCTACATTTCTGTATATAGCAAATGCTCTCCCGGGATTTTTAGCGGTATGTCGTGTGAAGTCGGTGCTCAGGGAAAAAAAAAACCTCGGGTGTAAACTGGCGGCGCGCTAACGCGTCGCTGCAGAGGAGGATGTGCAGACGGAGCGTGGGCGGAGGCGGGCGCAGCGGTTTCTCACCTCGCTGGCCAGCTTCTCGTACTCCTCCATGAGCTTCTCGTTCTCCTGGTTCACGGCCAGCACCTTGCAGATACGGTTGGCAGCTGTCTCCGCCTGAGGGAGAGTAACAATTAATACACATTTACTTCACATTTACACTGTTGGAAACAAACTGACGCTCCAAAGAGCCTTTTTGAAAATATATATATTAAAACCATAGAATATATATGACGACATCATGAAAACAAAATACCATCTGACCTGCTCAGCGCCGGCAAAGGCGTGGTAGAAGCAGGACACGTAGGTCATGATGGCCTTCTCGTCGGGTTTGGGTGTGTTCACGATATCTGGGAGGAAGAAATAATAACGTTGAAATATTATAAAAAGAAATTGAACAGTCATCCCTGGTGAGGAAAAAGCCCAAACAAAGTGTCAAAATGTCCCCAATTTTTAAAAATAATAAATAAAATGCAAGCACACATTTAAAACATTATGACCAACTGATTGATTCATAGTTTTCTAATGACTTATGGTTAAAGTCTGAAGCTCCTCTTTACTTCCTGTGTCTACGGCCGACACACCGCTGTGTGTCGGCACTAACAGATGTTTGTCATTCTGATTGTCGTTGCAGTCTCACCTTCAGCGTCGAGCATCTTCGGGATGTCCAGGAACTTCTCGGCCACTTCGAAAGCAGTGTTCAGGTTACCGATGGGGTCGTCCTGCGGGGACACGACATTGCTGTCACACACGGCTGTGCACTGCACGTCACACAAGAGTCATCGCAGCGGCCATAGCCGTGACGCTCACTGAGGAGTCATACACTGTATTTAATCAATACAAACAATGTTTAAATCGTGTGTGTGTGGATTTCATTTTTGTTTTCTTCTTCTATTGTTTCCAACATGTGTGCGCTTTGCGATGCGACCACAGCAGGAAGACAAACTGAAACTACTTCTTCTATTTTTGCAAATGTTCAAATAATATAATTCCCATGTTCAGCACAAAATATCAGAAAGTCGTAATCTAAACATACTGGTATTGATGTTTACCTTCAAAATCCAATTTCATTCATACAATAAATACGCTTTGTGACCTGATTGGATACTAAACATTTTCACAGTATGTGACTTCTAATGCAAAGAAAATAATTAAATGAAAGATAAGAGATATCTTGAGATAGAAAGACTGACAACCATCATAATTCAGAATGAAGACAGAAAATAAAGCGAATGAGACGAGGAAGAAAGGATAACTAGGAAGGGAGGGCGGGTCACCTTTCTCAGTTTGGAGTAGTCGATGAGGTCGGGTCTGTGTCTGTGGATGAGGGCGCACAGAGCCAGGCCGTCCTTCCAACTGAGCCACGAGAAGAGGCGGAGCACCGCGGGGGAGGGAAAAGTGGGAAAAGGAAGTTTCATGAAGGGTGAAGGAGGAAAAAGGTACCAAAAACCAGATAAGGAAGGATGTTACATGTAGGGAGGAGGATGTTACACGGGAAAAACAAAGAGGAAAACATGAAATCCAAGAAGAAAAAAGAAAACATGGCTGCACTTCCCGGTGACGCCACCGCTCGGCGTCCTCGACCCACCTGATGTGGAAGTTCTGCACGTTGACGTTCCTGTAGGGGGCGGTCTTCCTCTGGCACCACAGCAGCAGGCCCTCCTTAGCAGAGGTCTCTGGAGAAGGAAATGGCAGTATAATTATTTTTAAAAAAGGAGGAAAGAGGGTCTTTTCTGAGATTGAAAAGTGGATAAATAAGTAAAGAAAGCTCCACGTCTAGAATCAAGATCTGGTGCTGAAGGAGTGTTTTGTCTGTTTGAAACAAAACTTTACTTTTAAAGTCAGGCTCCTGCAGATAAAGCTTCCCGAACCAGAGGAGAGAAGATGTGTTACGAGAGGTCAGAAGGAGGTTGATGGCAAAGGAAGTCAAGCATGTATGACAGCAGACGATATTGAGGACCGGTAGCAATAAAAGAGGAGTTAGAGAAGATGAAGGTGAGGGTCAGAAGGCTGAGGAAGGTCTCAGACTTTATAAACAATAATTTATTGGGAGCTAAACCTGTCCGACGACATGAAGGTTGTATAAAAAGGGACACGAGGTGCAGATGAAGTTCAGGGAAATGGACTGAATCGTATAATGTGATTTACTGCATATTTTGTTCCACATTAGGAGCGTGTGAGATTGTGAGCGACACAACAAAGACAAATGTGTGTTGCTCGTATGACACACGAGGTGAAGATCGCCAGTCGTCTTCAACGGTGTTTGGAGTTAGATGAGAACACGTGAAGCTATAACCAGTTAGCTTAGCTTAGCATACAGACTGGAAAGAGGGGGACACAGCTAGTCTGTAATAACAAACTCCATCTCCCAGCTTCCCTGAGAGACACTAATTGACATGTTTGTTTAATTTTTTACAAAAACCAAACAGCATAATAACCTTCGACCAATAAGCATGTAGCTTTAAGTTGTGTTGTTAATGTTACGTTATACAAAAGTCAATATTACTTTATAAACACACACACACCTTCTACAGAGATGTCCTGGATGGCAAAGCGCAGGATGATGGTCCAGATCATACCGAGGGTCATCTTCCCGTTACCGTCAACGATTTCTGTCAACACACACACACACACACACACGTTATTAATCATGGGTAAGAGACGTTCACAGACATTCTGTATGGAAACAAAAGGCCCTTTGAGGCCGTTGCTGTGGAGACAAGTTCAATTTCTCGCGGCCTGAAGGCTCAAAAAGCATCTTGACTGCGATGAGAATGAAGAAAAATTATGTAAAAAAATGTAAATTTTAAATATACTCAAGTCCAGTTACTGTTGGTTTTGTCTCTTCAGTTCTCACTACTTTATAGCATATTTAATTTTAATTCAATAAGTGTTTAGAAATAAAAACTTTAATACACTACAGTTTGATTAGCATTTGAAGTGTGTAATCCAAGTTTCCAATATTTCGAGTAAACTCAAGTATTTTAAGATAAATGAAAGCATGTGTGTTTAGTTTGTTCCCAGTTGGTTTGCTCTCCTCCGTCTCGTCTGCTGTGGACTTCAGCCATCTGGAGCTCAAAATACATCCGAGAAATGCAAATATGGTGTGTGACCTTGGTATATTAATTTAGAAGAGCCACAAATAGGCAGCGCAGCGAGGAAGATGACAAAAGGGAGCGTTGTTATTCAGAGCAGGGCTCTCACCCTCAGCGCCGATGGACACCAGCTTGACCCCCTTGCTGCAGATGAAGTCCAGAGCTTTATTCACGTTGGCGATCTTGTGGAAACGCATCTTGCCTTTGTCGGGTTTGGGCAGCCTCTCACCTTGAAAAGTTTAAAACACCGTTACTTATATACACATAATTATGTGTTCAAGTCAAAAGGTTATGGCCTTAAGGAGGATTTGTTGATGGACATTTTATTTTGAAGGCCAAGCAACTGCACGACTAAAGTAACTATTCAGTACTTCTAAAGCAGAAAAACAGCTTTTCATGAGACATTATATGTGTAGTTTAGGATGTCAGTCCTATGGGTGATCCAACACCAGGTGTGAAAACTGTTTGTTTTCCATAACTGGATTAGAATTGACTTCATACCACCTGCGTTGCTTTGAGATGTAGCTCTGAAATCATTCCAAGGAGTAAAATGTTACCGAGAAGAATTAAGGTTAAAATGATGACGGAAAAATCAATTTCTATCCTATTAAGTCCTCAGCATTTGAGAGAGCATCAGTTATTAAAATTTGTCGTGTGTGTGTACGAGATCCACCTGATATGACCTCCAGCAGCAGCATGAGTTTGAGGCCATTTCTAAAATCCTCTTCAATGTTCTCAATCTGTGTCCCGGCCTTCCTCAAGTGGGAGTTACACCAAGCTGTGAAGGTCTGAGAGAGAGAGAGAGAGAGAGAGAGAGAGAGAGAGAGAGAGAGAGAGAGAGAGAGAGAGAGAGAGAGAGAGAGAGAGAGAGAGAGAGAGAGAGAGAGAGAGAGAGAGAGAGAGAGAGAGAGAGAGAGAGAGAGAGAGAGAGAGAGAGAGAGAGAGAGAGAGAGAGAGAGAGAGAGAGAGAGAGAGAGAGAGAGAGAGAGAGAGAGAGAGAGAGAGAGAGAGAGAGAGAGAGAGAGAGAGAGAGACTGTCACCTTTCTGACTGCATGACAAAACACTGACAGCAAGCACTATGAGTATACCTGCCACACACACACACACACACACACGTTTCCCTTTAGAGAGCCGGGACAAAACTGCTTGGCGATGCAGGAAGTGTCCACTTCAATTTGAGCCGTTGTTAGTCGGCTGCTGACGGTGAGACACGAGCTGTGTGCGTCAGCTGGACTCAGCGTCCTGAACCAGAACAATCTGACTCCCGCTTTGTATTATTATTTAGTCTTTTTGATGGTTCGTCTTTTTGTCTATTCCCGTGAGACTTACAAGATGAACACAAAAATCACTTTAACATTGTAAATGCAAAGTGCAGTGTTTTTTTCATAGATATACATTACACGTAGATGGAAACAACAACAACAACAACAACAGGTATTTACTTAAAACATCAGTTATTTGAAGAAAAAAAAATATTATTGGATGTTACTTCTGTTTCTGGAGAAACGACTAACTTTTAATGTGGTTAACGGCGACATAGAATTCGGTACTCATCCTGTTTATACAACATTTCTGGCTTTGGCGTCTTGTATTTTAAATCTTTTACAGCTCAAAAACAGTAGAATAAAGACAGAAAAGGCATTGGATTGGAGCATATTGTTCAATTGTTGATTTCTATTGCTGTTGTACAGCAATTTGGGGCTAATTCTCCGGGACGTCACCTGCTACAAAATCCCATCTTCGGTCAACTGCGTTGAACATTTTCTGAAGCGGAGGCGCTGCGTCTTTCAAAAGCCAGATCTGAGCTTTGGAAACAGAAACTGTTCGTTTAGGCAACGCTGCGGCGGGCAGAAAGCAGACGGGATGGAAATGGCTCTCAGCCGATGAGTGCTTGCTTTAGTCTGTCTGGAAAATTGCCTAATGGCGTCAGTCGTGCACGTCGGGGACAATTCAATTGGTTCCATCAGGACATTCAATCAATCTCTGAATGGTATTTTTGAGAAGCTTTCATGGCGTTTAGCTTCAAATGTGAAGATGGGATGGGAGTGAGTGTGTGTGTGTGTGTTCACATTCATGAGCGTGTGAGTGTGCGTCAGGGCTGCTACTGTAGAGCCACAACTTTGCCAGCGTTTGGAGGATGAGTGGGAGTAGAAGCAGAATAAGTACATGAGCTGAATAACTAACTACAGATGATGGTGTGGGCGAAGAGACGGAGAGAGAGAGAGAGAGAGAGAGAAATCAGCAATACAACCCGGTTTGTGCTCAGTAGAGGTGAGAGCGTACATTTCCATGACAGCAGGAGGACATTTAACACTCTGGAAGTCAGATTGTGTTCGTCCTCGTCATGTGCAGGTGTGTGGTTGTGTATTTGTGTTCTTCCATGAGCACTGAAGCGTGACCGTGGATCAATCTTGACGGAGACGCAAAGCACCAGAGACAGACAGGGACGAGTGACAGGAGGAGAGGGAGGGGAACGAAACCGGTGTGCTTGACGGAGAGAAACCACGCGAGTGACCTCTCGTCCTCTCGGAGCTGAAATAATGAACGGATTGACAGAAAATGAACAGAAGTCAAGCTTCACGTTCTCGTTCATCTATTGTGATTATTTTATGCTCTTCTCGACAGTAAACTGAATGTCTTTGAGGTTTGGACTGCTGGTTGGGCAAAAGAAGCAAATTGAGCTCTAATTTTACAAATTTTAGACTAAACGATAAAAAAAGAAAATGTCAATGTTTTTTATTATGAAATCTACACTCGAACACAAACACCCAAATGCACGTGTTGGATGTATCATAAAGCATCAGATTTGCGGGGAGCAGCACAGGAATGCTGTTCAGCGTCTCCAGTTACTGAAGAGCGACAGTTGCTCTTGAGATTATGTAATCCTAACGTTTGAAGACCAGGAACCAGTACAAGTAAAACCACTCAGCTGGAATGTACACTAATGTTGTACTTTTATTCACATTATTTTATTCATTTGACACCTGTAGTTACTTTGCAAATAAGTATTTTATATAGATATACATTCATATACTTATATAATACTTATAACTACATTATATTATAATAATACTATATTATATAAACTAGTGTCTTCTGTCACTACCTGCTGATGGAAACTTTGCAACATTTGGGCAGAAGAACGCATCGTCCCATCTGTGAAACATTATTGGATTCAAAGTAAATTTCAGAATTTGAAGGCTAAAGAAAGACACTAGTAGAAGAGAGAGGCGGCGGAGTGGAGCAGTGGAGGAGTGAGAGGAGTGGAGGAGTGAGAGGAGTGGAGGAATGCCCCGGCCCCGGTGTAATTTGATGTAAGGGTCTGGAGAGGACGAGAGGCCGCCTGTCCAACCAGCCGGGGTCCCAGCAGGTGCTCGCCTCCTTTGCCATGCATGACCAAATTTAGACCGGCTCCTAATCCAGCACACACGGGCCACTAGGCCAAGTCGGCGAGGAGACGAGGTGTGCGCATGAGGAAGGATGCAGGGAGCCAAAGGAGCAGAGAGGGAGGGAGGAGGAAGGTGGGGGCTAAATTAAGTAGAAGAAGGGGGAGGAGGAGAAAAGACTGAAAAGTGAAGGGGGGGATGCTAAATCGGATCGCTATGGGACACCACCGGACAGCTGAGAAGGCAGGATTCCTGAGGTGAACTGTAAGAGTCCAAGACGGAAAGAGAGAAGGAAAGAATGGATTGAAGAGCACGGCGACGTATAAAATAATAACTGGAGAAAGTGTGAGTGAGACGAGAGGGGCGACGCCTCGCCAACATCAAAGGGAAGGCTGTTAAAAAAACTAAACGAGAGGTAATTGAAATCACGGGACTCATTTGACATCATAAAAAGCCGGAGACACAAACATGATCCAGGATGCACTGAATCCAAATGTGCTTAACGGAGCACCGTGGGATGAAAAAAACAATTATGTGCCATACCTAGGATAGTGAAGCTATTATTTCTAGTCCTCTGTGTTCTAATGCTCTATTATCTCATCCCATGGGTTTGTTTTAAAAGCCGGTGGTGGTCGACAGAGTCCACCGGCATGAAGTCACCCTCCGTCCTGGCATCGCCCCCCCGGTGTCTCCTCTGTCTGTCCACACCTGTCGGTCTGGCCGGGCTCTCGGCCGCTTTTTACAGGTCCTGCTTGTAAAATGAGGTCACAGTGGCCGAGCTGAATGCCTGTCATAACTACCCCCCCTCCCTCCCAGGGGGAAGCAGGGCTGCTGAACCTCAATACAGCTGACACACACACACATGCATACACACACAAACATGCACACACACACCCCTCTTCCCTCTTCCCGTCTGAGAGGGCTCGGAGCTCTTAATAATGTCAGCCCGCTCCGGCTGTCAGTCAGGAGCTGATGCAACTGCCGGGTGGAGATACCGCTGCTGGCCTCAGAGGGGCAGTCATGAGTAAGATTCATTTTACACAACAGACATGTTCAACATCTGCACTTCATAATAAATATCAGCGGAGCCCTGATGTAGTTTTGGGAGTAGAAACAAATAATATATTTAGGTGGAAATGGTAATGTTGTACACTAAGGAGTTGTTTTTTCTTTGGTAAATGGAGGCAAAATTAGACAAAAATAACTTTTACAGACCGAACTTGTGCTGCAGAACATGTAGCCATGAAGCATAAACTACCGTCACCAGAACATATGTGGGTTTAATTAAGAATACATCTTTCACGATGAAGTCAAGACTTCTTTGCTCCGTGTTTGAACGGCTGCTGTCCAGCTAACAGTGATGAAACTCACACCAGTGTGGAGACACAAAATGGCCGCCTGCAGTTCCTGTTAAGTTACAGGTATGTACCGCTCAGTCCTCTCTGGTGCCAGTATCACACATCACACACACAGGCTGACCTGGTGATTAGCCCACAGGGAGTGTTACTCCTGCTATGTAAAGGTGCTCTTTACACTTACAGAGCTCAGTTTCTCCGGCCGTTGGTTACACTTGTTTTTCTTAACGAGACTTTTGTGATCGGATGTGCCAGATGTGTCCAAATATGCGCTTTCAAACACTTCCATGCGGACCTGCCCGATCAGAGGTGATCAGATATATTATTCATTGCTAAGGAGCAGCTTTAAAAATGCTGATAACCACATTTTCCACAATAAAACTGTTACTTTGTTCATTAAAAAGCGTTTATTTTGAAGCTGCAAAATGAGGAAATGTGGATATTTCATCAGCAGTAACTTAACATGACTCCTCTCTTCCCTTTTGCTCGGTTTGACTGAGATCTGAACTCAATCTGTTTGGCTGATCGGATCCGAATGTGAGCAAGATCTCACCTCCGAGCGGACAGACCTAACAGCTAACTGGCATTAAAGTCACACGGAGAAGACAAGTGTAACCTCTGTCTCAGATCATCCTACGAAAAAAAATACACCTAATTATGTTTATGCTAATTAGGCGGATAATTGATTAAACCCGCAGAATGGTCTCAATTTGCACCTCACCTCCTTGCCAGCCTCCTCCACTGGTGTCCAGTCTTTCGCCTCGGAGGCGTGTGCAGATTTAATTATACACGTCTTCGGTAGCTGATTGCCCTAATTAGCACCTTCAAACCAGGAACGGAAGGTCCAATTAGGGAAATATGCGGGTGTGTGTTTATCTGGTTTGAAAACTTGCGAGCTAATTCCATCCGGCTACTCCTTTACTTCGTGCTCAAGTGTTTCAAGACATTTGGTGTTAGCTCTTGGCCTAAAGCCACTGAAAAAAAAGCCTTAAAAAGGGTCCATTCAGAAGCGTTTGCTGCTGCCATGCATTTTGGGAAATCTATTGTCGTCAAGTTAAATATCCTGGAGGTTCATCTTCAGCCCGGACACTTTTCTGGCAGCCCATAACCTCCTTCCTTCACGTCCAGTTAGTTTGAATAAAATAAGTCCTGACGGAGCACTTAAGATGCACACAAAGGTTTTCTGTTTAATTCTCTTCTACTCGACCTCCTGTTTGGTTTTGTTGTCTCATCACTTTTTGTATTTGTGCAGAACCGTTCGGTTTTAAAAATTGCGATTATTTTTAGATTTAGAATATTAGAGCAAGTGATAATGAACAACATTGAAACGATCAGGCTGTGAATCTGTAGCAAACATGTTTCCTGAAGTCTCTAGAACATGACTTGACTATTTTATTTTAAATAACATTTTTTCACTCACAAGTATTGCGCCTCCTGCGGTTTGAAAACAGCAGCCTTATTGCAATTTAAATACAAAATAGAGCGATAGTGCAACCCGAGTTCAAACCTTTTAATAAGCAATCTAAACACATTTTAATATTGATGACAACAATAAAGCATTGTTTCTACACCTGCATTGTTGGAAGCTGCTTAAGAAATAATGGAAATAAGCACTTTTCAGAGCTTGAGCCGAAAAGCTCATAACTAATAACTAATAACAACTTCCTGCTCCGTAATGTGTCGCTGTGAACGGGTTAAAGGGTTTAACATCAACCTGCCTCATCTCAATACAACACAGGTATTTATATCTCACTGCCAGTGTACAAATAGTCTCCAAGGTTGACTCCATTCACACCTGTCCACTCTACCTTTATGTCACACACCTGTTCAGAAGTCACAGACCGCTCACGTGCTGTCAGTGTACACAGTAACAGCAGCACATGATAAATAGAAGAATAAAAAACACTGTGCTCGTTTTAAATAAAGTCTTTAAGGTACTTGGAACCGGTACACAAAACTAAATATGCTTTCAGAAGTAGATATAGCTGAAGTGTCGCAGGGATCTGGAGTGACACCAAAACCTACTTAATAAACGCATAAATCTCCAAAAGCGAAATAATTTAAAACTAGTGGTTTTAAGCCAAACCCAGAAGCCGCATTGTGGTAATATTTTGGAGCAGAAACACTGTCAATCACACAGTAACGAGGGAAACCTCTCCGCCCTTCCTCCACAACGATAAAAGCTGCAGCACCCGATGTCAACCAGCCACATTGTTAAAAACACACAACAACAAGGTGCTGCGCCTGCTCTTCTCATTTATTGGGTTTTCTTTGAAGCAATAAAGGCTTTGAGAGAAGTTACCACTCTTACAGATGTTCAATGTGTATAATTTTACTGGTTCTTTATACATATAAAGCGATATATAACTTCAAAGTGAGTACGCAGGTTGCACTGTAAATGATCCTCTAGACAACTCCACGTGTTTTCCTTCTCAAAGTCGTATAAAATGCTGTTTATTCTCTCACTCTTTCAGTGTCATTGACGTTCTCGGCTGACATGCGACTTCCCTTAGTAATCGGCCCCTCAAAGTCTCAGCGGGACGCCGCGAGCGGAACAAAACGGAACCGGCAAAGCTCGTCTGCCAGCAGACGAGCGGATCGGAGGGAAAGAGCATCGTTAGCTCGTCTGTCGGCGCTGATGGACTGAAACCGCCCCGCCGCCGAACATCAGCAGGAGCTCAACCATCCATCAAGGGGCTTCTCACAAAGAGAGTCAACCATATTCAGTAATAATAAAAAAACACTTCAATCACTTTGGTCACTTTAAATCACTTCAACTGGTGCAATATAAATGCATTTATTTATAATATTCCTATTGTGGATTCTCTACTGTTTTACTGTTTCTTGTTTACAATTTCCCCACTTCGTGAACAAATAATATAAATACAATATCTTATGGCAATAAACCATTCGCATTAAAAAAAAAGAATTTTTTAACAACCATAACACAAAATCTCTACTATTTTTTAATACAACTAACCACCATAAAGAGGTTTTTCTATAATAATAATAAGAAAAAATCTCTTTTACTAAAAAAAAGAAATTAAATGTTAAATATAAATATAAAAAAACACCCATATATATTTTTAAAAAAAAGAGTAAAATGAGGAACCGTCTCATCAAAGACAAAGTAGAGGAGCGGACATTCGATGGCAGCGTTTGCGTCACTCACAGGTGACGTTTGTGTGACGTGTGCGTGTGTGTTTGACTTCTTGTCTGACAGCCGCTTCATGCGTCAGAGCGCTCGCTAAACAATCGCTGCGGATTCTTCCACCGAGCGTCATCGGCCGATAAAGTGACAGGAACCATCGTGAAGGGAGAGGGCAGAGGAGTTACAACACACAACAGGTGGAGCGTCCCCTCCTCCTCCTCCTCCTCTTCCTCCTGTGTGGCCTTTAAATACCCCTCAAAACAGACCCGGAGCCCTGAACTTGGGAGTCACAAGGACAATTTAGGACGACAAAAGAGCCAAAAGGTCGACGGGTACACAAACGCCAACACAACCGCTAACAGGGCGACCGGAACTCACCCCTTTTATTACTATTCATCATTTTCAAGTGGAACAAAGGACAAAATCCAAATCGTCCTTATGCCCCTAAAAGCTATTCAAATTCAACAATCTTTAATGGAAAATTGCTCTCGATCTAGTTCTTGCAACCCATGCACATGTATAGTTTTGACAAGGGTTTGAGAGGAGACACTACTTTGCTTTAAAAAAGATAAAACCAAGTGGAAACCACTAACCACTATTACTTGCTCAGATTAATTAGTATTTTTTTACAAATTAGCGTAAAGATGGATCATTTTGTGTCGTCTTGGAATGAAACCAACAAATGTGTGTACTTTTTTTCTTGAGGAAACAACGGTACGACAAACTTCTTGCTCCACTGAAACAAAACCTCTCGACTTCCACATGCAAAGGCCATCAGTTTTTAATAAAATACGACCAGCGTACCATGGGACGTCGTTCTGTGAGTAAAGGGGAACAAAGCAAAGTGAGAACCAAGAGGAAATCAAGCAACTTCTCCTTCCTCCTAAATATCAACAGGTCACTTCAGGTAATGCAGGAAGACCTTTGTCTCCATCTCTAAATGGTTATTATTAAGTGAACAGCTGGTCCAGGTTACACTATCGGCTGCTGTAAGTATATAAACCCCCAACATCAATTTATCAGCCGTCCTTTACACCTCTATAAAAGGATTAACGAGCTAATATCCCAGAGACCCCGCTGACAACCAGGCACCGCGAGGCCCGGGTCCAAACCCATGGATTTATGCCCGTGTTTAGAGGATAAAAGGCCTAGCACACCTCTGCTAGTGGAAGTGTGTGTGTGTGTGTGTGTGTGTGTGTGTGTGTGTGTGTGTGTGTGTGTGTGTGTGTGTGTGTGTGTTTGTGGCATCCCCGTGCCAGATGCCAGTGAGATCTACTGTGGGCACAGGGGATTTCAGCTGGTGAGGGAGCAGGTGGAGCATGCGATGAAAGACAAAAGTCCTCCGGCCGCCGACACCGTGAGAACAATACCAACGATTTTAAATATTCATGGAGGAGTTTTGTGCAAACAGAATATGATATTAGGCTCCTCTCTGGAACGTACACCCGCTCCCACAGCGTCACACGTGGCATTTTAACGCGAGCGACTCGATGAAGACATCCGACATCGATGCACAGCACACAAGTGGAGTGTCACCGCGAAAAAAGAACTAAACGGCGTGCGCCACATGGATGCACGGGGACTGCAGCCGACAGCCCTGCACCACATTATCCGCAACGCAGATACACACAATTTATTCAATCAGTCGTCTCGTCCGTCCGTCCGTCCGTCCGTCCGTCCGTCCGTCCGTCCGTCCGTCCGTCCGTCCGTCCGTCCGTCCGTCCGTCCGTCCGTCCGTCCGTCCGTCCGTCCGTCCGTCCGTCCGTCCGTCCGTCCGTCCGTCCGTCCGTCCGTCCGTCCGTCCGTCCGTCCGTCCGTCCGTCCGTCCGTCCGTCCGTCCGTCCGTCCGTCCGTCCGTCCGTCCGTCCGTCCGTCCGTCCGTCCGTCCGTCCGTCCGTCCGTCCGTCCGTCCGTCCGTCCGTCCGTCCGTCCGTCTGTCCGTCTGTCTGTCTGTCTGTCTGTGTCTGTGTCTGTGTGTGTGTGTGTGTGTCAGAGGCGCCGGAAATGCTGACAGCAATGGAAGAGCAGGAACACGATAGAGCACCTTTCACATTTTGGGGGGTTTAACGATCGTAAGAAGTCGATAATTTAGAGAACACAACTAACTCGTTTTTGGCTTTTTTTTTAAATTTTGCTTCCTGTATCAGCTCACCAAGCATGTTGGTAATCCGTTTTTGGGGGCTTAGCGGGATCACAGTTGCACATGATGGGAGGGAGAGTTCCTCAAAAATATGTGACTCAAGTTTTTCTGCTTCGTGCATCATGAGGAAAGCAGAAAGACTAAGAGCTCTGTGAGCAGTATGCGAACATGCCGACAATGACTAACTGGGTTCATCAACCTAGCGTAGCGTGTTAGCATGCTAATAATGGCTAACTAGCACTTAAAACTAAGTACAACTGAAGCTGATGGAAGTATTTCAGAAGGCATTTTGTCATAAACCAGTAGAAACAAGTCATGGGGATCCATCTTCTGGCCACCACGAATGCGTATGAGACATCTCAAGGCAATCCCTCCAAAACTTTGCTGCAAATTTTCTACCAAAGTGGTGCATTGCCATCCCAGAAGTAGCTCTGCCACATGGATACAGACATGACGTCTTCATGAAAGAACTGTTTTTAATTGAATAATCCAGAGCACAGTGGGTTTTTTTGTAACACAGAAAAGTCACCAACAAGGTTAAAAGCAATTTTCTTTGCCACTGAAACTTTCAAATTTCAGTAAGGTCGAATGTAATAAGCCACATTTCTTTCCTGCTTGCGCTGCACACACATAATCACCCATAATCACACACACGGGGCATCCTGATCCTTCATTGTTCACACCGTACTGCCATCGCCCCCTCTCTTGTTACGCAAGCCATCAGATGAATTGACCGAGTGTGTGATCGATGGAGGAGAATAAAAAAGGTGAGCGTACAGGTTCATGGTTGACGGCGGCAGCAAGTCTTTTGTCATTTAATAAAGCCCCGGAGACACAAATTGGCGTAAGTGGCTGCGGAGGATTTATGGCTGGCGTGAGGAGGAGGACGGGTTGAGAGGAGGAGGAGGAGGAGGGTTGTGTCTAATTTCAGAAGGCAAGCTTGCTCTGAAATAAGACTCAAAACTGTCCAGGCAGATCTCGGGTCAGCTGATTCCATCTGAACAGGAGCCTTGAGCATGAGCACCTATGTGTGAAACTGATGTAACGCTGTCTCCAGGAACGTAGAGCCCGGCTAGGTTTCCCAGCATTCATTTAGCCAAAGGACCAAGCCCCTGACGACCTTGCTTTCAGAGAGCTCTACTCAACACTGTCTCAACTCACAATCTCGTTTGTGCGATTCATACGTCGTGAAACTGAAGCAAGACCAGATGGAGCACATGCACATGGCCTCGGCTGTCCGACTCGCCATTCAGGAAGTCCTGGTTTAGCCGCTCGTACAGGGCAGTTAACACCCGAGGCAACAGCTAATAAACGTCTTTCAGTCTACATGAAACGCACACAGAATTCAAACAGACGCCCCCTCGCCGCCCTGCGGTGCGTTCAAATGCTCCCTTTAGCGATGAAGTTACAGCTGGAGGTTGGATGAAGTCAAAGATGACGGCCTTCTTCTACTCATTATCTCAACTGGAGCGACCGCAGCTCTTTCCGCCACGACGAAGCACACATCGATATCTTCATGACCTCAGCCCTATTATAAGAGACCCATCATCTCAGCAGACGTCAAACTGACGACTGGAACTTCTGCTCCCACCTGCCTATAAATATCCCTCGCGTGACACAACATAGGGTTGATTTTTCTTCATACAAAGACGGGTCAGTGTTCAGTTCGTCTCATTACTGAAAGGAAACACACTAGTCGTAGTGAATGCGACGTTTAAGTGCGACACCATTAGGACCCGAACGGACATTTTGCAGGCCAGCTATCCTCTGTGTGTCATTTGTTACCGAGGTCACAGACTTCTGCTTCCTCATACGCTGGGATGATTGGAGCTTTGGTTTAGTTTGTCTCCACCAAAAAACGGCATATTATATCATATATACTGTTATGGAACTAACACCTCTTTCAACCAGGCAATTTTCTCTCACTAATCCAACCTTTTATTCTATTTACAGACCCCACAGGACTGCTCTGATCTGATCAAAATGGCCGCCCTCACAGCCCCATCAATCATTATTTCTACTTCCGCCCCGGTGGTCTCCGACGCCGCGCTTGTATCGCGTGTTCGCTTCCGTCATTTAAAAAAAACACTCTGCAAGAATTTTTTCTGTCTTCAAACTGTGTCTTCGAATCCTCATGAGAACTTAAACACACGACTCCTTCGTGCACTCATAAAATACAGTGAATGGAGACAATTTCACACGCGCACACACACACGCACACACACTCCTCAGCCCTTCCTACGGCCTCCCAGGGCTCCTGCACTAAAGCAGTTTATAGAAGCCTCCCTACATGGACACGGCTTCTGGAATAGCAACTGCTATTTGATCTGACTGCAAGTTCTCTCACCTCTCCACTTACATCTAACCCTCGTACACCTCGTCGCTGCGTCTTCCACACAACACGGACGCAGTGCGCTGCACCGATCAATGCTTTTGTTTCACCTGGAATAAACTCTGGAGGAACATTCTGTTTGAATCGATAAACGCCAATTACGGTTGTCGCTTCATGAAAGCTATTCACGTAAAGATTGTTCCAACGTATCTTAGTCATAGTCTTGTTTATTTCTCTTGAGAAAGAGATGGAGGAGGACTCCATCTGGCTGTTTGAGTCCTTCCTGCCATCCCCGTCTTGTTTTAGTTTGTTTACAAAGGGGAAATATATTAAATACAGAAATCAGAAAATCCCACATTCCCCCCAAAAATAAGTCTCTGAGTGCCTCACTGGTCCGGCGAGTGGCAATGCGCTGGAGAGATCTAGAGATCAGCGAGACAGTGTAACTGTTCCTGCATGGCGATCACATGGTCCTGACTGAGGGAATCATAGGAGGGACTCGAAGATGCCAAGTTGCATCTTGGGATAATGGTACGATCGGCCGAGCAGCGGCCACAAAGAAACGGAGAAGGCCGAAAGTGGGGATTTCTTCGCTAATGGTGCAAATTAAGACAGAGAGGAAGGAAAGCTGCCTCACGCGCCCTTTTAAAAAAGATCAGTGTACGTTCGTCCTGGGGGAAAAAAAACCCAACCCATCCCAGATAAGAGAGCAGATTATATGCTACATAACTCTGAAGCGGCTTGTTCCCACTGTGAAGGGAACACAAATTATCAATGGCAACGTGATTTCACTATTTTTAGGTTTGTCTCGACAGATTGACGCGTAACAAGTGTTTAGTTAAGGAAATTAACAGAGCGAAGAAGGACCCCTAACAGTCTATATGCAGTGCTGTTAATATTAATAGAAAAGCACAGAACATTAGGAGGCCTGCAGGCAGAAATGTCTTTCACAAGGAAGCGTTTCAAATCCCTTGTTTGGACAGTTTTTCCCTTATATGACTATCTACAGAAAGATGTCCACGGGCTACAATTACATAGCGCTGTCATCCAGTGAGGAACGTTTGCAAACGCTTCCCTCAATGTACACCGACACTGCCCCTTTGTTTTAGTATTGCCTCAGGACCCGTCAGGTACAGGTGAAGAGCAATGACCCCGTCTGGCTGCTGCACTGCTGGCTGAGCTGTTAAAGTGCAGAATGAGATTAGACGAGAATAGATTTGATTACGCAGCACCTTCAGCTCTCTCCTCGCCCACACAGAGGGACATTACACTCGGTTGAGTGGATAAATATCCCATTACTGGGATGTAACTTTATAACACTTGAAGCTGGCGATGATCAGTCTTTTGGCCACTTCATTCCTGTTGTGCCCCCGTGGAACAGAGTAGATAAGAATTGAATAAAATGGATTTTTGTACTGTTAATCATGGACAATAACCCAAAAACTGTTTGTCGTTTGTGTTATCATTCAATTTGCATGATACCTGCTCATGAGACTGAGAGATAATTTAGTATTTTAGCTGAGCAAATATTAAATTACCAACTCAAAAATCATATTTTATTGTGACTTTCTTCCTGTGTGACTTTGACCTCTTTGCTAAATATATCACATATCAATGGCGTCACCCATCATTACATAGCTAAGACTTTTTTTTTACACATCCTTCAGGCAAACATCAGTTTGGACATCGGGAGAAGAGAAGGAGGTTTGAGGATCTGTCAATACTCTAATCATTCAGTGCAAGGCTAATAGGTCAGCTGTGCCCATAAGCTTGTTGATAACCCTATGTAATGGGTATTTATAGGTTATTGCTAACATAAGCTTGGCTAGGCGGCCACTTAGCAAGCAGCTGAACTCTCAAACTATGTGAAACAGAAGATGACTTCAGTCACAGTGGGGAACACTTTATGTGAATATTCCTTTTGCTTTTATATGATACACAAAAAAGGAAAAGAAAGGTACTAATTATGGCTGAAGCATGGATTTCATGAAAGGTCTACAGTGCTGTGCACAAGCAGACTTAACATAGTGCTTTTCTAATAAATAGCCACATGTACATTACGGCCGGTCCTTTGAGAGCAAAGCTCTGGAATGAGAGTTGATCTTCAAACAGCTATTGATCCCACCCTCACTATGTTTTGCAGATGGGCTCGGGTTAGACCTCTCTGAGCCATCAGCGCAGCATCCGGGGCGAGGTCGACATCAATGCGCTTTGGGAGTTCATGAAAACATCGACTTTTGGGCCGGTTCGCTGACTTAAACTGACAACCCGGCCCTTCTTCTTTCCAGGATTGCGGTTGCTTTGAGGACGGGATGTGACGAGACGCAGCCGAGTCTCATCACTCTGTCCTTTGGTATCTCATTCCATCTGACTCGCGTTTGATGGATGCGATAGCTAACGCGATTTGTCCCCCGAAACTCAATAGTAATCTCCCAAGAGCTGCTTCATGATACATATATACACCCATGTGTCAAGACGTACAATTCAGACACACACACACACACACACACACACACACACACACACACACACACACACACACACACACACACACACACACACACACACTATTTCTAAAGTCTAGTATCAGATTCGGCATCACTGTGTGTTGACAAACACGTCGCCGCCGCACCAAGTGACGAGCGGCTTTTTTTTCCTACTGAAATTTTCCGGGATAGGAGGTGAGAGCAGGTGGCACTAAGATTTCCTTTCATATTCATTACATTGCAAAATGATGCACTGGCTATATTTATGGGCTGATATCACCTCCTTAAGCTAGATTGTACATGCCGAGGAGAGCAACCGGGTACGATGACCTGCTCCCCTGGGAGGTGGAGAGGTGAGGACTAAAGAGAGCGGCGTGCTTGGCCGTGCGAGGTCCTTCAAGGCCTTTTATATCGTCTTACATTGGAAACACTGACAGGTGCGCGACAAGAAGGGGGAGAAAAGACGAGAATGACTCTGTTTAAAAGAGAAACAAATGAGAAGAACAAGAAAAAGGTGTGACATGGAAAAAGATACAAAAGGGAAATATTAAGAAGAGAGGAGGGAGGAAGTGTTCGCCCTGACTGGAGGAAAGACAGACGAGGGACCGAGGGAGGTTGAAGCGGAGCAAGTTGAAAAGTATTTTTAGGAAGATGTTTATTTGTAGGTCTGTGAAACCAACCCGGGCTGTATATCTACCAGCCTTGCGATCTCACTCTCTCTCTCTCTCTCTCTCTGCTACCATCTGTTGAGGTCTCTCAGCCTGTCACAGAGCTCCGGCTCTGTAGGTCGGGGACATTTTTGCAGAGACGGAACAATTCTGCAGATGCAAAGCGCAAAGTAACATCTGAACATGTCTGTTTACATAAAAATATATCTAAATACGCTTCTGTTCCACGCTCCAATAGTGCAGATTAGGTGTTATTAGATTAGATTAAATTACATGATATTGGATTAGGTCAGATTAGAGGAGATAATCCATGCCGGTAAATTATCTTGTGGTGACACAAGCTCAAAAATAAAACTTTATAAATTGGTCTAGACGTATTATATCTGCATGCTTCACATAAAACATGTCTGATTATTTTTACTGCAGCCATTTGGCCAACTGACAGACGAAGCAAATTAAATTGAAGCAAAAAGCAACATTAAAAAAATCGAGCCAAAGACTCTTGAAAATGATATTTCTATAATATTTGTATATTAGAGTCTGTATCATCCGATTAGTGTCCATCATTTAAAGAAACAACAGCAAACGTCTTTTGACAACACTGACACTGTTCTGGAGACATTTCACATTCCTGAAATACTCAAAAACTACTCCAAAAAAGTATTACATTAGGTTTAGAACAACAAAG
Organism: Clinocottus analis; assembly: GCF_023055335.1. Lineage (NCBI taxonomy): Eukaryota > Metazoa > Chordata > Actinopteri > Perciformes > Cottidae > Clinocottus > Clinocottus analis. The sequence continues at coordinate 3,588,808 of NW_027175943.1, forward strand.
AATTCAACCTGTCTCCCAAATTGTGGCTCTTGTTTAGCCAATAAAAGATGGCAACGTAACAGGAAGTGGCTATTTGTACTGGTCAAGTGTTACAACATTCATCTTAATTCATATTATTGTATATACACACATTGAAATATTGATATTTAAAATAATGGCAAGTGCTGTCTAACTGTTAAACTTGTGTTTATCTTCGCTCTGTGATCCAAATTCAATGTCAGTGAGCTAATCTTCCGCTTGATATAAGTTATATTATAATATTGACACAGACAACAGCTCAAGTGAATCAAACACAAATAAGACAACATGATAATTAATTGTGTTAAAGCAAAACGCAGTTTGTTAATCTTAATATCATGATGTGTGATTCTCAGAAAAAGATCTTTCTAAACAAGACATGCTGGTGAATCTGGTGATGATCTACCCGATAGCTATTTTCAGCTCGGGAATGCAGCTCTGGTCACTTCTAAGAAAAATGGCGGCCGTGCCGAAGCAAACAGTTGCTTTGGCTACTTGTTAAACTAACAAACCAGGAAAAGGTGATAATATCTTTTATCTCGAGTGGCACACTACGGCGCGCGCACAATGTGTGTGTGTGTGTGTGTGTGTGTGTGTGTGTGTGTGTCAGGTGAACAACTACACAAATATGTCGAGAGAAAATAGTCACCTTTGCTGATGTTGTTTCTGTCCCGTTTTTGAAGCGGCATGACGTCACCCGCGTCAGTTGACTTTTAGCTCTGATTCAACGCACCTGTTAAGCTCGTGCTCCACGCGGCAGGACCAGCTGGTCGCCTAGGCAACGGCTAACTTCGTATGGCTGTCAATATCCGGTTTTAAAAAATACGTTTTTTTTCCAGGAATATTTTTGGGTTGTTTTAGGTTATTTTTTTAGCTCTAGTTATAATGTAACTAATTTAATAATAATTAAATTAAGAATAAGTAACGTGACGAAATACACGTGTTAATGTATATTGTTAATTTAAATTACACATGATTAAACCTTCTTATATCGGGACTACAACCTCTGAAAAAGTGAATTAAATCCAGATGACTAAATGGAAGTTTCTCTCCCGTCACTTTAGTTAGTGTCGGGATTTAAACTTAAAACCTTGGAAAACTGATATGTATTTCATAATTAAAATGCAGACATAAGCCTGGGGAGGGTGGTATTATATTTAGACAGTCTTCGCAAGGCAAGGGGGTATGTTCACTGAAAGACAACACTGAGGAAAGTTCCAGGGCCTAAAATATCTGCCCACACAGCTTCCAGTGGGACTGAAGTGCCAGGTGCGAGGACGGTTAAGGCACATACCCAGTTTAACGTTGGGCTGTTTTAGACTTTGCACTATTAGGGGGGGAAACCGGTGATTTTGAAACCATACATACCATTTGTCATGTTAAAATGTAGAAAAAAGTAACGTATTAATAGTGTGAGGGCATGGGTCAATCTGTGCGTAATTACGCACGGCGGCACAAGCATACGCCTCCGAATCCAAACCTACCTTTCTCTGCTGCTTCTCCCAGGCAGGGTCCAGCAACAGGTCCCTGTCCCAGTCGTCCTCTTGGGTCATGTACACCTCTTCCCCGTTGACCGTGTAGGAGTTGGTATATGTCATATGGGTTTCGACAGTCGTCATGGCGCAGCCTCTGTTAGGACTTCACGTCCCCCTCAGCTTATAGAAAGAAAAAAAATAATCAGCAACAGACGGCGCCGTGAGGGCAAGAACCACTGGTGCGAGGTGCCTGTGCGGAGGTGGTGCTCCCACTACCAGAAAACCCTGCTGGTCCGGTGCTCCTTTCCTGGTCAAAAGTGTCACACGTGACCGCACCCCAATAAGTATGGGAACCGACAGCATGGGTATCAGGTTCTGACCCTAAAAAGGTTTAAAAGGCGGGGTAGTCTCTTGCTGGCAGGGGGAAGTGGCTTGTGAGTGGCGAGGAGGGGTGTCAATCAAGCCCCCTCGAACCAGAGATGTTTTTATGGACTGTGCAATGCACCTGTTGCTGTTAGTGACCCTCAACGGCAGACACAGGTCTCTGGAGCTTCTGCCTTCCTCTCCCAGAAAACAGAACCAAGTTACATGAACATTACTCAAAAGCAGTTGAGAAGCCCCCTGACCCCCCCTTTTCCCTCAACGCAGCTTTCTAGCAACAAAATAGTCAAACACTGACACAAACCATCTTTTTCCACAAGCTGCAGGTAAAAGCAGTTTATACTTCTTTTTCTATCATAAACTACCACAATGCCTCCAGTTTATAACGGGGTTCAAACACATTCTGACCAATGGATTTTCATGACCAAACATTTTGTGAAATCTCAGTGTATACATGAAATAATGTAGTATTCAATGAGAAATACTAAGCACACAGTAAACCTTAAATGATAGGAATGAATGAGACAATAGTTTATTAAAAGGACATTTATATATATTCAGCGTATGTCTGCTTATATTTTGAGCGTCTTTCTTCTAAAAGCAAATTTCATACTCATCTTAAATGAGCAATACGTACATAATAATATATTTTTTTATAATGAAATATGAAAGGCACTGCGTAAGTACATCAATTAAATTATTTAAAAAAAAGAGATTCATGGTCTTTTATGAGAAACAAATTCTTTATTCATGATTGGCATGCAGATTGAAATACAGATCAAAAGGCAAATATATGCATGTCATAATACAATAGAATTTGTGTTCGTATCATGATTTATCACAGTAAACATGTTTACATAAAGATTTAATCCAACATTCATCAACTAGCCCTTCTTATTCGACTTTGTGCTGGAACTAATTTCCTTGAAATGAGCAGATTCAGATTGCTATGCTCTCTGGGTGACACATTATTCCGTCACCCTTGTCGTGTCTTCGGAAACTAGAATGATGTACATCATAATTAATCAAGCATATGAAAGTAACTACACTCGGCTTGGTCCATTAACCTACTTTAGGAGCTCCGCCACTGCGGGACTATTCGTGGTTACCGTTACTGAGTCGAGGGAATCGGATGGGTTTGACCCCGGTAAACATAATAACTGAGAGTTTTGATGATAACGTGGGACCACGGATGAGAAGACAGACTTAGCCTCTGGTGGCAATGAAACATCCATGTAAAGAGGTGGACAAAATAACATGAACACCTTAGAATGTGGTTGCAAGCAAATACTCCACCACCAAAAAAAGAAAAAAGTCGATACAGCATAGTATCGCGATATTTTGCGTGGCGATACTGTATCGAAACACGGAAGCCAAGTATCGATCTTTTATTTAATAAATTCTAAACGTTTTTGGTCCGAGAATAGTAAAATCAATGTATTTTTTGTTAAAGGTTTTCCTTTGGGGACAATTTGCGGTTGAAAAAAAAAGCTAATATATATCGCAATATATCACAATATCGTGATAATATCGTATCAGGACTTAAGTATATTGTATCGTGGGACAACCCTCACTATTGAGGAGAGTAGCCAATGAGAATTAAACACATTGAGCTTCCTAATAAATGCATGGACTTTGTTTTGAACTTCATTCTACATGTGTTGATGCCCTGTGGACGAGGTAATGCTGAGGTACGACTCCACCGCTACCGTCTTCATCTGAAGACGGGATGAGCAGCAGTAGGGGTGCGATTTCACATCCGTGGGAGCTAGAATAGTTGCGATCACGTCGGCTAAACCTACCGAATCTCAATTTGCAAACTCAACAAGCAAACGTAGTCTGTGGGGTTGTGCTCAAACCTGCTGCAGGACCACAGATGTGACCTGCTGGGATCCCATTAAAACCACACAGTAGTAGAGAGAGAGATGCGTGTGCATGAAGAGCAGTCGGTGGTTCTTCAGCTGTCCAAACCGCAGAAGGCATGGAGGGAGTGGGGGAGCGGGTGAGGAAGTAGAAATAGAGGGAGGAGGCTGCAGCGAGCTGTGGCTGTCAGAACAGTGCGACTGTGAATTCAGAGCAGCGGAGGTGAGGGTGTTTTAAGAGATGCACGGCTGCATTCACCCAAGCACGGGAAGCCCCGACTTGCAAGCAGCACCCCGAAGAAGCCCTTAGTGAGGCAGTGGAAGAGTGGGGTGGATGAGGTGGCCGGAGGGGGGGAAGATAACAGTGGAGCGCCCTGATCATGGAGGCCGGGGGAAAGGAGGCGGCCCTTCATCTTCTCCTCAAGCTAAAAGCTTTCGGGGTAATTCTAACACCATAAGTTGCATTGTTTTTCCAGACTTCCAGAACGAGAATTTGTATCTATTTTTTCGACATCTTGGGGGTCACACATGTCCGGAGACATTTCTACATTTTAGTAAACAAAAAGTTACGGACCCCTCAATAGAGTACAGTCAGCGTAAAATGAATAGGATTCTGGCTCGTATATCTATCGCCGTATTCCACAATACGGGTCCTCCAAGATCAGGAAGGCGAGGTTAGGGAGCAGCTTTGGACAGAGGATCCTTTCCCACTACCAACTCACCTTGAAAGCAACTCATCTATTCCTCCCTCTTCTTTGTTGGTGAGGCAGACAGAAGGCAACAACCAACGGCGTCTTGACTTCGTCCTGCGGCTGTCAGAGAAAATGCCGGACAACTCATTTGGCGAGCCGAAAGCCTGCGAGTGCGGTGAGGTCGTGTGTGCGAGGCTTAAGCGCTCTTATCTCGGCACATGGACAAGTTTAACAAAAAAATAAACACACACACACATACACAAGTCACAGAGAGCACGTACCCAGCCAGTCCAGCTGATCCCAGTGTTAGAGGAATAGAGCTGCCGCACCAGAAAAGTCCTATAGGAACCCTGAGCTTGAGAATCTACAGGTCAGACTGGCCTCGTACCTCGGCCTATCTTATAGGACGTTTCTGGTTGGCACACCAGCTGTGAGGGACCCAAAGGGCTCCATCACTTAAGATGTAATGGAGCCTAGTTTGGAGTCAGGATCCCTCCCACAGCCATGTGGAGAAAACCCGGCATTCGGCAATTTTTAAGCGAAGCGACTTTGTCCGACATTGAAGCCTCTCCGTGTCATGTCACAGAGTCCGGCGGCGGGCCACCACACATACACGGTCCGTTGGCCTTCTGTGGCAACAAACGAGGACGTGGGGGGGGAGGAGGTTGGGTCAGGTGGGTGGTTCTGGGAAGTTGAGTCCGAGCCAGAGCCACGAACCCAGATCCAAAAGGGGAGGAGGGGCGACGGCGGTGGCGGCGGAAAAAAAAAAGCGCTGTGTGTGTGTGTGTGTGTGAACGGCGGAGAGGAGAGGCGCACAGGGACAGTAGGGTGGAGGTGGAGGAAGGAAGGGGTCGGGGGGTGGGGGTGGAAGGAGGGAGGAAGGGAGTGTGGGGTGGGGGAAGGGAGTGAGGGCGGGCGGGCGGCGAATACGGCGGTGGAGAGGAGTTGACTAGCGGGCAGGGGACGGGTAAGGGTCAAGCTTCACCCATCAATGAAGCGCCACCCAAAAGGTTCTCCACACATCCATGCTCTCTTTTTTTTGACCGTCACACACACACACACACACTCACACACATTTATTCACTGGTTCAGACACCAGCGGGACAGTCTTGCACGCTGATGGCGAGACAGGACTCTTGTGGAAGGGATCCTCAACCCCACCCGCCACCCCCACCGATGGCACTGCCATTGCACCAGAGGAGGAGGGAGGGAGAGGGGGAGGTGATGATGGCGGAGGAGAGGAGGAGGAGGAGGGTGGTGGTGTTGTTGTCAAGGCACAGTCAAAAGGAGGGGCGGCAGGTGGGGGGAGAGGAGAGGTCAGTGCTTTTGTTTTCGTTTTCGTTCTTTTTTTTTTTCATTTACCTTGGTGGTGAGGAGAGAGAGAACAAGCTCCCACTGCGGCGGCGTCGCGCTTAAAAGTCGTCCCCATGGCTTCACGCCGCCACGCTCACACGCACGGCTGCACGCTGGCCGTCCCAGGTGGCCCGGTGACCTAATTCAGTTGAGATAGTTAGTTCAGAGCTGGACTGTCGCGGAGGGCATTTTTCTTTTTCTGTTCTTTTTTTTTTTTCCTCTTTTGTGCGGCAGAGGTACAGGTTATCACACATGCAGGTCTGAGTGGACACAGAGACACACGGAGGGGGGAGAGTTCGGTGCAGCAGGGAGAGACCAGACCAGACGCACACCCATCAAAACCCCCCAGAAGCAGGACCGCTCCACAGATCAAAATGCACCCGGGCCATTCTATCTGTGTGCCTCTCCCCAGCTCTCAACATGATGCCACAGTTTCTATTGTGTCCTTTCTGGATGGAAAAATACAAATCAATTGAAAAAAAAAAATACAATAAATATAGGACCGTTCCCAGCTTTTCTTGCCAGAATTAAAATCCCGGTGTGCATTTGTTCAAGTGCAAACCTCGTCATAGAAATTTTAAGGTTTGCACCCGGTTCGAGAGGCTGGAGAGAGAAAGGAGCACCGACCCGCACTTACCCTGACCAAAGAAAGCAAAGCTGGGCCAGCATCTACACCCGAGTGCTCGTTTCACACAAGAGAAACAGATGAGTGGAGAAGAACAACGTAAACAAGAAGGGGAAATGTCCAAACCCTTTGCTTTCTTTTACCACAGTAGTGAGCCAAACATTCTTTATTATAATAATGATTATAGTATACATATTCTCAATAAAAAGCATGCCGATTTTTTATAATTTTTTTGACGTTTTTTAAAAAAAAAAAAAGAAGAAGAAAAAAAGAGGCAAAATTAAAGTACTTCTCTAAAAAATACGGTCCTCAAAACATGGCAAACAAGACATTTCGCAAACCACATAATTCTACAAAGGATGCAACTGGTATGTGTTTGTATATACAACACAGAAAGATTACACTGTGAGATGCAAAAGTCACTTAACCACTAAAAAAAACCACAGGAGGGAGGAGGAGGAGAGGAGGGGAGGAGGAGGAACAGCGAGGCAGTAAGGTGAATTCAGAGGATGTCTGCGTGTGCATCAGGCCGCTGTCAAACAGTAGCTGCAAAACAAAAGTGATGTTTTTTAAGGGGTTTTTGGGACCGAATGCGTGGGGTTTCCCTCTCAGGACAAGCTTGTGAAGGTCAGCTGCTCCTCACTTCGCCGAGCTTTTGTCATCCTAAGGCAGAAAAACCCCACCAACCGGATCCAATAACCCGATTAAAACTGACACTTACACTCTTTTTTCTTTTTGCAATTACGATCTGACGCAGGGCTGGTATTTGGAGAAATAAAAAATAAAAAAGTCAGATAGTTGTGGCATCTGGAAGACACTTCCCCATCTCTCAATTCATTGGTGCTATCACTGTCGTTCCTGCTTAAAACCAGTGGCTAATTACGAACCCGTGAGGCTCAGCTTGTGGCTTTTTTTCTATAAAAAAAAATAAAAAACAAACAACAAAAGAAACTACGATTTGAAACAAATCTTATACAGGAGTGCAAGAGCAAGAGAAAGCTTGTAGCCTCCTGGACACAGAGCTCCGAAAAGGGCTCCTACTACCCCCGTTGAAATGATTTAAAAAAGCACTTAAAATGGGAGATCCCTCCACGTAATGCACTTCACTCAAAGCTTATAGGCACATAGTTGAGCTTGTCACATGTCATGATTCCTAACAGGATGCATATCCTTTGTAAACGGCTCATTCAGCAGTCACACATGGGGGTTTTACTCATTCTCCCCATTTACATATCCTTATCCCCCAGGCTGACTTGTATTACAGGTAAAACTACACTAAAACAAACAAAACACAAACACTTAAAGGCCTCTGGATATGCAGGAGGACTTAATTCGGAATATCTACAAAAGTAATTGTCACTGAAACCCCTCCCCCCATCCTCACATGAAGACCCTGCACCTTTACAAGGAGCAGGAACTGAACTGCTGACTGGGTGAAAAGTTTAACAGAACAGAATAAAAGAGACTGACATTTACTGTCAGAGGTAGGCAGCTGTAGTTAGAGAGAGAAAGAGAGGTGAGGCCGTGTCTTCCAGTGTAGTAGTTAGAGGACAGGTGGGGGAAAAGGGGTCAAGGAGAGATCCAAACATACATTACAGTACGGATTATGTGTGCTTTATGTGATTCTTTTTTTTTTCTTTTCGGCAAGGCGCAGTCGAAGCCGCTGCGTTTGTGCGCTGCAAGGTCAGGAGCCCGCTCTCGCTCTTTCATACAACACATTCAGGACAACAACCCCCCCCGCCCCCCCGCCCTCGAATCACGTCAACCTTGGTTCTATTGGACACGATGCAATGCAGCCTGGACACAATATGCGTTTATCTGGCTTCCCATTCGATTCCATTACAAATCAAAAGCTCTCCAAACATAAGGCAAAAAAGGTTTTCAAATTAGCTGCCCTTAACTGATCATCTAGGCCCGAGAGGAGGATGGCGGATAAAAACCAAAATGTCTTTTATCGTCGGTTTGGCCGTAGAAAAATCGTAACTGGGTCGCAGAAATAAAGGCATGTGAAAACGACCGACTGGGTCGGTCTAATACTGGCACAAATGTGAGACTGGCACGATTAAAAAAAAAAAAGAGGAAAACTGAGAAGCACAAACAATGCCCGAACGACGGGTGAGAGCCTCCCTTTCACGGCTGCACTGTGTGTATGCAAACAGGACCAAGGTTAGCCGACCAAGCCCCTCGTAAAGCAGGTTAACAAACCAAGGAGCCCCCAGTTTCAACCCCCCCGCCCACACACACACACACATATTCACTCACACACACACATACAGCTGCTGTAAGGTGGTCAAGTTTGGGGGGAGGGGTGTGGAAGAGGAGATGTGGGGATGGGGGGAGGGAGGTTCAGGGCGAAGAGGAAGGGGTGGGGCAGAGAGTTGTGTGCGACTATCGGAAGGGGGGCTCAGGCGTGTGAAGGGAGAGTTCGGGGCGGCGGAGGATGGCCTCCTTGCGCGTGGGCGGCGGCAACGGCGGCTCATACACCCTTGGCGCGGCCATGGCGGCTGCCACTGCCGCGGCGGTGGGGACCCCCGGCCGGAGGGCGTCCAGCGCGGCGACCGACTGCGCCGACATCGCGGAGACGGTGGGGACCGCCGACACTCCCGGCATGCCGGGGATGGCCGCCATGGCGCCCGGAGGCGGGTAGGCGTACTGGAACTGCGGGTACTGCTGCAGCTGCTGGTAGTACTCCGCGTAGTACCTAAGAGAAGGGGGGAGGGGTTAAGGTAGGAGGGAGGGAAGGAGGGAGGGGTTAAGGTAGGGAGAGGGAAGGAGGGGGGTTGAGGTAGGAAGAGGGACAGGAAGGGGCGACACAGTGGGAGTAACAGGAGAGCGGTGAAGCGAAAGAGAGGGATGCAATGAATCATTAATCAACTGAGAGATTGTAGAAACAAACTGCTAGAGGTAAACAGCTGACGCGTATTTTTAGTGGAGAAACAAACTCGACTCTCTCTGGGAATGTTTCAGTGGTTCTGCGACGGTTCGAGGGTCATGTCCTACCTGGCCATGGGGTCCTCCGCGGCCTCCGCTGCCTCTTCTGCGGCTCGGCCGGCCGGCGTTGGGAGCAGGGGCCGGCGCGGCTTGGCCCTCTGGTACATGAACTGGTGCTGCTTCATCACCGGGTCGGGTAGCAGCGACCGCCGCAGGGGGCTGCGGTCCCTCTCGCCGGACTTGGCCGCGGCGGCGGCCGCTGCCGCCTGCTGGTCCGCCATGACCTGCTGGCCCTGGGCGAAGTAATGCGCCTGTCTGGCGGCCTCGAAGATGGCGGTGGTGGGGTCCGCCGCTCCCATGGCGCTGATGTGAGCGTAGGCCGGGGCGCCGGCGCCGTAAATAGCCGGAGATACGGTGTAGCCGGGGTTGACCGCGGCCGCTGCCGATTGCATTTCTAGTCCGTGAGCAGCGGTCAGGTAGACGTGGGAGTTGGCCATGGCCGGGGTGTAAACTTGAGGCGAGTAGGCGGCGGCGGCGGCCGCCGGGTTCGCCGCCATCTGACCGTAGATGTTGGGCGCCATCGAGCTGTACATTTGGGTGGCGCCCGACGTGAGAGCCGCCTGATTGGCCACGGATCCGTAAAGCTGGCTGGCGACGTTGGCGCCGTACACCTGGCTGGCGAGGGCGCCGTAAACGGCGGGATTCACGGGGTTTCCGTCCGTGCGCGTGCCCGTGGTGATCCCCGTGAGGGCGGCGTACGTGGGATCGAAGGTGGAGGTGTTGTAGACCGAATTGTGCACGCTTTGCTGGACCTGCAGCGGCAGGCCGGCGGCCGCGGCGGCCGCGGCGGCCAGGACCGCCGCCTGACTCTGGTACTGCTCCAGAGAGGGCTTCCCCACGGGGCATTCTCCGGCGTAGTGGCCCTGCTTCCCGCAGTTAACGCAGGGGATTTTTCCCGTCGGCGCCTGCTTGCTGGGCTGGACCTTGGACAGCTCGACTGACAGCGGGCGGCCCTTAAACGAGGTGCCGTGCAGGGCCTCGATGGCCTGGAGCGCGTCTTCCTTGTTTTCCATGTGGACAAAGGCATAGCCTGCGGAAGAGGAATGCCTGGCTGTCATTGAGCGCAGGGACAACAGTTAGGATCACAGTGGCATCGCCACAGGCACTTACTTATTACTGCTACCAAGATGAATGAATTGCACCAAAGGGGGAAAACAAGGACAGGGGCGTGTCTTGTTTCGCAACACTGAGAACTTTGCACTGGCGTGTCGTAACAACACGTCACGTGGTCTCAGGCTTAAAAAATATCTAAACGGGAGTAGAAGCTGTCAGATGTAATCTCTTACCTCGCCTATTGCACGACTTGACTCATACATTAGCTCCACAATGCTATGTGATGCTACTAAGGGAGGGGCGGGGGGCTTTTTATAAACTTAAAAAATGGGTCTTCGCTCACCTTTCACTTTATCGCACTCGAGAACTTTCCCAAATGTCTGGAACAGCTGCTGGAGGTCCTCAGTGGTGCACATCCCACTCAGATTACCCACAAACACCTTGGTGGAGTGCAGCGGCCTGCCCCGCGACTCCTCCACCACCAAGTTACGCCCGCGAAACTCCCGGCCATTGAGCTCCCGGATGGCCCGCTCGGCGGCGCCCTCGCCCTGCAGGTGGACGAAGGCGAACTGCCGCAGCACGCTGCAGCTGACCACCTGGCCGTAGGGTTCAAAGATGGCCGACAGCTCCTCCTGGGTTGTGTCCAACGCCAGGTTGCCCACGAAGAGCTTCACTGTGTTGCTCTTGTCCATGGCGCTGCAGAGGAACAGAGGAGGGATGCACTTAGAGATGATAAAAGGGGAAGGGGAGGAGGTTAACCACACAGTGCGGCGAGCAGCTGCCGGAGATGTAACGACTAGCGAGAGAGAACAAAGTCTGAGGAAGTAAAGGAGTGTAATTATCTGAATACAGGGCCGGGCTGCAGTACTGAGGGACAAAGCTGACCCAGCTATTTAGTTCCTTTTTCAGAGCTGAAAAACATCTGTGAGGGAGGGTTTGCTTACTGCTGACGGTGAATAAAACAAAAAGACGCTCAAGGCTTGCTGCCTTCTATCAGATTACTATCCAGAGATGAGCCAAATAAAAGACTGACGCTTGAGCATGTGACTGATCGAGACGCAATAAAGCAATTCATGCATCCACCCTCTATAAAGAAACCTCTGTGCGTGAATGAGCGGGCAGATTGACATTCAAAGCGTCTGACCTCACATTTCCCTGTGAGCCGGTCACTCGGGTCAGATAAACTCAGATTATGCAAAAAGAAAACGAGGAAACTGGTGCGGAGGCAGAATGAAGGAGGATCACATTAAATATCCTTTTAGAGGAGGCTGTAATTACACATCAAGCTGGTACACAGGAGACAGCCAGTGTGTGTGTGTGTGAGGGGGGGCGGGCATTACGTTTAAAGCAAGAACACTGCAGAACAATGCACACTGCATTTACAGATCTCAGATCTTTGAGACTACAGAATTGCCCCCATTGTGTTGGAAAAAAAGCTACTGCATCACTTTTTCACCCTCTTCCTCCTCCTCTTCCTCCTCCTCCTCCTCCTCTACATCCCTCCCTCTCTCCTAAATCAAACTGAGTGTTTCTACAGGTTGCTCGACACCTTTTTCCCCCTCCTAAGCAACATTCATAGCTGGCTGTAAATCATCGTGTAGAGTGGAACATGACACCAGAAAACGACATTTTTGGGGGGTGTTAAGGCTCCAGGCAGCTTCCACTGCACCTCTTGAGGTGCTGCTCACACACACACACACACACACACACAAAGTGTTAAAAGAGGTGCAAGCTTAGATGTTCCTGAGCTGTGGGCCTCCACGTGCGAGTGCACCCCTCCGTTAGATATGGCTGCTGCATAACTACAGAGGGGGGAGGAAGAGGAGGAGGAAGGAGCGCTGGTTTTCTGATGACGCAGCGTGACGCTGAGTCAACACATTTCCACACCTCGCGTCTTTTAAAAAAAAAAAGCGAGATAAAAAGACACAAGTTTATGTTGTTTAGACACGTTGGACAGGTTTTTGTGTGTCTGTGTGTGTTGTGGTATTGTCCGTGTCGGAAATGTGAACGGCGACACGGGGATGCGTGTTGGTTTCGCTCGTGGTGTCCAAAGCAAACAAACCCCCTTAAAAAAAAAAGAAGCGAGAAACCGACGTGAAGAAAATATATATATATATATTCGTCTTTACAACAATGTAAAAGCACATTTTAGCCGACAGACCAGCGGGCTCGCGACATGAGAGCGATACAACGTAACAGACGTGTTTCTGTCCCCGCCGCACAGGAACGAATACAGTGTAACACCGAGTGATTTCCGTGCAACAACACGGTTTAACGGACGTCGACGCGAACACACGACCGTGAAAAACACCCGAGCTTTAACGCGAATTGGATTTAATCACCTTGCCACGTGGCCGAGGGGAGAAATATGCGAGAAGCAATTGAAAAAAAGGCGATTAAATAAAAGGAACTACCATCTTACCTAGGCGGTGCTGCGTTTCAAAATGGTAGCGCCTGCTTCCGTTTGCATGTCGGGCATTCTGCAGGAGGGGGAGGGCTGCTGCTGCAGCACCCAGAGGATGCTGAATCCTCACAAATGCATGACTCAAACACACACACACACGCGTGCACACACGTTGCACGTACACGAGGGCCGAGTACGAGTCTGTTTTAATTCACCAGAAGTAGAAGAAGAAGAAGAAAAGGGGGGCTGCCTCAAAGCCGCAGGGTTCTGCTCCGAAGGGACAGGAAACGAGTGAGTGAGTTCAATTAAGAAGCTCATTATGTGCTATGAAAAAAGAAAAGGAAAGACGACACATTTGCTTAGCCACAGAGGACAGATCAGGTGCAGAATGTCTGTGATCAATGATTCAGTTATTTATCAAGCAAACACTTTCCATTAAATATTTTCTGGATCCAGCTTCTCACTGATTTTATTGTATCACTGTACATGTATTTATCTTGATTGTCAGACAAACAAAAAGTGCTATTTAAAGACATTACTTTAGACTCTCATATTATAGACACATTTTTTGATTTAAAAAAAAGAAAATAATCCACACATCAACTATAATAATAATCTATAAAACAAACACTGGTTGCAGCCCTACATTCAAGTGGCGTTCACAGCCCTCTGCCACAAATGGAAAAAAAAAGGGCAACGTCGGAACATTTGGAGGAAAATTCAATAAGCTTATTCAGGCATCACCGGGACAAGACAGAAGCTCAATTTGGACAATCAATGCAGAAGTTATGGCACTCTATGGCCGATACGGCGCACACACACACACACACACACACACACACACACACACACACACACACACACACACACACACACACACACACACACACACACACACACACACACACACACAATTGATGGCCTCACTGGGAGGAGAAATGCGTGTTAAGAGAAATCAATAAGGTTGATGAGTTTGAAGTTTGGAACATCATTAGATTATACTTCAATCAACATGGACAATTTGTGACAGAGTGTTTTAAAAGTTTTTTTTTTAAGCCGGATGGCAGAAAGAGCTATGCACTCAAACACCATGTTGAAAAAGAATAAACTGCTGAGCGCGCAATCCTTCAAAGAACCCCTCTGAAAAATTTCAAGCTCTTACAACTCTCACATTGAGCCTGTCTTTTTTTTTTTTTTTACAAATCAGTGCTGCGACTGTTTTAGGATGCTTGTATAATCAGCTTAGACACTTTAATTAATTTAGCCGCAGCTGGGAATTATATTAATTTAGACACTGATGAGACAGTTGTGTCAGAGGCGGCTGTTTATACAAACATATAACAGAATTAACGGACATCTAGCCAATCAAAAGGTGACTTTCACAAAGCCCCGGTTCTAATCTGCTACAGTGCTTTTAAAATCCTCAAAGGACAGCTACTGTGACTGCAAAAAAATTTCATTTCAAGAAAATAAGGCAATTTTTCCTTTGGTCATCCGTCCAGCTGTGTGAAAACAAACTCTTCAGTGCTCTGACCCGCCGTCGACAAATGTCCGCTGCATTTCTTTTGAAACTTCCCGGATGACGCCGGTGTTCTGTGTCCGGTGTTCAGAGGTTCGCGGCCGGCGTCTCCGTGCCGGCCTTGCTCCGACCTTTCCCCGCTATCGGCCGGTCTCGCTCCTCCCACAGCGTGACTCCGTCACAGGCGCAGATCTGTTTGGGGTTCTGGAAAAGACCTGCTGAGCGGGCGATGATCCCACAGGCCAGTCTGTAGCGGAGAGGCAAAGAGGCAAATTTCTCAATTTTATACAGATTGTTTTATATATTTTAAATAAAGCAGATTTTAAACAATTTATAATCCAGTGAGCAGTTTCATGACATCTGTGAAAACTCCATCCGCTGATGAAGTTCATGTCATATCAAAAGCTCCAGAACAGCTACTAAACTTTCCAAATATTTTGATCCACCCGCTTTTTAACATTGTATACTAAATGCCCAGCTTCAACCACTGCTGTGGACCCACCTTTCCCCAGAGTTCCCAGTCTGTTTGGAGAGCGGGTGAAGGCCTCGGCCCAGGTCGTCCTCGCCTGCGTCCACTACCAGCGATCGGCCAATTACATCCCAAACCTGCAGCGTGAGCGTCAAGGCATCAATGGAAAAGAAAGGAAAAGCCCTCATTTAGTGTACATCCTTAATTCCTTCACTCGCCTTCTCTCCTCTGTAGACCTCCCCTCAGGGGAAACGAGCAGAGGAAGCGAGGAAGAGACTCGAGGAGATAGGAGTCAACGCGAGACATTATTGCCTCAGAGCCTCACGTTAATTAAATCTAGCAGTGCCAATATGTCTGTGTGTGTGTGTGTGTGTGTGTTTGTTACCTTTAGCTGAATGTCCTCTTGTCTAAATGAGGCTCTGCCATCTGGTCCAGCAACAATATTTCCCAGATCGCCCACATGCTGCACGACAACGACACACAGAGCGCACATAAATAACACTGAACCGTGGGGGCCCACTGCACGCGAGTAAACAGCCTTTACAGTTTGGGGAACACCGCCTCAAGACATGGGGGCTCCGACTGTCACACACTTAATTGAAAGTGTAGCACCCGGAGCAGAGCTGCTCAAAAATGGCTCCGGTGGGACATAATTTGGCAATCTTGAGACGGGTATCACATCTCCCATTTGGCTCACGTTGAAATATTTATAAAATCTCAAGCAGAGATTTTGTCAGAATTCATGAGGGGATCCATTATTTACTAACTCCTTTTACGACGGCTTTTATCTCCAGCTCGGAGGCAAGTAACAATGAATGATCATGCGGGAGGTTGAGGAGCAGATGTACCCTTTCAGAGTCCCCTGGACCGCCGTGTTGTCTTCCAAAGGGGTTGTAATGCTCGCCACAACTGTAAACAAAATAAAAGAATTCATTTGACAGCAGTTCATGTTACACTGCGGTTGCTGTCCCTCAATAACGAGACCAGGACACTTTAAAAACAACACTGGATGGGTTTTAAATGCTCATATGATGTAGTCGCCCCTACCTGAGGCAGTCCAGCGTGAGGTCCCCCAGGGTGTGGACGTGGAGGCCGTGGGGTCCCGGCTCCAGCCCATCGATGGTCCCGTCAATCAAGCAGCGCTGCTCGGAAAGCTGCAGGAAACGCACCACCCCTTGGATCCTCCCCCCGCCGGCCAGCATGGCCACAGCTGAACCCAGGTCTGCCGTGAAAGCAAACACACACACACACACACACACACGGGGGCGCTGTCAATGTCTGCAGTGTCTGTACACGTTAGATGTTACTTCATGGTTGAGGAATGCATAAAAATGTTTTGTAAAGCATCTCGAATGGCTGCCTCGAATCAGATTATTACGTCAAAACTGTGACTTAAAAATCCTCGTCTGATATGTCGTCAACCACGACAGTTTGAGATTGTGCATGACGAGGTGGGAGATGCATTTTCCTTATATACATATCAGGACACATACGTAGGCCCACTTTAGAGGGATTTAGAGCTCTCTACTCTCTGACATTTTATTGACAGTATACAGCTGATATCTTCTGGTATCTGATCATCTTCATCACTTGATGGGCTCTGTTGCGGTCCCGTTGGTTTCTCACCGTGCTCTGATCCTCCGATGCCTTTCAGCACGGCCCTGCGTCCAGTGCTCTCTATCAGCGCCTGCACCTCCGCACTGGTCAGAGCCGACTCCACCAGCACCCGCTCCATACCGACATCCACACTGACCGACGTCACGCCTGATGAACACACAAACAAACAAACAAAAAAAGGGAGAAGTTACACAATTGCTCGGGAAATTTTAATTTAAATGAATGATCTGAGGAAGTAACAAACATTATAAACATCAAGTTTCCTGTAAATAACTACGACATTAGGGAATAGTTATAGGAGATGAGAGACAATGTTTTTGCTAATGTCTAGAGGATTTTATACCTGTTGCATTGCATGCTTGCCTGCAGATATATATTGCATAATTGAGCACGATCAGCTGATTATACCTACAAGTTCAGCATTCAAGCCAGATGAATTTATTTGACGAGAAATTACAGTTGTCCCTCTTTGTGAATCCTGCTAAATTAAAATAATATAATTTTTTTTAAGGTGCCCTCTTACCTGGTTGTCCTTCCAGAGCAGCTCGGACTTTAACTGCGCAGCTCTCACACGTCATCTGCACCGCGAACTCCAGCTGTGGAGTAAACAAACGTGAAACACCTGCATGTAAACAACATGCGAGAACGTCGTCACAGCGCGCGAGCTTATGGCCCCGTTACCTAACCGTCACCTCACGCGGGCATGTTACCGTCGTGACATTATTTAATGACATTGAGGTGCTGTCAAACCTTGGTCGGCTCCACGGAGTCCATTCTGTCGCCGCACGTCGCCGCCTGGGCGATGAGAACTGAGTTGAAAAGATAACTTCCCACTTTTCTGGATGCGGAAGCGAACCGGCTGAAACCGCGAACGGGCGCCGCCATTGCTGGTGACGTCATGACGTTGACGTCGGTGCTCGTTACCGCCGCCACGTGACGACGACACGCAACTGCGACGATCAAGTGTCACATGGAGGAGACGTCTTATTGCCAAAAGTATTATTACCAAAACATCAATTATTTAAATAAAATATCCCGGTGTTATGTTTCTATATATTAATTGTTTAATTGTGATTTGTCAGTGTGGAGCTAATTTTCACTCATTATGCTGTCTAGTAGGTTAATATATAACCATACAATTTATAAGATGGTCATATATTTTACAGTATATGTCAAATCTAATCTGCAAAGTAAAAAAAAAAAGTATTTGTATATATAATATACATACATTTACATATATATTTTCAAGGACAATAAAAGTACCAACTTTTCTTCTTCTTTAAAAAGAAATCCCACACGTTATATGTTGGTTTCCACCAGTGTTGGACATTCTTCACTTTTTATTTTTAAATCAATATTGCTGTCAAGACTTTTCAAATCAACCTGCACCACATGATGAAAAAATAAAATATTTTTGACAAGATAAGCAGATGCAGCAGCCATATTTATTATGATAGATCACAGGCAGGTAATAAAGATAATTCTGGATGTTTCATAGTGTATGTCAATTCATGACGTTTTTAGGATATTATCATTTAGTTCAAAATGAGTAACTATTAATAGTTAAAATCCAAATAAATCAACGCACTTCATGAACTTGATGCAAAAATCAGACATTTATATAATCTTATGGTATATACATATGCATATATATATATATATATATATATATATATATATATATATATATATATATATATATATATATATATATATATATATATATATATACTATAAATATGCATACGTTTAAAATCTCTGAAAGGAAAAAGAAACCATCGTCTGACTCCAGGTTGGGAAAACACGACCATGTAAAAGTAGGCTTATAAATGGGCCGAATCACGCAATCCACTAATATACTGGAGCGATCAGATCAGGGTCAGAGGAAGAGGAGGATGAAGGCGGAGGGGGCTAGGGGGTATCTGGATACAGAAGATTGCAGCGTTTGGATAAACCACGGTGAAGGTTGCAGCAGTAATAGTGATTGCTTCATGCGCTGCGTTGTGGCCTCCGGTTCAATTTCATAATGTGTATAGATTATTGTTACAAAGTCGATCTGCAGATTAAAGCGTTCGGTAAGAGAGAGACCACCACTAAGCTGATGACTGCTTCTCAGAGGAGACCAGCGTGTGTGTCTTTGTGTGTGTGTGTGTGTGTGTGTGTGTCATCTATACATCCCTATCACATCTCCTTTCATCTTCTTTCATAGTGAAGATAAGCCACAGGAGGTAGCAGATGATCGTGATGTGGCGTAAAAAAAAAGAAGCAAATCTGGGTCGCGAGCCTAAAATAAAAGCTCCCTCACATCAACTCTCTTCCACCTTAATTTGGGATGATGAGTTTCGACGGTGACACACATATCCGCCGCCGTGCACGCGCGTGGGCGTCGATGCGTGGACAACGTGTCCGCCGTCCGCGTCGAAGCAACACCGAGAGGCCGGTGTTGGACACAGAAGGAAGCCGGAGTGGCAGCTCGCTCGGAACACAGCTCCTTCTGTATGTGGCGGCTCATTGGCTTTGACCTTTGACCCTGCGCTCAGTAATATGACCACAGGCTTTAAAGGGGCTGAGCCACTGAGCTCAAAACACTGCCTTGTGTGTGTGTGTGTGTGCGTGTGTGTGTGCGTGTGTGTGTATGCTGAGCAGTCTTTTTCTCTCTGTCTCACACACACAGACACACACACACACACACACACACACACAGTTAATTTATTCGGTACATGGGAAACTGTCTGAAACCTTTCGCCCTCATGTTGATCCTCGGCTCTGAGCTCTCCGTTCAAAGGAGTGGAGGGAGAGCTTCTGTGACACCTGAGCCCAGGGGAGGAGGAGGCGGGGCGGTCATCAACACACACACATATATATACGCACAAACACACACACAGGAGAGAGAGCACAGAGCGGAGAGAAACCTAATCACGACACAAACGTTGTCCCCAGCAGAACCGGAGAGAGGGGGAAAAAAGGAATTGGTAAAGCAGGGATGGAGGGAACGAAAGAGGAAGAAGAGGTACGAAGAAGCAGGAGGAAGACGTTGACAAAGACAAGTGTGTGTGTGCGTGTGTGTGTGTGTGTGTGTGTGTGTGTGCAGCAGTGCTGACAGGAAGCGTTGACAGCCCTGTTTGGAACAGTGGACGTATTATCTGCACTAAATGAGGCACTGGCTCCGCCCTCTTTCCCCTTTCACCCTGTTAGCGCTGACCTGAAGTCTGTTATGTTCCTCTTATTAAAAAGAAAACTTCAAGAAGGTGAAGCAGCTCTTGTTTCAGCGACTAAACGCAAGCGAAGCTGTATTTTTAGAGCGAGGACGACACGGTGACCTTCACGCAGCAGCAAAAAGCACAGAAACGCTCACGAGTTCGTCAAACGCTCGCGTCGCCAGTATTCAAGCAGCTATACGCCCACAAAAAGTATGTTTCATTTAACCCTGGCTGTAACCTACAGTATAATTTTAAAATAAGCAGGTCAGAGAAATAGGCCATGTGCCGCTTTGAGGGCTTTGTTATCAATTATATGATGCTGCAGGAGTCCTGAAACCCAGAAATGAGTTAGCAATTTCTTTTTCGTCTCACTTCTGGTTCCCTCGTCTTGAAGTCAGTGAGTTGTCTTCAAATGGACTTTTGAAATAAGGTCTGCGATCAACACGAGCTGAAGAGATTTTGAACATTTCGTTCCACAACATTAAATACGGCAGTAAAAAAAAAAAAAAGAATCCATTTTGTGAATTTCGAAGATTTCTCGTGTCGTGAAGAAGGCGGCTCGGGGGCGGTGACGTGAAGTCATGTGACCGCAGTGCGGTTCACATCCTATGTAAAAAAAACAAGCATTGGGTTTCGCTCGAGAGAGCAGCACTCTTTGAAACTCCAGATTTAAATTTGATTCAGTGGTGACAGTTCAAAATGATTACTGTATACATTTCCAAATTTCCAAGAGGACCTTGTAGTTTCATTGTTTTTTCAAGTACTTTGACACCGAGCGTATTGAAATGAGACGCCTGAAAGTGTTCAGGAAATATTTAACTGTCAACATATACATTTCTCTGACAGCTGAGGACGCTCATGTGATACAAAACCTCCGGTCAAACAGGTGCGTTATGAACAAATGAGCTCTTTTTGTTAAACGTCTGGCTTTTTTTTTTCATAAGCAGTTGTCACCCTGCATTCCTTTGATGCATCAGTCAAACCGACAGTAAGCCTCTCACGCGTTTTAGATACTTGAGGGACGTTTCAAAATCTTCAGATTAATCAGGTACACGGCCACAGTTCTGACCCGTGTGCTCGATTCCAGAGACGGAGAAGCTCAAATAGAAAATACTGCAGCGCCAGAGATTCACCGTGGACCCGTTTGGTTGCAGGAAAGTGTTCAATGTTGCTTTATTTACGCGTTGAACAACTTTTGATGGCAAAATCAAATGCCAGATTGCAAAAAGAAAAGGGGGTCATTATAGATTTTAACTCATTTTTCCAATTCCTAAATCTTGTGAGGCGATTGCTGCAAAATAAAGCGGCATTGTTCTGTAAACATATCAAATTATTTAACAATCAGAATCAGTTCAAGTCACAATCACAGACTCACACATTAAGGCAAATGTGGGGGCCGTGTGCACAAAATCCAGATTGTGCAGTAAACACATCTGTCTCCTTGGTTGTGTTGTGAAGCGTTCGGCTCAATAGTTTTGCAGTAAATAAACAAAGCGTGTCTGTATCACTGCTTTCAGGTTCAAAAGCTCATATCTCCACCGTGTTGTGTTCAGCTTGATGTCTGTGCTTTAAAGAGGTTTTTAAAAGCTTTTAATTGGCAGTGTACAGTTACTTTGTCAACCCACACAGCAGCTTTCGTCCATCAAGAATGTCAAAACAGGAAAACACAAAAGTTTCCTTTGCTAGAATATCTCCCCCCCCAAATGAAATTCAATAAGAATGTCTTTTCTGGAGCCTGACATATTGCAGAGAGGCCAATAAAACTCAATATTAGAAATATTTATAAACACACAGTGTGCAGTGACGCACACAGAGAGCACATTGTTTACAGCTCGGCTGATCCCAAAAGGGAATCGAACCGTTCACCCCGGCTGGCCGGCCGCGCGACGGCGTCCACGACCTCATGGGGAGAGGGAGAGAGGGAGGGGCGAGAGGGAGGGGGGGGGGGCTGTTAGTGGTGCGAGGGACCCCGCAGAGGTCAAAGCAATGTCGCCGCCCGGCCAGAGCGGCCTCCATGTCTGCTGATTGCACCCTGACAGCTCAAATGGAAGATGAAGCCAAGCGTGACCGGGGGACGGCGTCGAGCAGCGGACCCCCCCGCCCGCCCGCGCACACACACACACACACACACACTGCAGGCGGTACGAGGAGATGGGGTGGCCATGTTTGTAAAAAAAAACCAATGAAAATAATAGTCTGTGACTTTGTCCTGGTTTGACTTCTTTTTAAACTTTTGGAGGAAAGGCAGAGGACAGGTCTGTCACCAACAGATGGACGTTTGTAGGGAGAGCAAGAGGCCTTTAAATCCAAAATCCAAAACGATCATAAAACACTTCCAAAAATAATGATGCTCGTCGTGCAGGGAGCTCATATCGATGGCCAAAGTGCAAAACCTCCTTTATGCAAAATGATCCAGGAAAAGGAGGAAATCCTCCTTTATGTTGTCGTCTTGTTCTGTCTTTTGTATTGGTATCCTTTACAAATAGCATTCTGCAAGAAAACAACACTTTTTTTCTCTGTTTATTCTGTTTTTTCAGGCGCTTTTGCTCTTCGGCCGTCGATGTGTGACCACAAACCTCTGGAGCCGACACACACTTGAACGTGACCACGACAAACTCAGTCCGTCATGTTTCTCCTCCTCCCATCATGTCCTGTTTGCCTGATCGCTGTGCGGATAAAGTCAATACAAGAGGGAGAGAGTTATGTTTTCAAGCGCATGACTTATTAAAGACTTATTAGGAGCTGTCTTTACCGTAAACACATTACAAACATCTCTCCTTTAAATCCATCACAGGCCCCGACAACAACAACAACAAGAAAAGCAGCAGAGGAAACGAAAGAATCCATCAAGTCGATCGAAAGAAAGAAAAGCCCCTTAAACTAATATTGTCCACTCAGCACAGCGGGATCAAGCATTATCGCTGACCCGCAGACAGGCTACAAACGATAAATTATAATGCCGCTGCGGTGTTTAACAAGCTGTGGACAAACTCTACAGCTCATCACCGGGGGATCAATAGGAGGAAGAGACAGCGTTGCCTAATCAAAGTCTCCCGTTCCTCCCTGGAATAATAGTTTGCCCACCGAACACAAAGCCTCATATTAATCATCGGCCCCGGAGCCGCGATCATCGCTCAAACCACCAGGATGCAGAAGGTGTCTCATTACGGAAGGGGACTAATAGGACATCAAAAAGTAGGATTTAATAGGAGGTAAAAGCAAGACGCACACAGTAAGGTCACGAGCAGTACAGTGTCGTTTACGTTTAGTGGTTCCTTATGAGTCTCGACTGGATCTGTGGGAGGAAATGATGACGATAAAAAGAGAGGAACGGGCCTTTGTGTCGCAGCAGCGACGCACAGAAAGACTCATAAAGACTCATAAAGGCTCATAAAGGATCATAAAGGATCATAAAGGCTCAATATGAATGTAGATGACTTCATAATATTGGAGCAGAGATTAAAAAGAATACAATGGATTCAAATGGACACAGTTTCGGCCCCAATGTTATGAAACTGCATTAGTATCATAAAAAAAGATGATTGCCCAACAAAAAAGGCCTTTTTTTAAAAGGATTTTTGCCTTTTATTCGATAGTGTGGCTGAAATGAGGAGCGAGAGAGAGAAAGAGAGAGAGCGAGAGAGAGAGAGAGAGGGAGAGAGAGAGACACACGTCTGCAAGCTGCGATAGTGTTTTCAACATCTGAGACATCAGGATCCATGTCGACGAGTCCATTAAAGAGACAAACTCGCATGACGTTGGAGGACTCACAAGAAACGTTCAATACTTTCCTGACTTGTATCGGCCGAGCTTTAAAAAAAACAACACTGGATCCTACATTTCCCATCAGCCCCGACACTCGTCAGACCTGCCGACGTCAGCTTTATCGGCCGCGCGTGTTTAAACATATTTGACTCTGGTTTCACATAACTCTTCCTTATATACAATAAATAAGATGCATATAAAAAGACAATGAAGACAACAGTAGTCAGCAGTTAAATGCAGGTTTGATGACCCAACTTTGACGCCTAAAAGCCCAAAACCAAGATGAGTTTTTGGCGCCTTCGAGCTCTGCAGACATGAAACAAATGTATTTGAATCAGTGATTTGTACCGGGTTGGTTTTGGAAGCGCTCGGACTACAGATGTTGGCCGTGACGATCGGGACGTCAGATCAAACACAGAAGGCGGACGGACGCCTTCGTCAAGCCGGATGGCACGTTACCAACCAATTTGGAGGACATTTTGGTTTCCGACACCTCTGACAAGTACCGCCAATGATCCTCCTGTCTCTTCTCACTTTTGGAGGATACAAATACACCTTTGGTGCAGGGGGGAGGGGGGGGGGGGAGATAAACGCTGCATACATAACAATGAGCATCCTCAGGAATAACAAGAACATTCTCTGGGGAGAAGGCTGAGAATAATGCATGAGGATGTGTGTGTGTGTGTGTGTGTGTGTGTGTGTGTGTGTGTGTGTGTGAGGGGGGGGGGGGGGGCTCTTTCCTGGTGTGGCCTCGGGCCCAGTAATCATTAAAGGAGCCCCTGGCCTGCTGTACATTTACATCAGCCAGCCATCAAGTCCCAGTTCAAATTCAAATTAACTTTATTTGCACAACAGATGCTTCTTCATGAGGAAATCTCAGCGCATTTACATTTACACGGGCAGCGTGAGAAAAGGTATCAGACGTGCGACGGCGTGCGTTTGGATTGTGCACGCGCGTTCACGTGCACGTGGGTGTGCATGTCTGAGAGAAAGAGAGAGAGGGAGAGAGAGAAAGAGAGAGAGAGAGCGGGGGGGGGGGGGGGACCTTATGTTCTTGCCCGGCAGAATACTCATCCCCGCATCACAGGCACAAACGCGCGCGCATTGGCTGGAGAGAGAGGGAGAGGGAGAGAGAGAGAGGGAGAGAGAGAGAGAGAGAGGGAGACCGACTCCCGTTTTGTTGCACGAGGAGTGGAGTCGCGAGGAGCCTCTGATGACAGACAGACAGCAGATCTGCTGCCTCACTGACTGCGACACCTGAACGAGCAGCGAGCCGCACCGACACCGAGCAGATGAGGGAGAGCCAACTGTAGGCGAGGAGGAGGAGGAGGAGGAGGAAGAGGAGGAGGAGGACCGGAGGCTTTTCCTCCAAAGAAGAAGAAGAAGAGGAGAGGAGGAGAGCGGGGGCAGGCAGCAGGCTGGCCGGGACACGGAGCTCGTCCAGCGGGAGGAATCAGCCGCCACGACCGTCACGTCACATCACAGCTCCGGGATGACAAAGGTGGGTGACCGTGTGTGTGTTCCCATTGTGCGATATCAGCATCCCCCTTTTAATCCAACCCACAGTGGACTCAGTAGTAGTAGTAGTAGTATAGAGACATCTCCGGTGTCGTCTTTGAAATGAATTATTAAAGATATTAAAGGAAACCGGGTCCGGTGTGGCGGCTTCATTTGGACGCGTTGTGTTTCTGTTCGTGCCAGAAGCTCTCTCTCTCTTTCTCTTTCCCTCTCTCTCTCTCTCTCTCTTCATCTCTCTTTCCCCCTCTCTCTCTCTCCCTCTTACGCACGGACTGCCGCGCCGTTTTTGGGATAAAAGCGGCTGAACGGATGACACTTTTGTCTCCAGGAGAAAAGCATCCACGGCACTGACATGTGTACTGTTTGGAGATGCGCCGCCGGCGGAGTGATTTCACTCAGCACCCCCCCCCCCCCTCAAAAAAATCCACCCTAATCTGATCTGGCCCACATCTCGCGGTGTGAGACCTCTTGATGAGGAGATTTTTTGTTGTTGTTAATGTCCTGTTAGGTTGCACGCTTGTGTGTGTGTGTGTGTTCAGGAGGATGATGATAGAAGATGAAGGGGGGGTCGTCTCCTTGAGCGCCCCAGGCTCCTCTGGATGATTGATTATTTGCCCGCTCATTCAGATTATGAGTGTGTAAACACCTTAAACCGGTATTAAATTGGCAATATTAGCAGAGTAAATATTATCAGAGGGGACTTGGTGCACCCGGAGGAACAATTCATGACACACTGTGTGTACCTGCAGCTTTGTGGCCCCAGTTGTTGCATGCATTGCTCAATCATTTGCCACCAACCCGGCTTTGATCCATAAAGTTGATTAGTTTAGAGTTGGGTGCAAGTTGGCTGAAGTTTTTTTTGTTTTGTTTTCCATCCGCCCTGTTTGGTGTCACAACATCAATTAGATTTGTTGTCAATGTGGCATCCAGGTTTGTATTTAGAGCAGCCGGCAGGCTGAATCTGGCAGCGTTGATGATGAAGAGGAGAAGCTGATTCCGTCACATCTTCAGGATAACAACGTCACAGACTTTGACAATGGACAAGAAATGCACATAATCACAAATGCATCTGCAGCCAGGATATTTTTAGACCCTCAGTTTGGATAAAGAGATCCCCACCCCTTCCCCTCCAAAAAACCCTCATGAATGCCAGGAAGAGCAGCAGAGGAGGAGGCCATTCTTCCAGCTCAGACTCAACACAACATAATTGACTCCTTAATCAAACAAACCCCCCAAAAATGCTAAACAGTTGCTGTTCCTGCAGCTTCTCCAAATGCGAGGGGACCTCTTCTCTGTTTTGTGTCACTGGGAAGCTGTGAGGGCACTTTCTCACTCGCAGACATCTCAGCAGGAGGGCAAACACACACACACACACTCATTCATAAGTTATCTGCAAAGTGATGAATACACCGATAGAAATCACATTCGCTATATTCTTCGCTTTCACCAAATGAGCCAGAATGAGCTCTGTTCCCGCTCCCGTCCTGGTCGTCGATCTGTCTCCTCCTCGCCTTGTGTGTCGGTCCCTCTCCTCTTCAGGAAGTAGGTTAGGAGAAAAGGAGAGGAGGCAACTTTATAAAGCTTTTTTTTGCGGCGGGTCCTTTACAAGCAGAGGCCTGAAAAAAAGGGCTCCTTCCCTCCCGGCATGTCCACAAGGAAGGCACAAGACCGAGTGATGAATGTTTGCTCTGTTTGGAGAATAGCAATGCCGAGAATAACAATGGAGGCAAAAGTGTGTGTGTGTGTGTGTGTGTGTGTGTGTGTGTGTGTGTGTGTGTGAGGGGGGGTTAGAACAGTGACACACCTCCGGTAAATAAAGGCTCACATACGCTTGCAAGGCAGCTAAAAAGAAGTCCATATGATGAAGCGCTGACTCAGCTTCCCCGCGTCGTCGTGTTTAAGCCTCATCAGAAGCGTCTTTAGAGGCCGATGGCGCCCTTTAAAGGCCGGCGCTCTGGGAAAGGAGTTTATTTATACAATGTGGACTGCATGATCCACGGCTCTGTGGCAGCACGGCGTCCCCGAAGACGACCGAGGCCGGAAGAGCAGCGCTGGTTTACAGCTTCCTCCCCCGGGAGTAAAAAGACTTAGAAATGTCGGTATGTCACATAAATTCCTCCATTTGTCCCGAGTCTCTGACGGCCGTTTGCACATGTTGCCGTCAAGTTACGGAGCTTCAGAAGCCACTGTGGGACAATTTCACCGAGAATCTGCAGGCAGACGAAGAGGAGCTAGCTGGAAGCTAGATTTTGGCAAAATCAGCACAATAATATAAGATGACACGCTACTTCTTAGATGAATTGATAAGGAAATGATGATAATTGTTCCGGTCGTGCATCGAGGACACATGTCAAACCTTTTAAACAGTGCTGGTGACCCGGATCCGCCAGCAGGCTCTTTGAAAGAGAATAAATACCTGGCAGGTGATTGGTTGATCCATCTGTCAATCAAATGCCATTCAAGAGACGCATTTGTTCTGTTTAAAAAAACAACCGGCAGCGTCGTTCTTTGCTCCTTTTTTCCCCCCAATGAAGAAATGCTCCCTGACACAACGGATGCTGCAGCGGCGTCTTCTCTGTAATCTCTCGAGGAGCCGCC
The DNA here is from genome assembly GCF_023055335.1 of Clinocottus analis. Classification (NCBI taxonomy): domain Eukaryota; kingdom Metazoa; phylum Chordata; class Actinopteri; order Perciformes; family Cottidae; genus Clinocottus; species Clinocottus analis. Next base: position 3,616,348 of record NW_027175943.1, read on the forward strand.
GACATCCGCGTCATCTCGCGCACACCTAAACCGCTCCAGTTTGCTCCTGGCGGGACACCGATTGGTCGGCGCTCGCGCTCTATAAACCGGACACGGACGCATTACTGGGAAGACGAGACGGATTTTCAATCTGGCTTGATCTCGTGACATCGTGACATCTTGTGAGGCCAGCTGCCGTGAAGAAGGAAACACTTTCCCTCTCCAGTTGTGCCTCAGTATGAATGAAATCATTTGTTTGCATGGCCAGCATTAGGGCTGGAATTGATTTTTTTCCGTCTTGCCATTAATTGAATTTCGGTTCAGTCATTGATATTGATTGTTCAGAAAAAGTCTGGACGCCAAATGCATTCAATTTAAAATCATGCAAAACGCAAAACCAGCCGATTGAGAGTCTGCAAGACGGATGACGCGATCAACGGATCCATTCATATTTTTTTAAGCGACAGGTGAAGTAAGCAGTTCTCACACACTCCGCTTATTGATTTCTATTCAGTTGATGGACGTGAGCAGAGGGATTGAGTTCACCTGGAAGCGTTCTTTCAACTAAGACGCCACTATCGCTTGTGATGACGCCGCGAGAAGAGACCATACAAACCTCCTCATGGTGATTTGGGGAGAAGAAGAGCAGCAGCAGCAACATTAGCAGCAGCAGCAGCAGCATTAGCAGCAGCAGCAACAGCAGAAACAGCAGCAGCAGCATTAGCAGCAGCAGCAGCAGCAGCAGCATTAGCAGCAACAGCAGAAACAGCAGCAGCAGCATTAGCAGCAACAGCAACAGAAACAGCAGCAGAAACAGCAGCAGCAGCATTAGCAGCCACAGAAGCAGCAGCAGCAGCAGCATTAGCAGCCACAGAAGCAGCAGCAGCAGCAGCAGCAGCAGAAACAGCAGCAGCCGCATTAGCAGCAACAGCAACAGAACCAGCAGCAGCAACAGCAGAAACAGCAGCAGCAGCATTAGCAGCCACAGAAGCAGCAGCAGCATTAGCAGCAGCAGCAGCAGAAACAGCAGCAGCAGCATTAGCAGCCACAGAAGCAGCAGCAGCAGCAGCAGCATTAGCAGCAGCAGCAGCAGAAACAGCAGCAGCAGCATTAGCAGCCACAGAAGCAGCAGCAGCATTAGCAGCAGCAGCAGCAGAAACAGCAGCAGCAGCATTAGCAGCCACAGAAGCAGCAGCAGCAGCAGCAGCATTAGCAGCAGCAGCAGCAGAAACAGCAGCAGCAGCATTAGCAGCCACAGAAGCAGCAGCAGCAGCATTAGCAGCAGTGAGGCTTTGAAGGAACGGTGAAGCAGCGCTGAGCTCAGAGTCTCCTGAGAGTCTGCTCACAGAAGAAGAAGAAGAAGAAAAAACAACAAACGCCAGCAACCAGAAAACCTTTCCTGAAGGCGGAGCGCAGAGAAAAGAAACGTCGTCTTTGGTCTCGGCGTCGACAGGAAGCGCCGCCATCAGCGCGCCGACGCGCGGGGCGAGTTAGTTAGCGGAGGTTCAGGACTGCCGTTGAAGTCGTACCTGAGTGATTAGAGAGCTTGTGATTAAAGATTTACTCGCGGGCGTCTCAGCTCGCCACAGAGATCTGAGGGAATGTGTGTGTGTGTGTGTGTGTGTGTGTGTGTTTCCATTTATCTTACAACATGTGGATGTGAGCTCAAGCAAGATTAATGCTGCATGTTAACAAACCTCTTAGTTTGACCCCGGCTGGCCTGCAAACACACACACACACCACACACACACACACACACACCTACACACACACACACACACACACACACACACACACACACACACGTTTTGCCACTACATCCCCTGTTGGGTTAATGCCCGCACTCTTAGCAGAAGAAGCACACACACACCCACAAACACACACGCACACGCACACACACACACACACACACACACACACGTTGAACACTGGCCAACTTTCAGCCACTTTGATGCATTAGTGCACAAGTTCTTTTTGTGTTGTTTTGTCTCCATGTGCCAGATTGATTTTGATGTGCAGGCGCGGCCGTGCACGCACACACGAACAATGCTGCCGGACTTTAGATTAGAGGTGAGATTAGAGGGAGTGTGTGTGAAGTTCAAAATGACCTCTCACCCCTTCCCACCACCTCCTCGCTGTCACTAATGAGCCACACCGCCCCCAGAAGACGCATCTCAAAAGAGGAAAATTGTCGCCTGAGGCGCTCTTTATCAAAAGGTAAAAATTTAAAAAAAAAAGGCTTTTATTGTGCCGCCTGTTAGCCGGCGGTTCTGACCACCGCGGCCGCCGCCGGTGCCAGATGGAGACAGATGGACGAGGGTTTTGTCGGGTTTGGGCCCGGCTCCAGGGAGCTGCCCTTGGCGCGAAGGTTTTCATCTACTTGTAGATGTCCGACAGCCAGATGCCAGCAGACCCTGGATTAAAACGGTCTGGCCAGGAAGATTACGGGAGCAAAGTCCTGTATCTGTACGGGCCTGCTGTCCCGCACACAACACCAAATGCATTATTTATTATTAACACTGAGAGCATCTCGGTTTGGCCGTTGATGCTGAAACTTCTCCGTGTGAGTCGGAGGTTGTCCGTGATTATTTTAAGACTGAGATGGTCTGACCTTGAGGGGTTTGACACACCAAAGCCTCCATTCATGTAGGAAATCTGAAATAATTTTAGCTTCCTGTGTACGTGATACTTTTTTAATGCTTTTTTTTGGTCTTATTTTTTGAGTGAGGTTCAGTTCAAGCATCTTTTTAGGACGGAAAGCTTCCAGCAATAAGATTGGCAACCTGTGTGTAGCCTGAAAGGCAAGACGCAGGGCAAAGCCTCCTACAATTAAGAACTCAAGCATGTCTGATCGAAAAAAAAGAAAAAAAGGTTAAGATGTTCTCGAGAAAAACACTAATGATGACTGAGGTTTAACTTTCTCTTCTTGGAATTGGAAATCTCTTCACGAGGTCCACTCAGTGGATGTTCTGGAGCTTTCAATCACAACACATAATCTTCAGCAGCAGATTAAAAGTGCTCGGAGAGACTGGAAACGTGGACATTTTAGAACACCACACAAACAAGGCAGACTGGGATGTCATCGAAAGCGCTGGAAGAGCTGCTGGATGGCCCTCGTAGGGGAGACGGATCGAGCACGCCTGCGGCCATTTGTGCCACTGAATTTCATCATCGTACCACTTCTTCTGATTTAGATAATCCGATTATAGTTTTTACATAATTGTTGCTAGATTAAGATTATTGTTTAAAATAGGATCAGAGCGAACTACTGGCGTGAATTCACACCAGATGTCCGAGTTGTTGTTTTTGCGTTTTAAATCGTCTACACAGACTTCTCAGTTGTTCGGACTTCGATAAGGGGATAAATTGAAGTATCTCGCTGTCAATCTCGGTTGGGATTGAAATAAACATTGCCGACACTAAACCACAGGAAGAATTGAACCGCATTGGACCACCTTTTCTTAGCATTTAAAGAAAGAGTCTTCCGAAGGGTCGTCGGTTCGCTTGTCGCCTACTACCAGTGAGTTCTTTGTTAAGTTGTCCTGGTATATAATCTGGCGCTCACGTTTCATTGTTGTAGTAAGTCGCGGTTGCGTGTCTGTGAAAGTCCTCGACATCTCAGCATTTCCAAGTGATGTGAACGGCCACAGCCGCGACCTGCGTCACGATCGTTTGTCCTTACGAACGGCCGAACGCTGCGTCGCTTTAAATGTGAAGGAAGGTCCAGTTGTTTCCTACAATGCTAAAGGCGCTAATAAAGGACGCATTGAAGCACCTTTTCCTTAGCATTTAACCCTTACATGGTGTACTTTTTTTTTTGTCACCCAGCAGGAGTTGTGGGTCTGTTGGACCCGCTGTATTTTAGGGTTTTAAATTCAACACAATCAAACAATTTTACGTTAAAATGCTAATATGGTGAGTTAGCCAGCTTTTAGTGAAGAATGCATACCACGTCTCTACTTCTGGGTAATTACTCCTTTTCCTTATGAAGGACTGTTCGACCGCGGCCCGGGTTTATACGACACAAAGCGTCGTCGTGCGGGACAACAAAGTCAGCCAGTAAGGACACACTGTGTTGGCTCTGCAGCCGACGAGCCACTCGATCCGTTATCTATAGAATCCGTTCGCACAAAATAATCGAGGAACCAGATACCCCGAAGTGAATATCACCTTTCAGCGCCTGCGTCCGGCCTACGAGCTCAATCAGAAAGATCTCGGTTCGAGACGAATACACGACACCGCTGGCTTTTAGAAAAAAGAAAAAAGAAAAGTGCAGCATCTGATGAGGAACCTCTAACCGAGCCTCTCTCTTTTCATGGCGACACATCATATTACTTCTCATTCGACGGCCGACAAGGTGAGAGCTGAATCACTCGGACGAGGATTAATACACGGGACACCTTCAAGGGCTTGAACAGCGCTGACAAATGAATTGCTATTTTTTTTTTATTGGACATTGTAATCTTTTGATGAATTCCTCCATGAATACAGACACGTCCGTTTTTACGCCTCCTTTCTCGGGGTTTCAGAAAAACAGATTTATAATAAGAGTCGCTGGTGCAATAAGAGGATTTTACCTTAAATCCTCTGAGTCGTTTATTTCACCTGAAGAGCACAGCTTATGTTAGGACGCCTGAATCGTTTGTCATCTTGTTTTTTTAACACTCCGTTAAAGACTATAACTGCGATAAAGTGTCGCACAAACACAATTGACTCGTGCAGTTGAATTAGATTTTCCTCCCGTTTGTCTTTTTTTTGGGGGGATTTCTTTTCCTCCGTTTCCTCGGTTCGCCCCGCAGACCTTTTCATCCCGAAACGATACGTTGGGTCTAATAAACGAGAGGAGCTTAATGAGTGTGTTGAGCCGCGCAGGCAGGCGAGTAAAAAGCTTCCCGTTAAGTGCTCAAGGTGTTTCCTCTGGAGTCGCACAAACGCTGCCAGTGTGAGTTAGAGAAGGATTTAAACCCGCCGGGGCAGACAGGAATGTTTTGAACCTGCAGATTGTGAGTGTGTCTGTCTATGTGCGTGTGTGTGTGTGTGTGTGTGTGTGCGTGTGTTTCTGGGGCTTTCATGCTTACCTGTGTGCAAGTTTATGAGGCTATGCATGTGCACATGCGCTTTATTTATTCACACCGGTGTCTGTGTGTTTAGTGGAGGGAGGAGAGGGGTGTGTGTGTGTGTGTGTGGGGTGTGTGTGTGTGGGGGGGTGCAGAGGGCGCCCCTCCCCTGGGGGTCCAGTCTGGCCTCTTAATTAATCCTTTTTTCTGGCCGGAGGGTCTCTGTTATCGGGGCCATTACAGCGAGCATGGCTGCGTCCTCTAACAGCAGGATCCCAGAGAGACGGGGAACACACGGGCGTTAGTCGGCTCATTGAAGGTCCCGAAAGTTTAAACCTTATTTTTAAAGGATGAATCACTAAAGTTTAAACCTTATTTTTAAAGGATGAATCACTAAAGTTTAAACCTTATTTTTAAAGGATGAATCACTGTCTCACACACAGATTTAGTTCCAGGCATTGCATCTGGAGACTAAGAGAGACTTCACACAGGGCGAGAAACTAGATGATCAAACAGGTTGAATGGATAAATCACAGTTTATAGGCCAACTTCCTGCTTGAGACTGTGTGCAATTCATTTGGTGTGTTGATTTTTTTGTATTACAAGATAGAAATTACGGACAAAACTGGTTCAAAGAAGAAGAAAAAAGAAAAAACGGAGGTCAATGCACCTGAATTTTCCCGTTACCTGTAAAGTGAATGTCAAACCCATTACTCTGCGATCTGCTCACAGCGTGACAACTTCAGGGGGGAAATCAAGATGGTTTCTTTTTCATAATCTCACAAATGTCAATTTTCCGCCCAACATGATAAAATGTATAAATCCAGTACATCCCCAGATTGTGCCGTTACGCTTTTATCTTCCTCTTCGCTGGGATGTTAGATCACTAAGCTTGACCTAACCTAAATTCAAGCGAAACCCTAAAAAACAAGTTTCATCCCTCAGACTGCTCTTTAAAGACGACGAGCCAAACGGACTTCTGACAAAAAATATCTGCGTTCTCAAACAAGCCTCGAAGAGCAAACGTATTTATTACACCATTACCGCTTGATTACTTATTCATTATACTTGTTTTGATCTTCTTTTGTCTCTTGTTTGGCCGTTTGGTTGTCCACTCTGCTGTAATCCTGCAAATTTCGCCGCTGTGGGGCTAATAAAGGATTATCCTGTCTTATCTTCGCTGAGAAACACACTCGCATACACACAAATGAACGCAAGCAGGGCAGAGAAACACTGTCAACACAGGTGTGCAAGCAGCCGCTCAGAGGCCCTCACATTGGCACACACACACACACTCACTGCACATAATACAGCGTGCACACACACACACACAAATACACACACCAATACACATTCGGCATCAGTTCCGCCAACTGATTACAAAGGAGTCGCGGTGTTTGGTGGAGATGTTTGAGCAGACGTGTGGCATCTGATCACAGATTTACTCTACAGCAGTCGGGCGATCACTGTTTCTGCCGCCTCTCTCCCTCCTCCCCCCTCCCTCCCCCCGCCTCACCCGCCAGTCCACGTATTTGCTCTCAAACACACAGGGGAAAGTGAACCGTGTGGACGGGCATATTTGTTGGGCGTGTTTGCGACTTTCAACACATTTTCTCTCTTTTTCCTGTCTGCGTGTTCGTCGGTGAGCGTCTCCGCTTTGTTGCATCCATCACTGTCCTACTTTTCTGTTTTTAGTGATGCACTAAAACATACACTCTCACCTCCGGCATGATCCATAACAGCAAATAGAAGCAAAGACTATATCAATATATATATTCCCGTTGCAGTTTTCTATTTATTTTTGTGACTCACCTCATTTTTTTCATCCATTTTAAGTCACAAATAAAGTGGGGCTTCCATTCATCTCCATCTTTCCGCATCACACACTTGGACTTCTCTTTTTTTTATCTCGCCTCCCTTTCCTTTTTCTCCGCTCTCCCCCTTCTCCCCGCTCTCGCCTCTCTCTTCGCTCGACACCAAAGTTTTTTCTGCCGCAGGCAGCGTGCCATCTGCTTTTGACATTTTTAGTAGAGTGAGGAGAACTTGTGAGAACAGCGTGTTTATTATTCCACGGCGGTTAATTATTCAGACTCTCTCGGTCATCGGGAGGCGTTTTTCGACCCGACACAAAGCGGGACTGACGCGCTGTGAAGAATCCGGAATTTCGGGAATCCGCCGGTTCCCATTTTGACCCGATGCCCCGAATGAGACGCTTCTGCTGTACAGTCCAGCGGCTGACCTTTGACCTCTCCTGCAGCCAGTACAGCCACACGGGTGCAAGTGCATTCCCAACAAGACGTGTGTCGTGGCTCCACAGCAGCAGGGCTCCTTCTCGGTGGCGAGCCGCCAATGAAGAGCGCCGCAAAGCCGAGAGTCAGAGAGCGTATCCAGTTCATTTAGTGTGATTGCAGTGAAATTTGAACACAGAAAAACTCATAAAAAGCGTCTCCTTCCTAATGGCCGCGGTCCTCGCCATGAGGTTTCACACTTTAGTCACGCTTATCAACTTCATTTTCGCCACAAAAAAAGGCATCTGTGTGCAAATTTGCTGCTTAAAATAAAACAAAATGACGTCATTTTTGAAATCCTACGGGTTTTAAAATTCAGCTCGGGATTGTTTCCCGTCAGTCCTCAGTTACCTGGACATCCCGTTCCTCTCGCTAAACACTTCTGAAGTCATCTGGGAACACCGACCACAATATTATGTCGTATTTGCTTTTTAATTTACTACCGCCGACTCAATCACAATTCACACGGGTCCTCTCGCTTATTGCTGCTCACGAGGGGGCTCATCCACGCATTAGACTATGTTTGCAGTAACGTGCGTGTAAAGACGCTAAGGGGTCAGGGTTCGGCGCCATCACAGCGTGTGTATTGAATGTTGTTTCGCTGCCATTGTGGGCAACATTGTTGCATCATTTCAGATCGTTTTGGAATCTGCTTCATCCCTCGCCCGATCATTTCTCCCCGTTTCAGGCGACTTACACATTTACAGGTATTGTCTTCACTGCTGCTGTCAAGAGATATCCAGGGCACAGCGAGGGGAAATAGAGTCTTTAAGTACCCAGGAACCCGACATGTGAAGGGCCTTCATGTCATTTAAGAAGAAAAAAACACATTTAAAGTATTTCTGTCATCGCTGAAACTTTAGAAAAGGGTATTAATAGCAGCTTCTAATCTAATATTCTCGTACTTCAGAGAGGGCTCGCACGAGCTAACTGTGCTAATGACGGCTTTCCACTTTTGTTACGATGCAGACCTCAACGACGGACAGAAATAATGTTTTAAAATGTAATAGCGAGAGCTTCACACTGTGTTGCATACACCTGGAGATGGGATTGATTTCAAGAAGACGACGATCAGCTATGGCTGCGTGCATTCGGCTGTGATCAATGAGTGCGATCTATATGTATTTGCACATGTGCAGGCCGGCTGTGATTAGATTTATTTGACCACGTTAATGATGAGGGTCATCAGCGCGGCGTTAATTGCTGTGTCAGCGGTTCAAGTCCTTTACTCGCGTGCCTCCGCGTCCAACTTTTTAATGCTAATCACCGCGGACCACCCCGACCGCCCCGTCCACCTTGGGAGCTTTTGCATCTGGCGGATGAAAACCGACAAGCTTTTGTAATGTTCCGCCGCGGTGCCGAGGAGCCTCTAATGTTTTTCGTCTGTCTCCGATCGTGACAGCGTCTCCTGCCTAATTGCTGCGTTGCAGGCAGCACTTTGGGTTGTTCTGCTCTGTTGCCGGCAGAATCAAAGCTCTCCGGGTTGAGGTTGTGGGGATGTGTGTGTGTGTGTGTGTGTGTGTGTGATTTGGTGAGGGTTTACCGCTGAAAAACATACAGTAAGTCTGAGAGGAGCTGGCGGGATTAGATGAATGAATCTTGCTCATTTGTCATGCTGATGAAGTGGGGCCTTCTTCTTTTATCTCCGGCGAGCGAGGGGTGAAAAAAGAAACTGCAGCAGAATAAACTGCCATCCCATGAAACAAACACAAAATAGGCGGCGGTCCAAAACCGACCTGCTGGATGGCTCAGCTCCCCGGGCTCTGCGCTTAGTAATTGGCGGCGAGCTTAAATCACAAAAAGCGGCGGCGCAGGAGGGCTTTGTGAGGGGGGAAAAAAAAAACACCACAATTTGTGTACCAGGAGAGACAAATGCGACTCTCCGGGTGAGCTCGGGCCGATGTGAACTCTGCGGGTTTCGGGGGACAGTCGGGACCGGGCAGGAAGCCGCGACTCGAGTCTGGCGGCGGCGGAGGAGGCGTGTTTCGAGGCCTCGCCTCGGAATATGAGATTAATTTGGCGAGGAGGAAGCCTGCGTCTTATGGTAATGAACAGCTGAGTTGCAAAAGCACATTGAGTTCCCTGAGCGGAATATGAATGCAGACAAATAAAGAGGAGGGAGGGATATTTTGAAAGAGCGCTTCCCTCCTGAATGCACACACACACACACACACACACACACATATCCACATCACCCCTCCCCGCTGGATTTAACTGTACACACTCACACACACACACTACTCATCCAAATGAAGAAGTGCAACTGCGAGCTTTTGAGTGTCATGGAGTGCTTATGATCCAA
>NW_027175943.1:3628473-3668473 GCF_023055335.1 Clinocottus analis
AAATGGCATAAAGTGGAAGGGAGGAGCCGCTGAGGGGCTGCGAGGAGGCAGGACTGTGGAATATAATTTCAAGCCTCATATCTCAGATTGATTTGGAGGATTTGGGAGATAAAGCCTCAGACGTGAGCGAATGGCCTCCCTGGAAAAACAGACTGCAAAAATCGCCCAGAACAGCATCTGCGAATTTCTTCGAATTTAAAACCCCCTTTTTTCTTGTCTCCTCCCCCGCCTCCCACCCCATACAGTAGCTCTCCGCCATGTGTTTCATAGTTTATACAAAGGTCTCAGCATTTCACTGCCCATCTCTTGAGTGAATCCTCAAGTCATTAATAAGGACGTCTTTGTCCTCGAGCTGGAGCGCGTCGGCAGCTGCAGATGTTACATTTCTGCATTGGACTGCAGCTGTTGCAGCGCGGCTGCACCGCCCGGCCAGTTGCTGCTTCCTTTTCTTTTTTTTTTTAAACGGGTCAGCGTCCCGCCGGCTGAGCGGGAGCCGGGGTCTCGCTCAACGACTTCTTCAGCAGGACGGGTGCTCGGTCCCGACCACATGGGGCCTCAAAACTTTGCTATAAACTCGCTTTACTGTATCCAGCCATAGTTTATCTCAAGATAGTTTGTTTAGAGGCGCACTCATCGACCCATATTCCACTCGTGATGGATATGGATCATGGAAACATCTTATTCTGTTACGATATTCTGAATTAGGCCTTTTTCCAAATGTAGAATCTTCCGATTAAGACGTGTGGGATGTGCTGACATGCGGGATATGCGTCTCAAGAGGGCTGTTTACGTCACGCAGCCTCTTTCCTGTGAACTGACCCTTTAACACTGAGCCTTAAAACCAGCATCTTCCACATTGCCGTTGAAGGGCAGCGCTAATGCTAATGTACCCCTCGGGTCTGAGAGTGTGTGTGTGTGTGTGTGTGTGTGTATATATTCACAGCGTTAGATGGTACATCGGGCTTTGCCCTTCGACTGTGGGTCATCTCCCCGCTGGCTGGGCTCTGAACAGCTGTGTGTGTGTGTGTGTGTGTGTGTGTGTGTGTGTGTTTAAGAGGGGAAAACGGGGGACAAGCCGACATATGCGCGTAAGCTATCATGCTCATGCTCGGTATGTCGGCACGTCTGGACGCACGGGTTGAAACACGGCGTGCGATAACAAAGACGGGGGGGGGGGGGGGGGGGTGCGTTCGCTTTGAGATCATTCGAGGTCAAAGGTCATCGCGTGAGATCGGGTGCAGACGACGGGAGCGGAGAGCGAAGCAGCTGCCGTTGCCCCGGAGGAGTTAGCATGAAGCTACCTTCCTACGCTCATTAGGTTCAGCTAGCCGTATGTGTGTGTGGGGGAAGTGTGTGTAATGTATGTGTACTGGAGTTGTTATTTTGTTCCCGCATGCTAGGTTTCTCTTCATTGTCTGTGTGTGTGTTTGTGTGTATAACATGTCTTTGAATGGTACTTCTCTATTTGTTTGTCTCGCTGCAGAGCCGCTGTGACACTCGCCGGAGTTGAAACTTGGCAGGAGACTAAACTCTTTCAAAACTTCTCCCATTGATTCATAACACCAGACATTTTGGAGACGGCACGCTTTCACACGGAGGCGTTAGAAAAAGGGGGGAAAGAAATAAAAAGAAGAAGACCTGTGGGAGAGATGGAGGCAAACTGACAGAAACACAGAGACAGAAGGAAAATGAGTGTGGAGGGAAAGAAGTGAAATAAAGTTTGAAACACCTGCGGGGAGAATTTAAGGTGTGAGAGTTGTTCCTTCTCACCTCTATTGTTCACATTGTGTTTGTGAGACACACACAGTCAGGAAAATATAGATCCAACACACTGGAAAACACTCGAGTTTTGAAATGTTACACGACTACAAATACTGATTTATTCGTGTGTAGGAATTCAAACTTAAAGTGAAATAAAATGCCAGTTATTGGTACAAAATGATTTGATTCGCGAAATATCGTCTTCATCAAAAACTCTTTGATTTGATTAGATTGTTGTTTTTTGTTTGTTTTTTCATCAAATTACACATTTTGATGTTAATGTTGAACTTTTCGAGTCTTAATTCCTCAAAAATCCATTTACATCCTTAAATTGATTGTCACGTTTTAAAAATAAAATAATAATCAGATCTTTAGTCTTCTCAAAAAATTGACATCAGCCTAAAATGATCCAGCGTTTTTTGTTCTTTAACTCCTAAATCCAGATCCTCCACTCCGCCGCTGACCACAAAGGAGCGACGCAATGTTTCCTCCTCTAACCTTTTACTTGAAAGTCTAAAACATTCGACAATAATAAACCTGTTAATGCGCTTATTTAAAATCTTGACTGCGATGTAAAACGGATAATCCACTCCGCGTTAACGGATTACTTCTTTCTTCTCTACCTTCGCGTCGTGTGTCGAAATCCTCCTCAACACACACCTCCCGGAAGATTATCCCTCGTTTAATCATTAAATCAATACACAGATAAGGTGAGGCATCTGCTCTCCTGTCCATCTCCTTTGTCCTGATCGCTGTCGGCTAACGGGTCAGATCGTGTTCCCTCTCACATTGTAAGAGAAACCGAATCAGCACTTTTTAATTAAAGAGACCTATTGGGTGGGGGAGGAGGAGGAGGAGATGGCAGCAGATGAGGGTGGAGGAAGGGGAGAGAAAGCCACTTAAATCCCTTTCTTATTAACTCTGTGTGACACATGAGCTACCTCCATCCCCTCAGACACACACACACTGTGTGTTTACATGATGGTATTAATTCGAATCTCGCTTTAGTCGGACTATGCTCTCTTTCGGGGCAACTGCTGTTATCCTAATATACATGGCAGTGAATAAATCGAATCATTGGCCGAAAGCATGTCATATCCGATACGATAGGTGCCGCTAGCTTCGGTGGTTGTCGGGGAGCTAGCGGCGAGCAAACAGGGAGCTAGCAGCAGCGCTAGCTGGCTACAGCAGGGAGCTAGCGGGGAAACCCACCGAAGGTGGTATCGGCTTTTGACTTCGGGGTCACGACCTTGGAGGGAGGAGACGGGATCTTGAGCATGCGCAAAGGCGCTTAGTCTAGTCCCAATCCGATTCAGCGTTTACATGCAGCGTTATCCGAATTATCAATCGAGTCGAATCGAGTTATCCAGGGGTGTTAATCGGATCGTAGACGGACCGCAGTTATTCGAATAAAGGTGTTTACATGAACGGGATAATTCGATTTTCGTCCGACTAAGCCAGTAATTTGAATCCATGTAACCGCACTGACACACACACACACACACACACACACACTCACACTCACAGGGTGACCAACCAGCTCCTCTTACCCTCAGGACCAGCCCCCCTGCACGGCTTCGTTTTACCGCATCCCACTCCTCTCCCCGAATCAGTGCTCGGTTTCATTCACGCTTCAGTGCAAACGGGCGTCACCGGGTTAGTTAGTAATGATGATAATCTGGGGCATTTGTTGAGCGTGTGTAGTTGGATTATTCAAAAATGTCGTGAATGGTCCTTCACTGATAAGTAAAAGTGGCATCACTCATTCCCAGGACATTTGACTCCAACATGACACCTGTTCACCTTGCTTCCAGTGCATTGAAGTGAATGTATAATGAATGAAATCAATGTGATTTGGACACATTAATATAATTTATTAAGGTAGAAAACAATACGCTTTCCCCAAATCCATAAAAACAGCTTCATTTCCAGAGTTGGATGTGAAAGGAAACCGGTTAATGTGCTTCTCAAAGCGACCAGACTCCTTTGACGGAAGCGGCACTTTTACCTCTCTGATCGTTGTGAAACACACTTTTATCCAAACTAGAGAGAAACTAAATGAAAACGTGTTTGTTCGTCTTTCCACCAATCGCCCAACTCTGGTTTGAGAGTTTGAAACAGAGACTGAAGTAACAGATATAACAGAATATGAAAGAAAGACATGGCCTCTGCAACATTTTAAGAGCTGCTAACGTAGTTTTGCAGCATTTTAAATGTGACACACAAAAAACAACAGAAAGACGTACTTCTCTCCTGGCCATGTGAAATGAGTGCATCGCCTATTTTATCAAGTTTTCCCGAGTTTAATAACTAGTGACCTTCTGTGTTGAGCGCAGTCCTCACACAGATTTGGGCCCAGCGAGAGCGAGCGGCCCTTTTGTTTGCACACAGACCGTCTCACACTCCCGTCTGAACTCACCTTCAGGGCTTTTCTTCGCTGTTCATGAAATCCAAACGGCTGCATCGCCCGCTAAATACGAAAGAGAAGTGACAATAAAGTCGCCGAGGTCCGCGCCGGGCGACGAGCAATAAGAAGAGGCCGACGTGACGAGAGCAACGGATATGAAAACTCGACTCGGGGGGCCGACGAAAAAAGGAAATAAAACTAAAACCCCGGCAGAGCCACATTAAAACTTCATGTTATATGCGATGGATTATCCGGCTCGGGCACGTTTCACGTCACTGGAGGTTGTTATAATGGCTTCCTCTGAAGGGAGGACAAACACAAATATCCCCCACGACCCGGGCTGCGATCAGACAAAACCGTAACGATGTAAAGGGGGAGAGGAAACACGTATTTTAAAAAGGACATTTTATTTATTAACGAGTACAAAGGAACCTTCTTCCGAGCCCTTAAAAGTGCCGTGAGTTGTTTTGTGCTGAATCTGGAAGCGTCTCTAAAAGCCTGTGTGTGCGCTAGGAGCAGAAAACAATTTTGGCTTTCTGCATTTAAAAGGAAACATTGGGAGAAGGACTAAAGCTCTGCACTTAGAGGCACACGGTAATGTTCAAGGGCTCGCTGGCTGAGCTATTCCACACCTCTGAAAACATATTCATTTAAAATGGGACGGACTATTGTTCGTCTTGCCTCTCTGACGCTCCTGTTTCTGCTGCCGATGTTTTGTCACCGATAACAAAGGAATACTTTAAAGATTCATCAATTTCTATTTCCCTGATGGAGGACGAATCATTTAAGTGATTTAACAAGAAAAAACACCAAACAAAGCGTCTCAGACGTGAGGATTGGCTGGTGTTCTTTGCTATTTTTTCCGGTTTTTGCAGATCTTTTTCGCAGATCTTTTTTTAGCATCTTCTTCAGTCTTTGCGCCGCTCCGGCTTTCGTCAGTGCGGACGACTTTCGATGGAAAGAAAAGTACAAAAGTACAAGATGTAAGCCGCGGCCGCGGTCAGATTATTGGGCCGTCAGAAGGCCAGAGGACATGCTGTGTTGACATCGACAAAAGGATTAACTTTAAAAAAAAAACGGTGTCTACAACAATCTGTGCATCAATTACAGTGAGAGCATTAGTGTCTGTTTTATAACAGAGTGGGTTTAGTGTTTTTGTGCGTTTTGTGTGTGTGTGTGAGTCTAAGCACTGAAGCAGCACAACCCCAGCTGCTTTTTGGAGTAAAAAAAAGAAGGAATGTCAGTTCTTTTGTTTTGCTCTCTTAATCTTCTCCAACTCATCAGGTCAGCTGTCAGGTTTTTTTTTTGCTGAATGCTTAATTAATATTCGGGAAAAGATGTTTTGGTTTCATTTAAAACGCGGGGATCATTTTTCTTCACCGGTTGTTTACTCTGCACAATAAATCGTGTCCCATCTCATGCGTATGCATGAGCTTTGTATTTTGCACAGCGGGGTGACTCTTTGTTGTACGTTAGTGCAGAGTATAAATACTAAATTGTGCTGAACCGAGCGTTTCGGCTTCTATTTAGATAATTGATTAATAATTCAAGTCATTGTAAAGCAGAAAGAACACTAAACATTTGAATGTTCCAGTTTCCAAAATGTGGGGAGTTGCTGTTTTATAACATTAAAACTAATCGGCACATACAGCTCAGCGTAGATATTTGACCTCTGCATTTGACCTCTGCAGGAGCCAGGAATCAAACCGCCAACGTCTCTACTTCTGCTAGTAGTTTAGGCCTTTAGGTCAAAGAAAACAACTTTGAAAAAGTCATCTTAGGCTCTGGGAAACTGTATTTTGGGAAGTTTAATAGAACAAATGGTTAACCGATTGTTAGAAAAATTCACTCGACCCCTCGGAGTGAAATCATTAAAACAGGAACATTTATTTGTTGCAAGGAAGGAGCAGAGTCAGAAGCACAAGGTGAGAGACAAATTGCATATCCAAGACTGCTCAAAGATCTCTCAAAGAACCGGCTCAGAAACCTTCCAACACCGATTGATCAAAAAATGTCAGATTATAATAATCTGCTAATAATTATGCCGCCATGAGCAAGATAAACGCTGCAGCCGTCTCTGATTTGAGCGCAGGTTGCATGAATCTGAACCGAGACACCAGTTTGAGCAGATTTAACGCTCATTTGAATCCTTTCCCTAAAAATGTGCAGCAAACCCATAACGATCCCTCTCGCTTGAGTGGGCGGCGCCTCGTGCTCCTCCATGCGCTGAACGTGGTTCGCGCGGTGTGAAAAGCCGCCGCTTTCGCGTAACGCGAGCCGCCCCCCGTTCGCGGCCGCTGGCACGCGCGCTGACGCTAACAGGGCGGTGTAATCAAGGAGAGAGACGTCGGCCATTGTCGTGCGAGTGAGATGCCGTCGAGAGAGGCTTGGACTCCTTCCCGGGGCTCCGTTGCTGTCGCGGCGAGGTTTTTATTTTTTTATTTTGGCGGGGTCGAGAAGACACTGGTGGACTTTCTGCTCTGACTGTGAAGTGCTGTCGGGGTTTGGTTTTTCTTCACAGATGCACGAGGCCCGGCAGTGAGTGTGACTCCTGCAGCTGTGGAAGGTAATGAAGGTATCAGTCAGCGAGTTATTACACAGTGACAAAAGCCAAGCCTCGCTAGCCCTCCGCCGCTAATGGATCCCGACCATTATTTGCAGAGTAAATCACCCTCGCCGCGTTCCTCTCTTCCTCCCGTTCGCTCTCACTTCATCCTTTTCTTCCGTCCTCGTCTCGGCGTCCTTTCATCCTTTATCCCTCTGAAACCCCACTCTCTCTCTCTCTCTCTCTCTCTCTCTCTCTCCCCTAATTCCTCCGCCGCCCACTTTCACTCCACCTCATCCTCACGTTGCCCTTCCTCGTTACACCTCCACCTGCGCTCACCGCTCTTTCGCTTCTTCTCCGCCCCCCCCCGGCAGGCCCAGTGAAGCGGTGAGAGATGTCGCAGAAGAAGATATTCCTGGTCTTCGTCGCCATCAGCACTGTCAGTCTCCTGCTGCACCATGGGGGCCACTTGAGCTGGTGAGTGATTGAAACACGCCCACACTTGTGCAAACCCCATACATTACCGAGCCCTCTATCTCTTCATGAGTTCACGCGGCGCTAATTACCCTGAAGAAGTCCATATTTTTCTTTTCAAGTCAAATTAATAGCGAGACCGGCTTATTATAGATATGGAGACTTTGAATGCAGATGCCAAACTGGTCGAGGGACCAATTATAAAAGCAGAGGGATCGTAGATCTTTGACAGCCTCGTACCCTTTTCAACTTAACGTTGTGCTCATAAAACCTTTTCCACATTCCTGTCTTTAATGTCTCCGTTATGGCTCTGCCCTTCGTCTCTCGACTTTTCTTTTTCACACTTTGTTTCCACACCTTTTAGACACCTGACCCTGCAGATCAGTGGATATGCAGTAATGCTGAGTGTTCAGTGTTTCTGTGATTCAGAATTATACTCCAGATGCAAATTGGAAACTATAAAGATAATACAAAGAAGTACGCTTTATGTTGGGCCCTAGAGTGACTTATCACAATGCACATGCGAAATAAAATGTCTTGGATTAGTATGGAGCGGGGCAGAAATCCCGACCATGAGGATACAAATAGATTTCACAATAACAAAACTGTCACAGTGAGGAAAGAAAATGTAAATGGCAGATCAAAAAGTTTACGTTTTTGAAAGGATAACAAATTAAGGTCAGATCATCACACTTTTAATCCACCAGTCAATAAATTCTGATGATATTGATTCATCCCCGAGACATATCAGCAGTACAAACACAACCTCATAATCATTTTGAACCCTCTGATACTCCGTCCTCCAGTGGCTTCATCCTCCGTCTGCCCTCTTTTCTCTGTCTCCTCATTTCAATTCGGCACATGTAGACCGATGTCGACTTCACCGTTGTAGCTCTGTCCTGTCCTACACCCCGCTCTATTCCATTATCTGTCTAGTGTCTGCGCAATTATGTCTCTAATGTCACCAAATTATTTGGAGTAGCTGCTCCTTTTCTCTGGAGCTAATGGAGTTTCAAATAAATGAAAGCGTTTTCTTTTTTCTCTTTCTCCAGGACCATGGAGGCCCTCCACCTCGGTTGTCCCGCCCTCCGATCCCACCCGGCCCCGGGCCTGAAACCCAAGCACACCAACGTGGCCTTCCTCAAGACCCACAAAACGGCGAGCACCACCATGCAGAACCTGCTCTTCCGCTTCGCGGAGCGCAACAACCTCACGGTGGCGTTGCCCGTGCAGGCCTGCAGCCACCAGTTCTGCTACCCGCGCTCCTTCACGTCGCACTTCGTGCACCCGCACACGCTGCCGCCGAACATCGTCACCAGCCACATGCGCTTCAACAAGGCGGAGATGCGGCGCCTGATGCCCAACGACACAATTTATATCACCATCCTGAGAGAGCCGGGCTCCATGTTTGAATCCTTGTTCAGTTACTACAACCAGTACTGTCAGAGCTTCAAGAGGGTCCCCAACGGCTCCCTGGAGGCTTTCTTAGAGGAGCCGTGGCGCTACTACCGACCCGACGAGAAGGACTCCATGTACGCCCGCAACACCTTGACCTTCGACTTGGGCGGAGACAAAGACCGCCCGGCGATAGACGTGGCGTACGCGCGGGGCTTTCTGGCGGAGGTGGACCGAGTTTTCTCCCTGGTGATGATCGCCGAGTACTTCGACGAGTCGCTGGTTCTCCTTCGGCATCTCCTCTCTTGGGATCTGGACGACATCCTGTACGTGAAGCTCAACATGCGAACGCCGAGCTCAAAGAGGAGCCTGACGCCGGGCCTCCCTTCGAAGATCCGCGCCTGGAACTCCTTGGACGCGCGTCTCTACGACCACTTCAACGCCTCCTTGTGGCGCCAGCTGTCGGCGCTGGGTCCGGCTTGCGTGGCGAGGGAGGTGAAGCTCCTTCGGCGAGCCCAGGAGAGGCTGATGAAAAGCTGCTTCGGCGGGCGGATGCCGCTTCTACGGTCTGCCGCGCAGATCAAAAATAAGGATCTCCGCCCCTGGCAGCCCAGTGGGAAAGTTGACATTGTGGGCTACGACCTCCCGGTGAATCTCAGCCGTGGCTTCTCCAGCCAGGCCCAGGAGCTCTGCCTCAAGCTCATCATGCCCGAAGTCCAGTACACGCGGGTGCTGCTACGCACCCAATCCCTGCGCTACCGCCGAGGCTACCAGCTCCGCCCGGCGGCGCAGCAGACTCACCCCGTCCAACAGCCCGTACGCACAGCCCTGCCTCGGCACCTTCAGGTGCAACGCGGCCAACTGCCCCCTGCAGCGCCGGGCCCTGCATCGGGGACGCGGTCCACCTCCACCTCCACCTCAAAGCCTGCCGCAGGGACTTAAGGCCGGACCCCAAAGGTTAGAGCCTAGTAAGTCCTCACAGACCCAAAAGACTGCATCGTCCTACTCATCCTGACCCCTGAGACATTGGCGCTTGGTTGGTAGTGGGTGTTGGACACAAGAGTCTGGGGTTGTTTCTCGTACCAATGTCTCTCCTGTCCTTTCCAGACCGAGTTTGGGGTCAAAATAAATGAGGGGAAAAAGGAGGGTAAAGGGGGTCAGCCGTATCTGGACTCGAACTTGAATCTCTCCCCTCTCTGATCTGTGAAACAGCATCGGGGTTGGCAGACACGAGGGCGGGAGAAATCTAGACGAGGACTCGGCTCGATTGCCCGCCTCTGCACGCCCGACAACAGCGGACGGGAGAGAGGGGTTTTCGGTGAAAGTGGTGCTTTGAAGCAAATCTGTTATATGCGCCCGGGACTCAATAGGGAAGTGGCGATATCGGGGCCCATTGTGAGGTACAGAGCAGGCATTGTGTGTATCACACTGGAATAGTATCATGTTACTTGCTTTCATTCTCTGTTTCCCAAGCCCTCTCTCGCTCTCTCTCCCTTACATATGCCACTTTAAGTCCTTGAGAGAGACATAATGACATAGAGGGATCAGCTGTCAGGCATCCAAAGAGCCTCCTAAGAGGCCGGACAGACATTGAGATCACCTCCCGACTATTAATACAACAGCACAATCAACTCTTCTTCTTCTTCTTGGTTTTAAAAGACCTTTTACAGAGGGAAAGCCTGAAGACTGGATGCTCAGCTTGGCCAACCATTATCGCTCTGACTCACGCAGAGACTGAACACACACATCAAGCCCGTGTCTCTTCAGCTTTTCGACCTCTCTGACTCCCTCCCTGCATCCATCTCTCCATCCTTCATCCTCGCTGATGCCCCTCTGGTCAGGCTCTGAAAAACCAAAGAGCGGCACTGACATCTTGTTTTTTCTTCCACCGCCGGTTCAACCTTTGATTTCCGTCTCCTTCGGACCACCAGCTGAGATCGACACGCAGAGTTTTGTTTTTCATCTTATCGAATCAAGATCACCGGGCCTGCGTTATATATGAAAGGCGTGGGTTTAGTAACCTACCAGCAGCTACAAGGTAAAACAACTTGACCGGACAAAGGCTCGAGGGCTGTGGGCCGCGTTATTTTAATATTTAACCGGCGCTCTTAGCTTACACGGTCGTACATTTGCATTAAGAGTACAAGGGAAGCTTCTCATGAACGCGGGAGGACGAGGCGAGAGCATCGATTTGACTGCTGGGCCGGATGGTTTGGCTGTGATCTTAAGATGCCACCACTTATCTCAGCTGTGATCCATTTTTTGAATCCATTCTGCTCATATTTAATGTGTCATTTATGTTATTGTATTCCCCCAGTGATCAGCAGGACACTGCTAAGTAACTAGGGGATGGAGGAAGGATGTCTGTGTGTATTTCTGTGTGTGTGTGTGTGTGTGTGTGTGTGTGAATGGAAGCTCAATGTTGTGTTTTCTTTCCCCAAGGCCAGGCAAATTGTCACGGCAACGAAAGGAAATAATGTGTGTGCGTGGGTTATTCAAACTGTGTATTATTTATTATCGGGACTTAAAGAGTCCCATTACTGTATTTGAAATGTTCCTTTTCATAATTCACTGGATAAAAAGCTTCACACGGCTCAGCGTACCACCTCAGGTGGAACGGGGCACGTGGCAGCGATATGAAAGATTAATTCTTTACATTGTTTTACATAATGCAAAACTACAAAGACCACTTCTGAAAAACCGCACATTGAAACAAGTGTCGTCGCTTTAAAATGAATCTTTCATTCGGCGGCGCTTGAGTGCTCGACCACACAAAGCTTTTGTGGTCGGAGTCTCTCTCACTGTTGGTTACGAAGAGGAAAGACACACGAACCGCCGAATAAAAGATAAACAGTCTCATGAAGTGGCTGTGAATATTCAGATTCAAAGTGGGCTTATTGGAATTTACCGCAGAACCTCGAGCTTTGAAAGCTCGAGACGCACAGCAGAATTTTATTTATTTACAGGTTTTTGAAATGTGTTGAGATACGTGTAATATTTCTTCAAGGTACGTACACTGCAAAGACTCACTTTAAAGGAGGAGGCTGGAGTTTTTCTGTATTTTTCTTACAAATCCCACGAAAAGACAAACAATGAGTAAGTGTACCCACTTGTCTCCCGCACGCTGCTTCAAGTGTGTTGATTCATGCAGTAATTCTTTAAAAAGCAACAAAAATAATGTCTTCAAGGCTCAGTAATGCTCTTAAACAGCTGGGTGCTGTAGTGTTTTAACAGCTGGTACTCAAACTGAAAGAACGGTGCATTTTTCTTGGGACTATTTTCTGCTGTGGATGAATACACATGTAATGCAACAGTCACTGTTTCCAGCAGCAGAACAGTTTGTTAAAGATGTTTAAAATGAACTCCAGGGCCCCTGTTTGCACCGGTCCGACACATCCATGTGTTTTAATAGTTTTTTTGGGGGAAATTTCGGCATTGATTCACAGTAGTTTGTATTATCTTTTCCGGTGTTATCTTATCACCGGCCTTTTACATGAAATCAGATTGCTGATGATGTTTTGATACGTTTGAATTCAGCTGCTACAGGTAGAAGAAAGCATTTTGGCTTTGAGTTAAAGTCCTGAACTGCTTCAACCTGCTGTAAAATAACAAATACAAAACACTGAATGTGTGTTTGTCACTAATTAAGCATTTACGGAGACCCAAAGTGTTGTTTTTTTTCGTACGATAATTTATTTCTGAATGTCTGTATTCATTTAATTTTGGACACTTTGGGTCCCTCAGCTTCGCTGGCTCAACACTTCAGGGACCGCCGGCACATTCCTGATGTCTGCCAATCGTTTATAGTACAAGTAAAAGCAAATAAATGATCAAAATGGGGTTTTTGAAAATGCATTTCCTCCCATGTTTATGTCTGAATGGCAGCCAGCTGAAAAATATGTTTTTATTTTGCCTCACCTATTCATTTACGACCCATCTCTCCGCGGCTGTGAATCTCTCTAAGTGCTGTTTTGATTGTACGACTCGTCCGCCCGGCTGCTTCTTCCAGGAGAATTTCAGTAATGGGCGCACTGCCGTGTCTAAAATGTCGGTGATTTTTCTTTGGAAACGAGGAGCTGTGATAAACACGACGCCAACATCGAGCCATCTTCACATTAGCCGCCCTCTTTTCTTGTTGGGGGTTTGTTTCCCCTCACGTTGAACTGGAAAATGAAACTTCCTTTTCTCGTGGTGTCAGGTACATTCATCTGCTCTCTGCTGAGCCTTCATGTTGCAGGGAAGTGAGAGCGACAGGTTCATGGACATCGGGTGAAAGCGGCGCCCTCGCTGATTATCTGACTGTATTCTCCATCATTGCCTCTTTTGAGCTGCTCATTTATTTTCCGTCTTCTGTTTTAAGGACTGATCTGTGAGCTGTGAAGAATATGAGACACCCCCCTCCTCTCCTTGTCCCCTCTCCCCTTCCTCCTCTTTTGTGATTGGGCGCGACAGTTTGGGGCGGGTGACGGGGCTCTGAGCAAATGGCTAACGACAATCAGAGCTAGGGGCCCCAAAAGCTTTGTAATGATGGATGGCGAACGTGACGAATAAAGTTTGATTGATTTCAATTCATCCGCGAGTGGACTCCTTTTTTTTTCCCCTCTGCAATTTCTCTCCTCGATGCAGATTTATTCAGATATGCACTGGCTTGAATTATTTTCCAACATTAGAGCAATGCACACACACACACACACACACACACACACACACACACGTGCGCGCTCTGCATCAGCAGCGATACATAACGCACAGCGACAGTCGCTCAATTAAGATTCTGATTCTAAATGATTCCCATTTCCCTGAAGACCAAAACCAGACTTTTCATCCCGCAATCAGTCGTTTGAAATTACCTCCGCACCAAATGAGGGAACAAATTGCTTTTCACGGGGACAAAAACAAAATGCAAAGCAGTGTGTTTGATACGGCAACGTGATTGAAGCAATCACGCTGCCGCGTCCCTCCTCCGCCCGTCTGTCATTATGGTCTGCTGTTGCCATAGCGGCGCGCCGCTGGCCTCCGGACCAGCTGCGTCTGAACCTTCCTGCTTTTTTTCCGCCCACATCTCTGTTGCCGCTCGCATATAACTCTAATCATAAAAAAAAAAAAGCGGCATGAAGTGAAAAGAAGACAAACACTTGAAGTTTTATTCACGTCGACGTTTCGAGAAAACTTTGAATTCAGGGGAATCTGTTCGCACGGCTCTTTCTTCCACGCCGATGTCTCTTCTTACCTGAGCATCTTGCTTCTGTGACGTGACATTCACCTGCACTTTTTACATCAATTTAATATCTACTTTATCATTAGTAATTGATTTTTTTCAGGCCCGTTAGTGTCGCTGCAATGTGGGTCTGCAGTCGGTCCACTACTTCGAATTATCCCAAGAAATATTGAATCAATTGTCTTGACATTTGATTCACACGTTCATCATCCCCCCCTCAAAAATTAATTATGATCCCTGATCCATTCTTCAAAATATGAGTCCAGTTTAAGACAAAAAAAAGCGACACTAACGACTTTCTCTTCTGTGTTAGCTCATGTTAGCATGCAAACAAGCTAATTTTAGATGGAGAACATGATACGTGATTAGCATCAGCATGTTAGCGATGTCCTTTTAAGCGTGTTAGCCGACGGATACTAGCGTTTAGCTCGTAAGTAAGTACTTCCTCATGGAGCTGTTAGCATTGCTTCAGAGTTTTAGTCTTGTTCACACACATACAGTAGCACTAGCTTTTCTTAATGTTTAGCATCTCTGAAGTCTGAGAAGCAGGAGAGGGAACGCGAAGGTTTCGTTTTTGCTACTTCTCAGAAAACATGGCGCTACGTTAAAGCTAACACGGGCTTCTGCAAAGAGTGAACACAAAAAGCAGGTATTCAATGTGCTTGTAAAAAACACAAACATGCATGTTTCTGTCCAGCCTGCGTCCCATAAATGTTCCATTAGAGCGAAAGCAAACCCTCCCCGCGCAGAAAACAGCTAACAAGATTGCCAGAGAGAATAATAGGGTTGGCAACAAAAAGGCCACTTATCGGGATATCAGGCTACGTGCACTCACAGGATCACATTGAACTCCCTAATAACACATAAACAAACGCACCACTGTGCATCATGCACTCTACACGCCATCAAATCTCTCATAATGCAGAGGCTCTTACGCATGCACATAAACAGACACAAACAAACACGCAGCAACAAACACACAACAATGGACTTCATTAATTCCATAATGTTTTATAGTTGCTCGCATGTGGCTCCGTGTAGCAATGTTCTCGGATTATGTATTTGAAAGTGCCCAAGTGGGTAAATGGCCATAGCTTAACTCGAGTGCTTTGCCCTGATTGCTCCGTGATTGGGCCTAAAATGTCGAGCGGCTTTTCATCACCGGGGAGGAAGGGCATTTCCAGCATTCATGTATTCCAGCTCTTTGACTCGTTGCTGTAATCACAGGGGGGGGGAAATCACAGCCACATATGTTTACACTCGAACACCAATTCTAATTCGGAGAGAGTTTGGCCACTTGGTGACTCTTTTAAATCCCTCAACAGTCTTTTCTTCGCAAAGTCACAAAGAACGTTGACGCCTCGGGACATCGGGCAGCTTTTTGACGAGGACGAGGTTCACATTTCATCTTGAATTTGACTGACTTGACATCATCTAAAGGATTTCTTTGCTTATGAAGAACACAGCGACTTGACGTGGACCTGCCCCCGTTGGACGAGTCTCGTATTGCTCTTGACTTATATTCCACATATATGGACTTCAGTCTTATCAGATAAAAAAGCTGAGGACTTGAAGACTTGAAGACATTCTCAAGATTCAGTTTCCTTTGAAACTTGAGAACAAGAAGATTGAATCTTGACTTTAAGGACTTGTGAATTGACCTGGACCCAACTTAAGACTTCCTCTGATGCCTTTAAGAATTCTTCAGGCATTTTCAGACATCATCTCTGCCGTAGTCTCCTGAACATTACCCGTACGATTAAACTGCATTGTGAATTACGCATGTTTCTGTCATGGATTACGTTTGCTTTTGACATGTCACATATCAGTTTCCAATGGAGGTCCTCTCTGCGAGGTCAGGGTCAAAAACACAGAAGAGACCCATGTAAACCAAGTAATTTAGTGGCCTCAACATAACCAAGTACTTGTGTTGCGTTCTTGTTTGAATTGTTTTGTAGTGATTTCAACCCAAACCATGATGTTTATTACAACACCTTAAAGTAGTAGTTGTGTTGCCTAAACCAAACAACCTAGTTTTGTGGTGTTTTTTTTTGTAATTACCATGCATTACTTCTTCCATAATCATCAGCATTTCCCTTAAAACACAAGTAGGAGTGCTGTTTAGTTACATGTGAATGCCATTTTGCTGGTATCCTTCAAGCAGAAAAGATAATATATACATTTCATGAAATATGGAGTCTAAAAATGATTTTCAAAAAGCCGTACATCCGTGTCAAAAAATACCTGACATGCATTCTCCTAAATACATAAATCAAACCACCGGAAATGAAAGCGAGCCACTGATTCGCATACAAGTGTCCAATTTTTCTTCACAGCATAATGTGTCTGTTCACACTATTTTAACGTCTTCCCGTTGCCAATCCCTCTTTCCGTGCACCGCTTTGACATTTCAGCTCCGGCACCAGCGGGAGGATGCTCGCGGCTCTTTCGTCAGGCTGTGTTGGCGACGGATGTTGCCGGCTAAATGCGGTCCAGCTTTGTGAGTCACAGCGAGCGAGGAGGCCCAGCAGCACCCAAGGTTTCCGTGTATGTTTTTAGCCTCTCGTGAGTCAGAGCGTGTTGGCCATGCAGGAAGCCGGCCCGGTGGGGCCGCGAGAGCAGCTTATCCCTGATCGTGTGCGCTCGTCCCGTCTGTGAATAACCGCTCCTCTGGGCTCAGAGGTGACACCGGCGTCCACGTCTACCAGTTGTTCTCGCGTCTGCTCTCTCGCCCACAGAGGAGGAATTTATATTCTCACGTCTTTCCCGAAAAAGGTGGAAAATGATATAATTGAGAGAGTTAAACCTTTCGACCGGCGAAGCCAAGGACTGGAATTGTTCCATCGTGGGGAAAGTACTGAACTTTTGATTAAAATAAAAGTTCAACTCTTCAACTTTAGCCGAGCCGCTGTGGTCTGTAGGTGTCGTGCTCGGGTGAATGTTGGTCATGAAAGAAGATTCGAGCCCTCATTTTCTTTGCCAATTATGTTCCAGGTAACTAACTGAACCCTAAAGCAATTTGGATCATACGCATGTTCCTTTGAAATATCAAAAAGGGCAGAAATGGCTGAAACACGCGTGTTCAGATAAATGCGTTTCGGGGTAATCCAAAATTCATTTTATTGTCATAGCATTCACTTTTCTCAGCTTGTTTTACTTAACATATATAAATATAAAAAGCTTGAATGTCACTGTTGTTCCCCTTTCCCTCTCTGAGATGAAATATAATCCATAAAGTGCATCGCATGAGGTGGGAAAATCTTCAGTGCCGGAGATTCAAATGTAAGTGTAAGAAGAAAACTCTGCACCTTTTCTTTCAAACTGCGTCTCCGTCGGTGTCTGAAAGGTGTATGCGCCTCTCAAAATTGCTTGTGAAAATAGTTTGTAGGACTAACTCCTCTTGTCTGTGTCTCTGGACGCGATGGTGACGCCCTTCACACACAGAGAGGTGGACAGATGGACGGATGATGGAGTGCAATGGGATTAGTGTGTGTGTGCCGAGCGGACTTCTGTCCGCTCTGATCGCCCACAGCAGACGGCCGGGACCCAAAATCAGGTTTTAGCTGCGGGGGACAGACGGAGGGACGGACGAGCATCAGCCACTTCCTGTTGTTGTTTCTGTTCGCATGAGCCAGGGAGGCGATGGAGGTTACATCTAATTCCTGTGACCGATTTAATTAGTCCCCTCCAATGTGTGTGTGTGTGTGTGTGTTTGGGATGTGGAGGCACGCCTGCGGGTGAAAGAGAGGAACTAAATCATCTCTGCATAAACATGAAATCGGCAAATACTTCAGCACTCCTGAAGCCGTCGAAGGAAAACAGAGTTTTCTTTCCCAGAGTGGCGCGGACACACATGCAAATCCACGAAAGCCTTAATTAAACCACGCCGGGAGGCGATGTGTGCAGACGCAAGAGGCTGGAAACGATGGAGAAGAAGCCAAGTGGAGGCTGTTGTGTGTCGACGATGCACGGATGAGTTTTCCACGTTATTTTCCCAGAAGGTCACAAGATATTTCCTTCACACATAACGTCTGTTTCACACCGTTCACGGCTGCAGTTTTTGGAGTTCCCTCGTCAAACACAGACGCTCGGTCAGCGGCCTTAAGCTTCAAACTACGATGCTCCGGCTTCGTCATTTAGACCTCATGCTGTGTTCTTTGTTCTTTTTTTTACATGGAGTTTAGTTTGCCTGTTACCTGTTTTGAGTCTCAATTTGCACGTTTTTTTAAAATATATTTATTGAATGTCTTGTTTTAAATCTATATTTTCATCTTGTTGCTGCTCATTGTCTCATTGTCGTCGTATCAGTTCAGGTTGACAATACGCATCCTTATCCTTATATCCTTAAGTTAACGGTCACTCTGACCGTCTGATGAGGACGCCGTCGGGTTTACGTTGGAGTTAGTTGAACTACTGAGATGCACTGAAAGACCATCTGGGGAGGGGTCGCGTGTAACAATAGCATCCGTACTGTGTGTGTTGCAAATGCAACACGGACCAAAGTTGTTGTTGCAGCGAAGGTGTTGGATGTTTGCATTATTTAAATATAGCACAGAGGCTTTTTACTACCCCCAGGAAGATTAGCGTCCGCTAAGGCGTCAGCTAATGGGGGTCCAGTAAATAAACTGAACTAAACTACTAATGTATGCAGGTAGTACTTCATTCTACATACAGTATATCAGTATGTACTGCACGCTGTCTACCCAATGAATGATTAGTATGAAACTACCTCAGCACGCTCGTGCGGCGGTGCCTCTCCAAACGAGGGCGTTATTTGGATAAACTCGCCACATATTGGGAGTCTAAACAGTTTCTATCTCGCTTGAAAACATATTAAAACTTAATAAAGTGATAGCTTTTATCTCGGATCAAAGATCTCACGGCTGGGACCGTCTGCAGGCGCCTCGCCCGCGGCCCGGGGGCCCCGGAGACTTTATCTGGGAGTCTTCCCGGTGAAATATCATGTAGCGTGCGATCACGGGGGTCGGTAATGTCGAGGTTGAAAACCACAACGTTAAAGACCCGAGTGTGAATTGCACAGCGATCCGACGGCCTCGGAGGTCGCTTAGCGTGAACTCAAGAACCACAACGCGAGCAGAGAAAAAGGAAAAAAGGCTGAACAAACGGGTGGAAATGAAGGAAACCGGTGATTATGAAGGATGAGCTGCGGGGAGCCGATCAGAAACCAGAGCAAACACGTTCAAATTTAAAAAAAATCACCTGCCATCAAGTTAGTTTTGTGTGCCGGATGCCGCCGCTGATTGCTCATCACACTGTGAACACACACTCAACCCTCTCCCTTTTTTTTTTTTACCGGTGGAGAAGGAGCCGTCGCATCCCACGTTCGCACAATTATTAGCCAGGAGAACCCGTGGACACGCACACGTTAGAAAAACACACACACACAACCCCCTCCTCTTCACCCGCCTGCAGCGGTTTCCGGCGGGCTGAATCCACCGCGGACCCACCTACGGCCCGGTTGTTTACCGAGACTCCCGTGACCGCGGTTCAAAGCCCGCCGCATACTTCCCTCCGCAGTGCACCAGCCGCTGTGACCCCGTGCCCACACAGGAGCTGTGATCTCGAATAAAACAAACAAACGCTTTGTTCTCTAAAGAGTGAAGCCCGCTCGATATCCAGGAGAAAGAGAGAGAAAGAGGGGGGGGAAAAAGAGCGGGAACCTCGTGGGGATATTTGTGTTTTCTCGTGGACAATAAACTCGAATGTGTGTGTGTGTGTGCGTGCCGACGGAGTTGTCGAAAGCAAACAAGCATTTTGAGGTTCGAGGTGAATCTGCATGTGTGTGTGTGTGTGTGGGGGTGTTTGTCACCACCCTGTGCCTTCATCGCTGCCTGGCAGTGGAAGAAGCACCTCCATTAGCATTCGTTAGCTCCCGAACATCAAGCGAGGAAGCGAGACCACGTATACAGCCGCCGAATCCGAGTGCGTAGGTGTGCGGAGCTACAAAGAGCATGAGAAATTGCCGCAGACGGAAGGGAGACGGGGAGAAAACTTCTCTGTTCCTCGTCTCAAGCACGAGCAGAGAGATCGTCGGTGGCGTGTGATTTGCCAACTTGTTTGCCGAAGCATATTAGATGTGATTTAATTAGCGGGATAAGAGATTTAAGCCTCATGAAGAAGACGGAAGAGGAAGAGACAGAAATGGTCCGACAACGTTTCAGTGTAATCTGTTGTGGAGCTCACATACGTTTGTTTGTCGTTACTCCTTCCTTTAAATTGGAGCTATTTTCCATGTACTCCCGGGTAATTAAGTCTCTCTTTAAACACGGATGAATGAGATTCAAGCTGCTCGGCGCTTTACTTTTTTTTTTTCCAGCGGTGAAATTCAGTAATGAGTCAAAGCAACCGCAGCAGAAATCTGCATATTTCCGAGGGCTTCCTGCTGCGTGGAAAAACTTCTCCCACCCAGCGACCTCCTCGCCCAAACGACATTAGCGGCGCGCCACGACCCGAGTCATGTGTGTTTTTTTCTTCTCCTCGTTATGTCAGCAGGTGACGTCGATTGTTGCGCAACAGCCCGAGGGTCTGAAGTGCCGACGAACCCGATCAGCCACCGACGCAGGTGTTTCCACTCGTCTGGCTTGATTAGACGCTTTCCTCCGAAGGTGTGAACGCACTGTGGTGCTTTAGCGTCGTTGCTCTCGTGGTGGCTGTGTTGCACTCGGTGGGACGAAGACAAACGACACCTTCAGCTTTCTTCATTAGCGCCGTCCGTCTGATGAATGATTTCCAGCGTGAATCTTCATTTTTGGGTGTACGGCCCCTCTTGGTTGATATAATTCAACTGCCTGTTTTATGCCGTCATTCATCAGAACAGAGGGTCTGAAAAGTGACGCCAATGTAGAAGTGCATTCTCTCTAATGACCAGCAGGGGGCGACTCCTCCGGTTGCAAAAAAGTCTGATTGTAAAGACAAAAGACAAAAACAATGTTTATATATAATAATAATAACAATTTGAGCATGCTAATACTCTAGTGAACATAGTACTACAGCATGTGAGCATGCTAACACTCTGGTAAACATAGTACGACAGCGTGTGAGCATGCTAACACTCTGGTAAACATAGTACGACAGCGTGTGAGCATGCTAACACTCTGTTAAACATAGTACAACAGCATGTGAGCATGCTAACACTCTGGTAAACATAGTACGACAGCGTGTGAGCATGCTAACACTCTGTTAAACACAGTACAACAGCATGTGAGCATGCTAACACTCTGGTAAACATAGTACGATAGCATGTGAGCATGCTAACACTCTGGTGAACATAGTACGACAGCGTGTGAGCATGCTAACACTCTGGTGAACATAGTACAACAGCATGTGAGCATGCTAACACTCTGGTAAACATAGTACGACAGCATGGTAGCATTGCTATTGAGGCGAGCTTCATGACAAGCTAATTTGTAACAATAGCTAAAGCCTTTGCCAATTTGCCTTCATATGATGATTTGGTGGTAAAAGCTTGTATTTCTCTCACTTTGCATCCTCAGAGCATGTTGCTCACCAGCAGACTGCATGTTGAACGTAGCTCATTTACATGTTCTGTACGGTCTATGTGTACTTTACTGATTGATTCCACGCACTCCGCCTACATGGCAGAAGACCTTTCTGTTTTTTTTTTTGTGCCTTTTTTCTATAATAGGGTAATGAGAAAGAGACAGCAGGCAGTGTCAGAGAGATGCCGGAGCCTGTCTCACTTTCATTAAACCTCACGCAGACCTGTCTTCACCCGCGAGATGAAAGAGCAGGAGGGGAAGACGGGCGGATAATTGGAAGAGAAAAATGCAAATATTTAGCCATTTAGAGGATTTCGGGGATGTTTGTGCGTGCCGGGTGGTGGGTGGTGAGGCTTGTGTGGGTTTTAATGAAAGTTGTGTATTTCTTTTCTGTTTTTTTTCCCCCCGTCTGTGTGTCTTCTCCCCAAGCGGTTGATGTCACTCAGTAGCCGAGCGGAGGAGCATCTCCGGTTTCCTGAGCTCACAAAGGAAATAACGGCCCCTCTGTTGCAGCAGAGACCCGGTGGACCCCTCGGCCGGCTCACAATCAGTGCCCACTATTCCCCTTCTGCGTCCCACTTGTTCTCCCTCAACACTCTGACTGTTTCTCTTTAATTTCTGTGGCCAAAGATGCTCAAAAAGTATGACAAAAACATCATGCTGGCACAAGAAAATCATCAACAAAAGATGAAAGTGTAACTGCATCACGTTCTCCCCTCGCACCACCTCTCTTCTTTATCCCAGGAGCTCTCTCACACCTTCCGACTTAATAAAAGTGATTCATGCTGTGTTTTTTTACGAAAACACGGAGACGTGCCGCCGGCCGACTGCGAGAGGGACCGCATCCTTCACCGAGCAGGTGGCCGGCTCTTCTGCGGCCTTGTTTCAATAATACAACAGTCTCAAGCAGCCATACATCATTCAGAGGACTTCACGCCGCGCTGCTGCTCCTGTACTTCCTGAACTCACACCATGCTGAACTCCCCCGACCAAGCTTCTGTTTTCTCCTGATTCTCACTGAAAACTATGGTAATAATGATGAGATAGAAGTATCCTTACTGTAAACCATAATTTTGACTTTTTATCTCATCATTTGGACTTTATTATCTCATAATTATGACTTTTCAACTCATAATTATAATATATTTATTATAAAATGATAAAGTTACAAATTATGAGATAAAAAGTCCTAATTATGAGATAATAAAGTCAAAATTATGAGGAAAAAAAGTCATTATTGTGAGATAAAAAGTCCTAATAAAGAGATAATAGTCAAAATTATGAGATGAAAAGTCATTTTGTGAGATAATAAAGTCATAATTATGGTTTACAGTGAGGATAATTCACGGATGAAGGTGCCAAAGGGTTTAATGGCCCCTAAAGAGCCTCTGTGGCAGAGCTTTTGCTTGTTTGTTATTTTAAATCCAATTACATTATTTTAAAGATTATCCTTCTAGTTTTATTCATTTTTTCAATACCACACAGACACATTCAGAGGTTTTTTGTTGTAATAAACACTGACTTGCGTCTCCTTTGAGTCTTTTTCTCTTCAGGATCCTAAAGAGTGAAAAGCTTGAAACATGATCCTCGGATAAAAGCGCTTTGTTATTGGGTTATCGAACAGAGGGGCAGAGAGCTGCTGGAGGCGGGTGGGGGCGAGGGTGGGGGTAGGTGGGGGTAGGTGGGGGTGTGAGGCGGTGGTCTCTCCGCTGTGGACCCCCACAAGCGGGAAACACGGATTTCAAAAAGAAATGAACGGTTACAAGAGGAGGCAGAAGAGGGGAGTAACCCGACCCTCTGGCTTTGCATTCACATTAAAGAACGACTCTCTGCCACTTTTACACCCCCCAGTCTGAACACACACACACACACACGCACGCACACACACACACACTCACACACACTCCCCTGAAAGACAGCTTTCAGAATTGGATTACCAGCTCTGAATGGGGTCGGTTCCCCTCCACTGGGTTTCGTCTCCATCCCCTGCCGGGACTAGTGGTCCACACATGCACAGACACACACACACACACACACACACACACACACACACCAATCCTCCTTAATTGGTGGGATGTGCCCTCATTACATGTCCAAATATATGCATGTGCTGCTATTGTCTCTCCCCAAAGATTCCCTCTTTGAATGCGGATTAAAAGAGCGCACCATGCTGTGTGCGTGTGCGTGTGTGTGTGTGCGTGTGCGTGTGCGTGTGTGTGTGTGTGTGTGTGTGGCCACGGATGTGTCCTTGATGGCGGTGAAGTTAAATCTCAAGCTGGCCCTATTCTTTGGAGGTGGTGGGGTTCAGAGACAAAGCTTCATCAGCCCGAGTTACACACACACACACTCACACACACACACACACACACACACACACCTCCATGCAGGTGAGCTCAGTGGGAGTTCGTGGAGAGAGATCTGGTGTCTTGTTATCTGCCGCAGGCTGTTGCTCTCTCTGCTTGTCGCTGATAAATGCCTCAGAATAATTACCATAAAATATTCAAACACAACGGAGTGAAATGAGTGAACCACTTCAGCAAAAAAAAAAAAACCCACACAATTATCTCGCAACCAAACCGCAAGCGGTTGGCTTTCAGGCAGCCCCGCAACACAATACATGTGCCGATCTCTGGTAATGAAAAAATGGCTTTCCTGCTGAAGATATTATAATATGGTCGAAAAATCAATGTGCAGACAGGAGACAGGGCGGGCCTTCGTGTCGCTCAGCAACATTTGACTTAATTTATTTCCTCAACATGTAAAAGAAACTATCTCAGCTTAAAAACGAACAACGGAAAGCTGCAGAGGGACATTGTTGAGATGACTTCCATCATGCACGACCTGAAGGTGGTGCAGATGATGGGAGGAACAACTGAGGCCTTTAAGGATGAAGCTGAGGCGGAGAGCAGGAACCAGCAGGGAGGAGGAGCTAAAAAGCCTTCTGGTCTAACTCGAAGAAACCCGATGAGACATTTTTACTTCGTAGAAATGCAGAAATGAAGAAGTACTCGGTTAACTTGGAGGAATTTGACCGTTGACATGTCTCATGTCTCCTCTGGATGGACTGGACGTCATGGATGTCGCTCTCTTCTAAGTGCTGCCTTCACTTATACTGTCAGTTGGTGCTTAAAGTAGAAAACCAGGGGCGGCGAGTCGAAGCGCACCAAAAAAAAAATGTTGGTTTGCACTGAAAATATCTTCGGTTTTCCATTTTTTTCCCCCTCATTTTGTCAGAAGTGTGTCGTCGCAAAGAAACACCTTCCGCTGAGGAAATGAATCATTCTCGTTCTGCTTTTGTTCTTCCATTTCCTGCGTGCATCCGTCCATCACGTCCATCACGTCCATCACCCGGGCCTGTCATCGTTTAACAGTTTCATTTGCCGACGGCGGAGGAGGGATTAGTCAGCCAGAGGTGTGATCGTCACGCCTGTCATCTCTCGCTTTACATCCACCCCCCACCCCCGAATGAAAAAGACACTTCACCATATTCTCGCCTCCACACACACACACACACACACACACACACACACACACATCCCCATCACTCCCTCCACACTTTCACACTCTCGCTCATTTCCCTCCGTCTACCTGTCTGCAGGATGACCCGCTGTTCCTGGCGGCGACATGCTTATGTAACACCCAGACAAAGAGCAGAGCTAGTGGAGGTGGAGTGTTTATGTGCAGACACGGTGTGTGTGTGTGTGTGTGTGTGTGTGTGTGTGTGTGTGGGAAGTTAATGTGTGAGAGAACAGCTGCGGATCATTTTAATTTCTCCTGTATGTGCTGAAAGTGGACAGCGGTACGCTTTGTCTCTCTTTTCAGTGCTCTAATGGGGCCAAAAAGATAAAGTGATGCATGAGATGAGCTCCTTGCTGCACAACCGTGTGGTTT
Organism: Clinocottus analis; assembly: GCF_023055335.1. Taxonomy (NCBI): domain Eukaryota; kingdom Metazoa; phylum Chordata; class Actinopteri; order Perciformes; family Cottidae; genus Clinocottus; species Clinocottus analis. The sequence continues at coordinate 3,653,685 of NW_027175943.1, forward strand.
CACATATTTTACATGCATTTCATGCTGAACACAGATCATATTCAAACTATTTCTCCTTAACGCCACAAAGAATGCATTAAATAACGCATCTTTTCATACAAAAGGGGTATATCCAGTCCATGCACACAAACACGTAACGCTGCTAGACTCTGCAGGGTTTGTGTGTGTGTGTGCGTGTGTGTGTGGAGGGCAACAGCTGTGACACCTGAGTAGATTTCCAGGTACAGGGAGTACAGAGGATGGTGTGATGTCACCTCCGTCTCAGCGTCTCACAGCCGGTAACGAGATGCAGGAGGTTCTGGAGCCGTGAGCCGACGCGGGGCGTCGCCAGCAGATGTTGGTGTCAAAACATATTTTTTTTCATGAAGTGTCCGTTCCAGTGGTTTGACTCTGATCTGGGACTTCTGTCTCTCTCTCTCTCTCTCTCTCTCTCTCTCTCTCTCTCTCTCTCTCTCTCTCTCTCTCTCTCTCTCTCTCTCTCTCTCTCTCTCTCTCTCTCTGTCCCTTCCTACTCGTCCTCCTTCTGTCTTCAACGCGACACATATAGACTCACACACACTCTTCACAGCATCTTGGTGTTTAAATCAAACTAAACTTTTAATTAAGGACATTATTTATGAGCATATTCAGTTTTTTTTGCTCTGTTTCACTCCTCCCCAAAAAAAAGGCCTCTGAAACTTCTTTTATACCATCTGGAAGCATCAAACAGCATTTATTAATATTTTTACTTTTTGGGTTGTTGGCTTTTTTATAAGAAACATACTGTAATTGGCTGAATTAGATTAATAAATTAAATGAAACTCTCTTTCACGCTCTTATTTTGCGTGACCTGAAGCAAGTGGCAGGCTGGAAAGAAGGAAGTCGATGTGGTGTTGAATATACAGCGTTTACAGTTTATGGACTAAATAAGAGGACAGATCACCCTCAATAACGTCAAATCTGACATTTTGTTTGTGACATTTCACACGTTAAATCCATGACCTTCTACCTGCTCATAGTCCTGACCTTTGCGAGAGGTTACGTGTTTTATTCAAAGGGAGATTGGCTTTTAATCTCTGGAAACCGACCTGCAAAACCTGCTGTGCATTATTTATGTCTCGCAGAGCTGACGCTCCATCTATTCATTGATTTTATAACTTTTACTTATTGTCACTAAGACACATTATAATGCACACAATTAGATAGATAGATAGATAGATAGATAGATAGATAGATAGATAGATAGATAGATAGATAGATAGATAGATAGATAGATAGATAGATAGATAGATAGATAGATAGATAGATACTTTATTCCCCATTGGGAAATGTGTTTGTTACAGTAGCAAAAAAATAGTATTTTCTATTTGTTCTATAATTAATTCTTCATGTGTTCCTCAGCCAGAAGCTACAAATGCAGTTTTCCCCCGAGAGTCAGACGCATCGGCGTCTAATCACAACTGATGTATCGCTGGACTCGAACATATGACCACGTCTTCCTGAGATAGACTTCATTTTCCACCCTGACGCACAATAAAGTTATTGTGCAGTCTTTCACCGTCTAATTAACCAGGTCACATTGCTTGTGAACGCCGTCCGCTTGGCAAACGCTCTCTCTTCCGCACGCCGAGCAGCGGACGCATGCTGCTCTCCGACTAGACTGAGGATCAACCGACCATCGCCATCACCATCGCCATCATCATCACTATCACCATCGCCATCGCCATCGCCATCACCATCGCCATCACCATCGCCATCACCATCACCGTCGCCATCACCATCACCATCGCCATCACCATCACCATCGCCATCACCATCACCATCACCATCACCATCATCATCACCATCGCCATCACCATCGCCATCATCATCACTATCACCATCGCCATCGCCATCGCCATCGCCATCACCATCGCCATCACCATCGCCATCGACATCACCATCGCCATTGCCATCACCATCGCCATCACCATCGCCATCGCCATCACCATCGCTATCGCCATCACCATCGCCATCACCATCGCCATCGCCATCGCCATCACCATCATCATAACCATCATCATAACCATCGCCATCGCCCCGCGGTGACTCTTTCCGCCCTCGTTCCTGTGCCGCGTTCCCGCCTCTGTGACTCAGCTGTCAGCTCCTTGGAGCCGGGAGACGTGAGCGAGGCCTCAGCTCGACTGATCCGTGGTGAAGGGAGGCCAACAGACAGCGGGGTGAACGGCGTGCCGGGGACGCGGACGGCCGAGTCAGCTCTTCTGCCTGTTGCCGTACGCTGCCCCCAGGGGCATTGTGGGAAATGTGCATGTGGGGAGGGATGGCACGTGTTGTTTGGCATCGTATGCGAGTGGCTGCCGTCTCTCATGTCTGACTTCTTTCATTTGTTTGAGCACTTGGAGGGTGTCAGAAGATGCTCCTGTGTCAAATTTACTTCATTTTCTTAAGGCCCAGTTTTATATTTTAAGAATATCGTCTCATTCTACACTCATATCATGTGCATATATTCATATATATGTTCAATAACATGCACCTTTTGCTCTAATGTCAGTATGCCAGACGTCTTGAGCCTCAGGTTTTACACATTACAAAGTTCAGCCGGACTTAATTGGATTCTTTGGATACTTGCATTATCCCTAATGGCCACCGGGGGGCGACTATTACGACTGTATGGAAGTCTACAAGAGAATTACTCTCCTTTTCAGCTGCTTTATTAGCTTAGTAAACATCTTGAACATTAGATTATGGTCCTAATCTCGAGTTTAAAGTCTTCTTCAAGGCGTCATGATGTTTATTAGTAAATTATGGTCCCGTTCTTGCCGTGTCCACATGACTACATTTCCATTTTCAGAGTAAAATAAACCAAAAAGCTTTGTCTGAGCTTTGTGTTGACGAACTCGCAAAATGCGTCAGTAAGAGCTCAACATACCGTCATGCAGCCAACATGCTGCAGCAGGGTAAATTAGCCGTATTTGCATAGAAATCAACCCACATTCTGCATCTCATCTGTGAGAAATGTGCATTTGCATGCGTCGACACGGGCGTTTTAATTAAGATTCTCCTTTCGCTCTCGCATGAGCGGATCAAACGTCACCGTCTGCAGCTCAGGCGTCCAGCTGAAGTCACAATCGCTAGAACGCACGTTTGGAGTGGAGGCCGTCTTTAATCCTCCTCCGCTGTAGCGAAGGCGGGATTTAAAAATGGATGAGCACGCACTCGCGTCCATGAATCTCCTGAAGATTGTGCTGAACGCTCGGCGGCTGCACCTGTCATCCATCCGTCGCCTCACCTTGAGTAAGCCGAGACGGAGAAGTCTGAACAGCAACGCGCTCGCCTGTCTCCCTGACCGCCCCACAGCATATGATATGAGCCTGCACACAGTTTCTGACATGATGACACACACACACACACACACACACACACACACACACACACACTCTGACAGCGTCTTACATGAGCAGTGTCCGTGTCTCTGCTCATTTCTCTCTGTGAGTCAGAGATGCTTTTTGCACACCACAACACATCACTTCCATTTTAGTTCACACTCTGAAAGGCTGTGGGCAGCGTGTGTGTGTGTGCGCGTGTGCGACTGTGTGTGTGCGTCTGTGTGTTTGTGTGAGAGCAAAAGGGCAGAAAGGAAACGTGTGTGTTCCAATTAATTAGCATTAGCTCGACTCTGCTGGTCTCCGAGTGGCTGCAGTTTGCCACTCTAGTGATTTTTCCGCTCGGTGGACGGAGGAGGGCCTCGGCTCCTCGGTGATCCGGCACGTGAAAGATGCTGGAGAGCGAGAGCCGTCCCGACGCCCAGGAATGAATCACCGACGGCGTCTGAAGCGAAGCGTCCCCCCCCCCCTCCCTGAAGCCGTTCAGCGGACCGAGAGAGGACGAGGCGCTAAGAAAGCCCATCGGAGGGATCCAGTTTGATCAGAAATGACTCGATCATGTTACACGTGTAATGTAGCTATCTATATGTGGCGAACAGTTTCCCCCAAAGTGCACTGTGGGTAACGGAAAAGGGTTACGGTGTATTAGTCTTGCTATTTGAGACATCGAGACGTCCGTCACCGCAGACAGGCCCACGTCATTTCGAGCCTGCAGTTTGGTAATTTAGATCCCGAAAATACAGACGGGGTCAATATCAGCGGGGCTGATTCCACCACTGGGGACGCTGAGGTCACGTCTCCCCGCTGGAGGCTCGATGGACGGCAACGTCTGGCTGCCGGCCGCTCCACCGCTCCACCGCCTCGGTCGGGGGTGAAATATCTCAGCTACTATTAGAAGGAATGCCGTGCGAGGTCTTGGACGGACATGCGTGTTCCCCAGAGGATGAACCCTGCTGACTTTGCTGACCCCTTGACTTTCCCTCTAGCTCTATCGTTCCAATTAAAGTGTGTGTGTGTGTGTGTGTGTGTGTGTGTGTGTGTGTGTGTGTGTGTGTGTGTCGCCTGAGGAATCTCCCGGACAGAACGGCTCAGTTTGAAGAGACAAAGTATTCGGTGACATCTAGTGGTGAGATTGCAGATTGCAGCCAACTGAATAATTGTCCTCCCGCCCCTCCCCTTTCCAAGAGAGAGAAACCTCCGTGATACTGTTTGCTAAACACATGGTCCCTCATTTGTCCATTCTAGGCTCCTGTAGAAACATGGCGGGCTCATTCTTAGCAAAATAAAACACATCGATTCTTAGTTGCAGGTGTTTAAACGCTAATAAAAACATAGTTGTGATTATTCTTTTCCTTTTCTGCTGATCGATCCGTCACAATGCTACGCACTGGCCCTTTAAATATAAGTATAATTGAGCAGTTATTGAATGAGTTAAATATGAAAAAGACTTTGTTTGACTCGTGACGTCAGCATTTGTCGGCTGCATTTCTTTATGATTGTTAACGTTATGAAGCGTTCAATAAATGTTAACTTTGGGGTTTCTAAGAGGCAGACAGAGAAGAACAAAGAGCCAAACTCTATGAAACATGGAGGAAAACATTGAAAACACTCCCTCGGTCACTCATGCCCTCAGTGTGTAAGTGTCGTTGTCATCATTTCCAAAATGGTAGGACTTCACAGTTACACTCATCTGCCGGGATGAGTGTAACTGTGGCCCGAAAATGCCAAGAAAATAAGTCTGGGAACAAAAAAACAACAACAAATCCGATTAAATCAAAGAGGAACCGTTGTGCTCATAAGATGCTCGGCACCAGAATGATCCACGGCAGACAAAAAAACAACATCTGGAGCTGGAAGAGCGCCAACACACACAACAACTACACTGAAGAACGACTCACAAGGAGCGTGTGTAAGTAGAAGCTTTATCACGTATCAAACTTCATATTGATTTATAAGTGTTTAAGTCTGAGCGCAACATTTTCTGAAGAAGAAGATCATGTGATCATCTGGTAAACATGGGGAAACCCTCTCTTTGTGTTGGTTGTGTTGTTTGTTTGGGCATGTTGACACAAAGTTAAAGAGCACTATTGTCAGACAATATATACCTGCGAGCCGGAGCATGAAGATTGCCCTTTGTCGGAACCAAAAGGTTAAGAATAAACCTTAAAAACAAAACAAAAACGACACAAAAACATGCCCACCTACATGTTTGTCATATAAACGCAGGTGACTGAACATTCAGGGAGAATTTAATCGATGTAATGAAATATAATACGTTAATTAAACTAAAAACTGTAGCAGTGTAATGATGATAATGTTCATCAGTATCATAATAACATGTATTATCATCTTCATTAAAAACAGGAGTGTAACCTGGCCGATGCTTATATTCTATAAACTATATTATATGAACATAATCTCTTGGATTCAGAATTAGTGTTATTTTGGTGTGTTAATGTGTTTTGTGGTATTTTTTTGTGTGTAAGTGAGCCCTTGACAATGAAGTTTATTCATAATCCCATACATCTCCCTGGTAATAAATCCCTTCAGTCCTTCCTGTTTCTCTCCTGTAGTTCTCCTGCTGGCCTGTGGCGCCCTCTAGCGGGCAGAGGCGGAACCACAAACCTTCACCTGGAAATAAAATTTAAAAAAATAAAAAATGATGGCTGCAGCAGTCCAGAAATAGCTCTCAGAAAGAAAGAAAAAAAATATTTAAAAAAAAGAAGAAAAAAGCTGTCCGTGCGTCAAAGTCCAGTTCCGGTTTAATTACGTGTTTAACAGCTTGTTCATGGCCAAAGTGTGAGAGGATTGTGATATTTATAATTAACATGCCTCACTAGATGGATACATAATGATTCAATTAGCATTTTAAGATCCTCAGCTGTGTTCTGCCTCCTTCACGGAGCTGGAGCAAGGATTTTATGTAATGCAGGACAAGAGATGAGGAAGAAATGGTTCATTAAAATACATTTTTATGACGTATTTGTAATGCTATTGTTCAGGTATAGTGTGGCTTTGAAATGCTGCATGTGTATAAAATGTGAATTTGATGGATTATCATCATCTTGAATGTGTTATAGTTTGACTTTCTATACTTTATCACTATATTGTGCTCATGTTCTCACTGGATTGCTAAACCGGAAACGCCCTCTTTTATCATTCCCTTACTTGACAAAAGTGGTCTGACTGTCAAAATAATATCTCTTTTTTCTTCATGATTTGGCGTGTGAGTGTGTCAGAGTCAGGGAGGCGGGAGGTGGGGGACAACACACACACACACACGGACACACACAGTGTCTCTGCTGTGACTGTGTCTCACTTCAGATGCTCAGACAGAATTAAAAATGCGCTCCTCCGCCTTGTCACCAGTGTTGTGCGCATCTTCTTGACAAGCTCGATGTTCCCACAGCATGGTGCTCGGACTCCGCGGCTCTCACACACACACAAACACACACACACATCCAAACTCTCTCCCGGACGCCTAATTAGGCAGCAGACCACGCACAGCGCCACGCAGCACCTGTTCCCACCTTCAGAGAGAAGGTAAGTTATTATTATCGACAAGCGGAATTTGTGAGAAGAAGAAGAAAAAAAAAAGAGGAAAGAGCAAGAGGTTGTCCTGTTAAAATACATTTTTTTGAAAAATAGACTCCGTGAAGTGAAGAATGCAGCGGGGAGTTTTTTCCTGGAGAGTTGGCACGCGCTGCCTTGGCTGCAGGCTGCAGCATCCGTATTAATAATTTCTCCTCCCTTTGAAGATCTCTTTCAATTCTCAAGTTCAAAGCGCGTTGGCGTGTGTTGTTTAACGTGGTTTCCGGTCGACAGGGGACGTCTTGGTAAACAATGCTGCTCAAGTGATTCACGCGTGTGTGTGTGCGTGCGTGTGTGTGTGTGTGTGTGTGTGTGTGTGTGTGTGTGTGTGTGTGTGTGTGTCCTTGTTATGGCATTCGAGGTCTGCCAATTAAGCAATTAGTGATCGTGAGGTGTGTGTGTGTGTGGGGTGTGGCGGTGTCGCACAGCCAAAAGAATAGTGACTCGGTTTCATTGTGTGTGTGTGTGTGTGTGTGTGTGTGTGTGTGTGTGTGTGTGTGTGTGTGTGTGTGTGTGTGTGTGTGTGTGTGTGTGTGTGTGTGTGTGCCCTACAGGTTCATGCTCAGGTCGTGAAGTGACTATTTTCCCCTCAATTTTCGTCTTTGTGACTTTTGGAAAAGCCTTAACGTTTTCATTGTTTCCACTGGAGCAGAAGTTCAGCCCCCTGCTGCTGATGTTTGAGCCTGAATCCAGCATTTCCAACTCTATATTCCGCTTTTTTATCATCTTTAGACTATAATTTAAATCATCCACCTGTGTGTTTTGTCCAAGCTTCACCTTTTTTTAATTTTTTTTTTTTTTTTTTTACCAGCCAGCCATTGTTTCAATTAGCCACTCAGACTTTTCATCCTCGTTTGAGTATCTTGCTCTCGTCTCCCCTGTCAGGGCAAAGTGAATGTAATCTCACACCATCGGACTGTTACATAACTTTAAAACTGAAGTGCCATCCTGCCTGCGTGGGAGTGGATGTGATGTTCCCACTTCCTCGCTGTTGTTGTGCTCGTTAAATCGGAGAGGCACATTACTGTAAGTGGCGTTTTGGTGACTTAACTGCTGATTTTTGGGGGGGACGTGATGGGATGAGGAGGGGGGGGGGTTGTTGTTGTTGTTTTACTCATGCAGATGAGGGCCTGAGCAGGACTGATTGCTTTACAGGTCCTCGCTGTGATTATGCAGCCGAACCAACACGAAGTCTTGTGGAAGGACCAAATGTGTGTGTGTGCATTCATGTGTGTGTGTGCGTGTGTGTGTGCGTGTAGGGGGGCTGCGTTCTGCCCTGTGTTGTGTAGGAGGGGTGTGATCGCAGTGAGCCCGAGCATGACGCTCAGAGCTGTTGGCCAGAGTTCAGTCCCTCTGCTGAGCAGTCTGTCCTCCGGGTGCTGGAAGCGCTGCAGACGACACACACGAGTGACCCGGCTCGTGTGCAGGCTTCCCCATCGCTGCTGGACGGTCATCACCACCATCACCACCATCACCATCACCACCATCACCACCATCATCATTGTCGTCGTGCAACACAACGCACATCCAGAGATGGAAATGAGTCCTGAAGCAGTTGGACACCAACGAAAAAACACAAAAACTGGCAGCTACTTTGTGTAAAAGAGAGAAACACTCGCTGTGAAGAGTGTTTTTCACTTTAGATTTAAGCATACTTTTATTATTAATGTCACAAAAACTGCCTCTCAACTTCTTTTGAATGTGTTGGTTCATATTCTATATTTTACGGGTTCATTCTTCACTGATTTCCGGGTCTTGTCCGTCCAATAGTTTCCTAAATATGTAACCGTTCAGTCTTGAAGCATTTCCTGGAAACGAGTTGTTGTAACTTGACATGTTTCCAGTTGTAAATATGTTCTCATGATGGAGTTTTTAAAGCGAGAACGGTATAAGATAATATTTCCATAATATTTCCATGGTTACCAAGAGGACCCTCTGTTATTAAGGTTTCGCTGCTTATGAAACCCAAATAGTGTGTGGGCACTCGACACTGCTCCTGATAATTAAAACACTACATCGTTTAGGTTAAGTTCTCACACCGTGACGTTGTGTTCTGAATATATTCAATGCTCCTTGTTCCCTCGTTGTGTTCTTCATCCTTCATCTCCGTCGTCGGCTCTCTTTGTGCTCTCGCTGGACCGACCCGTGTAGATACACATGTACTGGTCATTAAAAGATACACACCAGAAAACTTACAGGAAGTCGGCATTAGAATTAAAAACCCTTTAAAATGAAGAAAATCTCACTTTTGCTTGTTGTAGTGGTTCTCCGATGGGTGAACAGGAAGGTGAAATAGAAAAATACACATATTTAAAATTAGCATCCATTCAAAAATCCTCTAAAAAATAAATATGAAAGCAAAAAAAAAAGTAAGTTCATCAACAGAATTGTGTATTTTAGATATTAAATCGGATACTAACAGCACAGCGTTGTGTAATACAACTTTTTTTTTCAAACAAAAATACTTTGTATACTGGTAACGGGGTTTTTGGCTGGAAAAAAAAATCACAGGGATGTACTGTGATGTACATATACTGGGAGGTACTGTGATGTACATATACTGTGATGTAATGTGATGCACGTATACTGGGATGTATATATACTGGGATGTACTGTGATGTACATATACTGGGATGTACTGTGATGTACATATACTGGGATGTACTGTGATGTACATATACTGGGATGTACTGTGTGTAAACACCTCCGCTTAGAGAGGAAAAGTATCAGATGACACATGATATCACTAAAAGGTAGTAAAGTGGTACAATGTGATGTCACCAATACCAAAATACTGGTAAAAATACCTGATTTGATTTAAGCATCCTGGACTTCCCCCTCAGCTCACTGTTGATGGTTTGTAGCTGAACAGAAGTCACAATGTCGTCTAAATTCATGTGAATCACATGTTTCATGGAGGTATGTTCTCCACCACAGCAGTATTTCCATTCGTCCCATTAAAAAGATTTGAGAAAAGGTGTTCAAGGAGTTGAATAAGAGAGCAGAAGTTGAAGCGAGCGGGTTGTGACTGGGCTCGCTCCTCCCCTCGGCCGCTTCAGAGAACAGAGGATTAATGCAGGCTTTTGTCCTCATGTGGTCACTCTAACACAATCTGAAAATGGAGGATGAAAGTGATCCCTCATTGTCATTGTCAAGACTACGCTCGGGAGATTTGTGCGAGGGTGGAGGAAAAAGCCTCGGGAGGAGGCGTGGAGGATGGAATAAAGTCAGGATGTTATGGCAGTTTGAAAGATACACAAAATGGTTAAAGTCTTATTGGAAAAATAAGCATTAACGCACCTTAAAATCTCTTTTATGTGAGCTTTTCTGACGTAGAGGAAATAAACCAACGGCCCTACAATGTCTCAAAGCCCCTGATTTTGTTAAATATCGACTCAAAACCTCCAAGACAAAACCTTAAAAAGCACTTTTAAAAAGTTCTTTCTTTCCTTCACGAGGTATTATTCACACTCCACATTGACGTTACCTAACAGTCCTTTTTTTAAAAATACCACGAGTGCTCCTCACGTCGACCCGTCGTCCGTCACGCGCTGACTCACAGTCACATGGAGGTCAAAACGATGAAGGCATGGACGTGCCACGGTAAAAAAAAATAAACTTTTAAAGTGCATAAATGAGTTAACTCTGAGCTCTCGGTCCTGAGGATTATTCACAAAACCTGCCAATTCTTTTTTCTTCTTCTTGCGATTGTTTTCCCAAACACTGGAGGCTGCTTTCCATTCTTGTTTTTATTGAGATAAGTGTGAAAACTCTCGACGGCGCGGTGAGACTATTGCAGTTGTTCTTCTGACGAGTGACAGTAAGTGACAGCGTCTTGGAAAAACTTCGTTTTTTCTCCACAGGAGATAAGTGGATAGGTTGGAACTAGATTGTTATTCTGGCAAGTTTCCTCGGCTTATTGTGAGAAAAAATGCAAAAAAAATTTCAAAAGCTGGATGCGAGATTGGCTGACCTGCTCGGATGAACGGATGCGGCGTCGCGAGCCAACTGAGGCCTTCAGACAAAAAAACTAAAGCTCAAAAAACAAGGTGAGAAAAACAGGACACTGGTAAATATTCACAAGTCATTACTTTGTTAAAGTAACAAACACACACGAGTTAATTATGCACCTGCATCGCCCCCACAGGTGTTTCCACTTAATTGGCTGATTGGCCCTCTGGGACGAAGCTGCACGAGCTGAACAGACCGTGTAGTTCAAATGTAGAATGATTATAATGTTGTTTTATCTTTAATGAAGTGAGTATCAATTATATTTTAGAATTATAATGCCCATAACACATATTCTCGTTTCCTTCATGATGTGACTTGTACGCGTTCGTTCTACTGCCTGCATTTACTGATTTTGGCCACACGGGGGCAGCAGAATCTGTAAACATGAATATTGATGGAAAAACGCCGAAAACGTGCGCCACTCCGAAAAAAAAAAGCCCAAACCAGGACAATAGCGGCTAGCTAGCGCAGTACGACCCTGGAAGAATTAGTATCACCAAAAAATTGTCATTACATGTCATTAAAATCAAATCACGATAATATGATTTGAATCGTAGTATTCTACTTTTTGTGAGGATAAAGAGAAACAGAAAGAGAGAGAGAATTTATTGAAATTAGCTATTTGTTTGACACATAACTATATATATATATAACTATATATATAACTATATATATAACTATATATATATATATATATATATATATATAGCCTCTTTTTCCAGCAGAGCAAATAAATAAAAAGACAAATCAAGAAAACATGTTGTGTGTGTGTGTGTGTTTTACACACACACACACACACACACACACACACACACACTTCTGGTCTGACAGAAGTATTTGTGATAATACCCTTTCTGAATCACTGCACAACTGCTATGCTTCTAAAATTATGAATATTCACAGTTATGCTAACAAGCTATCTTCTCTCCCAGAGGCCCAGTGTTACGTCTGACTCACACTAATGCCCTTGTACAACTTCTACACACACACACACACACACACACACTCCGTAACACACAGCTCTCAGTTCCTTGTCACTGGCCCTAAGTGCCATCGCTACGGCGCTTTTTGCAGCAGGCATCAAAACGGACACCTGTCATCAGTCAGCAGGCCCCTGTGCCCACTGTTGCCCCCCGCGGATACTTATAGCCCACTGCAATTATGTTGTTCCATTAGTCATCCTACGCATGCACTGATGGGCTGCCGGCTATACTTAGCCTTCATCATGGTCACTCTTATGCAAAACTGAGAGATTTACAGTCTGACGCTCCAACACGATGAATAGAGATGAATAATAAGTACACGGTTTGTTGTGTTTAACTTTGTTTGTGAGGAAACTACCACTGCTCATTAATGCCTGGTCCACTATTGTTTAGCATGTTCGTGAGCATCAACCAGGGTTTAGAGAGTCTCTAACTACAGCAAGTTACCAGTTAGAGATTCAGAGTTCTCAAAATATGTAAAATCAAGAAGGAAAAGACACGATTTTGACAAAAAATAACATTTAAATTGAATCAAGTGGGGCAGTTTTTTTTCTCCGCAAACGTGACACAAAATCCTTAGTTGGGTGTATGTTGTGTGAACTAAGAATGTATTTTTATACTTATTGGGATGCTGTCAATGCAAAGAAAGGCCATAACTTTAACGTGCTGCGTGCAGTAAAAGCACCAGAGAAGCACCACAAAGTCACAGGAGCTCGTTGACCCGAGTCCAGGCAGGAGCGGCTGCAGGACTCGCTTTACGCTGCATATCAGTAAAACACAGCGGGAGAGCTTTTACAACAACTCCATCGTTAAAAACATCCTCCCGCTTGCCTGCTGCCTCTGCAGAGCAAAGTCAGCGTTGTTGACGGACCGCAGAAGTTCTCGTAAAGTTGAGTTTTTTTCCTGACACGTGTGTTTTAGATTCCGGGAGTTGTGCTGTTTGACAGACAGTTTGACTATTCAGTTGAAGTTTTAGTTGAAGTGTGCGTGCAGATAAGTAAAATAAGGGAAACACACACTGGCAGTGTAACCGGACTCAGGGAGGTTGTTGACTTGTGGGAGGTGAATAATCCTGTAAACATGTTTTACACCATGTCATGGTTGGATGAAAGGAGTACTGCATCATGTGGATGACACCTGAAAAGATTCAGAAGATGAGTGAGCAACACATGAGGGCTGGAAGATAAATCAAAATGATCCCACTGGGATGAAATCATACATCCAGACATCCTGATACTCTAAAATGATGATAACAAGCACATAATAACACACATTTCTCCCAATATCTGATTATTTTACCCTTAAGTTCTTAATTAAATAAGAAAATCCTCCGTTCTGTTTATTTATAAAGTATTTAATTCATACAATAGTATATAAAACCATGTGGTTATTTAATGTAGAGTCATTACGTATTGAACGACCAGAAAAGATGCTCTTTCATGATAGATATCGTCATCATATGAAGTGATCTGTATATCGTGATAGAAGATTATGGTCCCGTTGCCAATCACAAAACCTTGAGGAGAGTGAAAGAGGATGAGAATATCTGAATGAGGCACCAACATAATAATTGAATTGACGGTGGTAGAGGTGCCTGCTTGTCAAAAATCTCCAGATGGAAGTAGCGTATGGAGGATGTGACCGTGAGCAAAGTGCGCGCCGCCGCCGTCTGCCTGCAGCGTCGTCACGTGCTCGTCAAACTCCTGCAGGTCACGTTCCTGCAGGATGGACGTCGCTGAGGACTCTGGTGTTGGACGCCGAAGCGGAGGCGGCGCGGGGATGCATCAGCTCGGTGTCGAGGGGGGGGAGGGGGGGAGATGTTGTGGAGGATTCGATTCCCTCCTCATCCTCATCCTCATCCTCCCTCTGCTGCTGTCTCAGGAGTCTCTGCAACTGTCTGCAGACTTACTTGCTTGCGGCGGGTAACCAGCCGAATGTAATGAACGGCGCAGGTGATTTATCACTCAGCTGTTCCCGTTGCAGCGGAAATTGAGTTTGCGTGAACCAGAAACATCAGCAGAATAATTCATTGTCTCCACTTTTTTCTTTTGATTTAACGATCAGAAATAATCTTCGAAGAGGCAGAGATATTCATTTCTCCTCTGGCTTTGTCCTAAGAGACCAGAATGCATTGCGGCGCACAGGGAAGTCTTTCTTCTCTGGAATAATGCGCTCCATCGCTCTTACTACAACCGCCTACACAAAATACTGAGCTGGACACAAGCTCATGTGCATGTGGAGGCCGCTGAAAGTCATTCTGGGAAATGTAGGAAATCCCTAACTGGAGTACAAGTCAAGGAGGCAGATTGAAGGCAGAGAGAAGATCTTCAGTGCACTGCCATGTGCCACATGTGCAGCTGTATAGATCATTGCCTCGTCACAGTATTATACTTTTTGCATGCTATTGCATAACAAATGAGACAGGAAGTGAGAAATCCAATCGTAAACAAGTGAACATGGATGAAGAGTGCGGAAACTTTCTTGCTGTTGCTCAGCTCCACTGTGCCACGATGCAGGAGGAAGAAGGTTAATGAAGTGTTTTTATGATAACCGATCTGAGGCACAGCTGATGTTCACCTCTCTCTGAGCGGGAAATCAAACTGAAGACTTGTTTTGAACAATTACACATGTGAGGAGCATTTAAATAAGTTCAAAATATGTTTAAAAAGTGAAACAAAAGCTAGGGATCATCTTGCACCAGCTGAGACGAGAAATCAGGCACCGAAAGGGTAGATTTGTATCTTTATTACGCAACCAAAACCCATGTTTTGAGAGCAAAAGTCTCGTTCGTAAGTGCATTATTTGTCAGTTTTGCTTATTAAACTAGATTCTTTAGCTGCAA
>NW_027175943.1:3673473-3885973 GCF_023055335.1 Clinocottus analis
TCGCCTTGGAGAGCTCCGCGCTCACCTTCCCTGACCTGTGTCGCCTGGTGGCCTTCTACTGTATCAGCAGGTGATGCATTACTGCACCTGAAGCCCAGCGTGGCTGGAAGTGTGATGGGGGGGGGCTTCTGTTAGCTTTGAGGCGCTGCTGGCCTCCTAATCTCATTTATAAATGTGTTGTAAAGCATAAAGAGTCCTCACTTTAGTTAACTGCAGAAGATACTTAACTAATACTTAATCGCGGGCTTTGCATGGCCAAAAGTATGCGGACGCCCACATGGGATTGTTGCACATCGCCACTCTTCTGGGAAGGTTTTATACAACATTTTGGGACCCGGCTGAAGAGAATAACAACTACACACTATTTAGCTTCATGTAAAGCATGAGTGAACACTCAGTTCATTCATAAAGCATTGTTCCTTTATGAACACTCATTAAGATGCGATTCATAAACACAGTTATGCATGTTTTAGTCTTGATTAGTAAGCTTTACTGTTATGCGTTTCATGATTGGGTTTCCATACTTTAAAGATGATGGATTCCCTATTTGAAAGTTAAGTCATACATTTGTGCTTTATAAACGTGTTTTAATACTGCAATTCAATTCAGGTAGTTACAAGTCGTTAGTTCAATATGTTGTGTTAAATATGTGAAAAGTGAGCACCATCTACGCCTTACAAAGCATTAATAAATGTCATGATTATTTCAGGTAGTTACTCGTCATCAGTTAAGCTGTGTCTGGCGGTCACACACGTCCTCCTAGCGTAATTTGATTTCCTCCCGTCTGCAGAGATGTGTTGGCCTTCCCGCTGCAGCTCCCAGAGGCCATCGCTAAAGCCACGACGCACAGGCAGCTGGAGGCCATCTCACACATGGGCCAAGGTACAGAGAAGAGCTCTCATCCAAAGTGCAGACGTGCATCATGATCAAATAGTTATGGCACTCCCATCCGCCTCAGTGTTTAGTGCTAATTAGCAGAGATGGTGAAGTAAACATACTGCTGGCATGTCAGCATCGTCACTGCGGGCACGGCAGCTTGTTAATGCTGGCGTGCCCGCTGGCTCACGTTACCCACCGACCAACCAACTACCGAAAAAGAGAGCACGCCACAAAAAATAATGAAAAACATGTAAAGGAATAAGTGACTAAAGTGGCGACTGCCAGCTTGCGTCTATTTTAACACGGTAACGTACTTACGCCGCGGCAGAGGACGAGGTGCGACTTCGCGATGGCAGAAAATGACACCAGTAAGACACAGCATGTGTCACCGACGGCAGCTCCAAGACAAAAGGCTCTTTCTCCTCGCGGTTCTGCAAAAGCATCGCTCTCTCATCGGATGAACGTACATTACACGCCACGTATTTTATTGCTTTTTGGTAAAAAAAAAAAAAAGAAGAGAAAATGCCTGTTTCTCAAGCAAGTTAAGTAGCCTGAAGGAGGAAAATAAAGGGTCTGCGTGTAACATTTTAACACAACTTCTGCAAACAAATGAGAAAAGATCACGTATTTGAACGTGGAGCTGATGAAAAGCCTCGGTATCAAAACGCTCCGCTTCTCTCTGGACTAGAGTTCTGGAGCATACCGACGGCTTTGGAGATCCAAAACGGACCGGTGGACAAGGTGGCATCCAGCGGCGGCGGCCAGCGTCAGACGTCGGTGGCCCAGGACCGGCGTCTGACGCCGGCTCGACCCGGCAAGCTCTGCTTCATAAACCCTCTCTTCCTGCAGCTGGAGGTCAGCATAGTAAGTATTGAAGGGTGCATGGCTACGTGAGCTCTCTGAGACCTTCATTTTAAACTCCTCATTGGTTCGTAGAATCAAAAATCTCCATAGATATCTAAATTCACCCTCCTATATGACTGCTAATGTAACCGTTCAGCTTGCACTTCACTTTAACGCCCCTTTGAAAAATAAACAGTTCAAAAAGCCAGCGGCTACGGGGAGCCGAAGCGCTGAATCAACTTGTCCTTTTCCTGCAGCAGCCGCAGATCGTCAACCACAGCGCCTCCAATAAGCGCCACCGCTTCAAGCGCAGCATGCGGCTCCGGCTCTCCGAGTCCTCCATGAACCTGTCCCTGGAGGGCATCGGCTCCTACTCGCCTCCCTCGTCGCTGGAGCTGCCGGGCGGGTCGGAGAGGCTGCAGAAGGCCGCCAGTAACCCGCAGAGGAAGGTCCACCCCGGGGCGGGGGTCCTGAGGAGAACCCCCGCCGTGTCCCCGGGTTCTGCGGATGAAGAGGACGTGACGTCTGTCCATGTGCCACAAGTAATACGTCTCTATATCTTTATTTGTCTCTCAGACCATTCCTTCACTCCTATGTGGGACTGTGAGTATCAGAATGTTCAGACAAGTTTCATGTTTCGTCAGGATATTAACAACCGCAAATGACTCAGATCAAACAAGCCTTCTTCTTCTTCTCCTCATTTTTAAATCAATTGACTCCGTTCTGTCCTGATCAAGACATCTGCAAAGGTGGAGGTGGCTCCACAGGCCCGGCAGGTCCTCCGGGCGGAGGACCGAGGCATCGAGGTGGCCGTCCTGGCCCTGGAGCGCCGCCCGGCTCCGTCCCTGGCCGAGCTGGACAGCACCAGCTCCTTCAGCAGCATGGACGAGGACAACGACTCGGATTCGGATCCGGAGAGCATGGCCCAAGCCCAGGCTCACTTCTACCCGCGCCCGCCACTCGTGCGCTCTCGAGGCCGCGGCGGGCTGCACCGCATGAGCGAGGCGTTTGTCTGCTTCTTCGCTCCGGACAAGCGGCTGACGCGACTGGTGGAGGAGCTGTCCAGAGACAGGCGCTCCATCTTCGGCGGCATGGTTCAGGACTTCATCCTGGCACAGAGGGAGGTGCTCAAATCCCTGGCTTCCTCCACCTCCACATCCTCCTCTTCCTCATCGCGCGTGACCTCCGTGCAGCTCCTGCAGGGTCTGCGCCTCTTTCTATCTCAGGCAAAGTGCTGCCTGCTGGACAGCGGAGAGCTGGAGCCTCCCATTGAGACGCTGGTGCCGGAGAACGAGAAAGGTGACCAAACAGACACCTGGTGAATGTGTCGATACACAATCATCAATTTAAAACGCATCATATTTAAACTACAGCATGAAACATGTCTTCCAAATACTTGCTTTTTGTCTCCAGAGAGAGCATAAGCCTTGTGACGCAGCCTCAAACAATCTGATTGGTTGATCCAACTTCCTGTCATGAGAAAGGTTCATACTGATCCAGCAGAACGACACCGGACATCACACCTGGGAGTGTTTCTCAGCTTTTAACATTATTGCAGCCATGACTTACAATGTATTAATCTTTGCTATAAAAAACTATATTCATAGAAGTTATTTTCCACAATTTAAAGAGACGAAATTTAGATTTGAGCCGATTGTGGCGGATTACATTTTGAGTTCAATCTCCTCAACCCTCGTGAAATTTCTGGTTTCGCGTGATTGGTTTGTCACATCGAAACGAGGAGACGGCGAGTGCAGCAGGGGACGGCAGGAGGCAGAGAAATGTGAGAAAAAAAAAGTGTACTATTAGAAAACACTGATTCAATGGAGCGCTATGCCAGAGGACGCAGGTCTATGGAAACAGACAGCCTTTTCTCATAAATGGTGGGCTGCCCAGGCTCCAGTGAAAGGCACTGTCAACACAAAGTAGTTTGCGTGGGGAGGGTAGAGCCTCATTCACTAGCGCTCATATTGTCTTTGGTATTTAGAAAACAGCATTAGGAAAGCCCTGGCCGACGCGCCTGCTCTCACATCCATCACATTCAAAGTGTGATTCTTCTCGTTGTTGTAGAGACATCGCAGGGTGCTACTGGAAGGATTCGAGTTAGATCTTTTGACACCGTCCTGTGCGTAGGTTTTTTCTTTTTTGGACTGTGCGGCTGTGTGTGTGTGTGTGTGTGTGTGTGTGTGTGCAGGTGCGTGAATGTGCGATGATGGATGGTTGCCTGGCAGTGCAGAGGCTTCAGGGGGAGAGCGCTCGGCCGCTGCCTTCCTTCCTTCCTTCCTCCCATCCTTCCTTCCTGCGCTCTGTTTCTGATTTATCTCGCATTGCGTCGGTGGGAGGCATTTGCATTTTTTCTTTCTTTTTTTTTCTCCCCCTCGTTTATCATAAAAAGATATCACAGTCCCACGCTCACTTGAAGAGCAGCACGATTCAGGGCAGGGTGGGAGGGAGGGAGGGATAGGAATAGGTAGAATACTTTCATAATGTAATCAGTTACAGGTCGATGAGTAATAGCTGAAAAAATCTGTTGTTTCTCAAAGCTGGCCGGTAACCAACGAGGCTGTAATCACATTACATGTAATCTGTTACTCTGGAGAGCTGGTAAAAGAGAGAGAGAGATGAGGGAGGGGAAGAGATGGAGGTAGAGAAACAGAGCACGGAGGGCGTGAATGATTAATCACAAGGGGGAATGATATAGTAAGGTAGATGTGTGGGGTGGGGGGGCTCATACAGGAGGGGAACATGAGAGATGGAGAGGAGGATATTGATGATGAGTGGAAAACAGTGTGCACTGGAGAATTGTTACCCACTTAGTCAGGACTGCCCACTGACTGCAGGAGAATCACTGTGTGTGTGTGTTTGTGTGTGTGTGTGTGTGTTTTCACGTGTGAGAGCATGCATGTGTAACGTATCCCAGAGTCTTTTTGTATTACACCTCACTGTTGTCAGGCCCAAAATAACGGGACTGTATATCCAGTATGTTAGCTTTTTAAATGCAAAGACAAATAAACATAAACAGGACAGAAAGGGGCCCAGCGGCACATGTTCGGGCCTCTATATGATGACGAGTAACCACATATGAAGAGGTTTCCAACAAATATGAACAATATCTGATGCAATACTATGCAGCAGCACAGCAATATATTCGGTTACATTTGTCAAGTCGGTCTCAGAAAATATTCTGCTGTTGAGTTTTACTTTTACTTGATTTATTCCTGTCTTGAGAAACTGACACAACCATTTCACATAACTAGCTTTAGAGTAACTAGCTTTAGAGTTACTAGCTTTAAAGTTAGCCTAAGTTTTAAAGTAACTAGCTTTAGAGTAACTAGCTTTAGAGTTACTAGCTTTAGAGTAACTAGCTTTAAAGTTAGCCTACTAGTTTTAAAGTAACTAGCTTTAGAGTAACTAGCTTTAGAGTAACCTGCTTTAGAGTTACTAGCTTTAAAATAAGTAGCATTAGATTAAGTAGCTTTAGAGTTACTAACTAACTAGCTAGTAACTCTAAAGTTAAGAGTAAGTAGCTTAGTAACTGGCTTTAGAGTAACTAGCTTTAGAGTTACTAGCTTTAGAGTAACTATCTTTAAAGTTAGCCTACTAGCTTTAGAGTAACTAGCTTTAAAATAAGTAGCATTAGATTAACTAGCTTTAGAGTAACTAGCTTTAGCTTTAGTGTAACTAGCTTTAGTATAACTAGCTGTAACTGGCTTTAGAGTAACTAGCTTTAGCTTTAGTGTAACTGGCTTTTGAGTAAGTAGCTTTAGCTTTAGTGTAACTGGCTTTAGAGTAAGTAGCTTTTGTGATTTGACACGTTCCACATTTCCAATACCATGATATTGATATTGAGATGGTATTGTAAGGTACTCGTGCTCCTCCATGTCCATTGCTGACATTTCATTCAGCTTAATAATTCAACAGCAATAACAGCACACCTCTCTGGGCTTCTTGCCAACGCCTCTAGATATGCAGACACGTTTCTCCACCTGCAAATGACAAAATACATAAAAATGCACAAGCAACTCTGTCTGCAGAAAAGCAGCCTCACAGTAAAAATGTCTCCGCTTCAGTCAAAACAAATGCACCCTCTGTCCTCAGACCTGGCGCTGGAGCGGGCCATGTTCTCCTGCGTGCTCAGGCCCCTGAGGTCCCACCTCGAAAAAGCTCTGTTGGCGTCGCACAATCAGGACGGCACCAGCCAGCGGCTCACCCAAAACATGATCCGTCTGAAGGGGGACGCCGCCATGGAGCGGCTCGGCGTGCGGACGGGCGTCCCCGACAGCCGCGAGGTGGAGAGGGTGAAGCAGAAGCTGGTCCTGATGCAGAGGACGCACTCCCCCATCGACAAGGTGCTGCTGCTGCTGCAGGTGTGCAAGTGCGTGCACAAGGCCATGGGGTCCTTACATGGTGAGAACACTCTACTGTAACTTTAACAACAAACGGTCCTAAAAAACTACTCTGATTTCAAGGTCTTGCATTTTCAGAGAGAGGTCGTCAACTGGAAATATTACATGTTTTCAAATATACTGTATTTGCTGCTTGAAAGCTTCCCTGTAAAAGGAATGAAGGTCAACAATCTTTGCAAAGGCGAGTGTCTTTTCACTTTTAAAAGCTCCACACTTCAGACCTACTGAATCCGTGTGAGCTGGAGCGCGACCTGTCTGCGTCTCAAATGACTGCACCATCATGTCTGTGCAGTTGAATATTTCAATTGGTACCCAGTAACTTGTTTTATATGAAGCTGGCATTTGCTGACATAGGTGGTAACTACATATGGCTACATGAAAGATGAGTGAAGTTTTTCTTCTCATTTTCTGTCTATACGAATTACTATGATGTATAAATAATGTAATCCACATTGTAATTATTTTTTTTTAACGATAGCTTACTCTTCTATTGTCCTGTTATGTTCTTTCCAGGACATGAAGTGAGCTGGGAAGACTTCCTGCCGTCGTTGTCCTACGTGATCGTGGAGTGCAACAGGCCTCACATCCTGATAGAGGTGGAGTACATGATGGAGCTGCTGGAGCCCTCCTGGCTCGGAGGAGAGGGTAAACCCTAAGCTTTTATATATATATATATATATATATATATATATATATATATATATATATATATATATAACTTAAGATTGAAAAACTTAAAAAACTTCTATCATACTATCATAGATGACCATTTTGCTGTTATTTATAGCAAAGCTAAGCTAAGTCTTGTCCACCTCTTTGTGTGTGTGTGTGTGTGTGTGTGTGTGTGTGTGTGTGTGTGTGTGTGTGTGTGTGTGTGTGTGTGTGTGTGTGGCTCCAGGTGGGTACTACCTGACCAGTGTGTATGCCAGCCTGTGTCTGATCCAGAGCCTGGACCGGGAGCAGCCGGTCTTAGGCTGCCTGACCCCGGAGGCCCAGGAGGCGCTGCAGGAGTGGAGCTCCAGACGCAGCCGAGAGGCCCAGAGACAAAAGGAGAACCAGCAGAGCCAGGTCGGTGCAGGGCCAGATGTTGTTTTTATTTTTATTGTAGTAGCAGAACACTAGAATCACTTGTAGTGTTACAGCACGTGTGGGTTTGCACACCATCTACTTCAGAGCTGTCACACAAGCTGTGTGAAGCTGATTGATGTGCAGAGTGTAGCAACTCCTGCTCATTATGCAGTGAAACACTTCGATGGGATATTCTCCAATGAATGACAATTCCATTTAAAAATGTTTAACTTTTTTATGTTAGGATCGTGGTTATCGAAAATAACACAACTATTTTTGTGATTTACTATTGACTTTCTTAACTCCCGGTGCTTCTGAACTCCATCCTCTGGAGCTGGAAGAACAAACAGACTAAAAGTCATTGAGAAACTCTTTCCCCTTTTCTTGTTTCATTGAACGGCACAAAAGACTCAAACGGCAACACAAACAAGGCGATACCCCCCCCCCCCCCCTCCTTCCTCCTCTTCCCGAAGAGGTCAGACTTTACATTATTACACTGATGGTGAGGAACATCAGATTATCCTACAGCTGGGACAGTGACAGGTGGGCACCGCCGCCCCATGTTTGATTCAAACTTGATCTCAGGCATTACTGCCGCTGCATGTTTTGCTGCTCGGGAAGTCGAGGGCAGCACTCAAATTTCCCAGAGGTGGTGCATAGGGGGTGGGGGGGGGGGATTGTCAGTGGAACAAGTCGTTCATCCGTCAGAAAACAGCACAAGCAGCACACCTGGATTTCCTTTTTTCCCCTCTGCGTGCAAAACACGTTTCAAATTCATTTTCAGGGATTAGTCTTTAGACATTTTTAGAGGTAATCCGCTGATCTGGGACCGCCCGGGCTTACGGCGGCGGCGGCACGCACTAATACACCGACTTTTACACTCTCCCTTTGTCGCTGTCCCCGGGGAGCCCCAGATTGGTGAAGCGGTCCACCAGATGCCACGAAGGGAAAAAAAAAAAAAAGGGCATTGTCATCCACAACGTTTCTGTCTCGTCACGTGGTGCCGCTCCTGGCTTCAAATAGCCGATCTAACCCACCCGGCAGCCAGTTTTTCCACTGACACAGGCGGGATCAGTGAGCCAAGTGCTATGAAGAAGTGGGCGGTCAGATAACATGAAATTTATTGAGCTGCATCTACCCATCGAAGCAGGCAAACACAATATGCACACGGACAGCGAGGAGCTCAGTGACTCTGTAAGTTTTGACGATGGCAGACCTGTTGATTGTGCTTACCGGTGTGTGTGTGTGTGTGTGTTTTTGGTCTTTTTAGAGCATATTTGGCCACTTGTGCGCCCGCGTGTGTGTGTGTGTGTTTGATGGGGAGGAGGTGGGCAGAGGGGTAGCTGTGTGTTGTTGTGTGTGTTTGTGTGTGTGTGTGTGAAGAGGATTCTCTCTGGTTTCTCAAGCTTGGATGTTTGGTGAAAGCGTTACGTTGAGTATGTTTTCTCTGTGTGTGTTTTAAAGAGAGGTGTGAGGGCGGTCTGTAGGTGGCTGAAGCTGGCATTATATAATGGCTCAGGTTAGGTCGCTGGTTAAGTGTTTGAAGAGCGGCTGTTGTTGTGTTTGATCGCTTTCTGCTCTTTTGGAAAATGGCGAAGAAAGTTTGGATGAAAGTGCCGAGGGAAAAACTTCCCCCGAGCGCCGAGATAGAGCGGGTTTATTGGATTATATTTGGCCAGTTTTGGACGTGGACACGCTCTCGTTGGATTAATATTGGGAGTTTGTCAATGAAGCTGTAGCGTGCAACAAACAGGGAGGAAAAAAAAAAGAGCAATTTCCCAAAGACGGTTTTCAGATAAAGCTCTGGGACCCGCTGTGTGTGTGTGTGTGTGTGTGTGTGTGTGTGTGTGTGTGTGTGTGTGTGTGTGGGAAGCAGCAGCTTTGTTCCAGAGAGAATATCTTTTATGAGCATCATTTTAGCTCATTTATCACAGTGGATTATCATCCTGTGTGTTCGCACAGCTCTCTCTCCTCCCCCTCTTTTGCCCTCACTCCATAAGCCTCTTGACCTCTGTTGTGCATGAATACAGTATATATTCACTCTCTCTCCTCCCTCCCTCTCCTCCCTCCCTCCAGAGGTGCGTTCGGATACTCTTCCAGGACGGGGAGCGGAGCGCCGTGCGGACGTTGCAGTGGAGTGCCGGGGAGACGAGCCAGGCCCTGGCGACGCTGTGCGCCGCCACCTTCGGCGTGTCCGACCCGCAGCAATACACCCTGTACTGGCGCAGCGGCGGCGAGATGAGGGCCCTGCCGCCTCAGGCCCAGCCCCAGGACCTGGCCAGCCACAGCGAGGGGGGCCCCTCGCTGTCCTACCTGAGGACCGACCACGACTTCAGCAAGATGCGGCGGCTCACCAGAGGTGGCGCCGTGGACCTGAGCGAGTCGGTGTGTGAGGAGTGAGTGGGAGGGATATGGAGGAAGGGGTGGGGGGGGAGGAGGGATGAAGGAGGAGGAGGAGGAGATGGGTGGTTGCTCTCGCTTTCTCTCTCTTTCTCGCTCTTGTTCGCTCTCTTTCTTCTCCGGCGGTGTGTTGTGTCTCGCCTTCGGCCCTTCTCTCCCGACTCGGAGCAGACCTTTAACGGTAAACTCTTTCCTAAAAACAACAACAACAACAACACACAAAAAGGACCAACACGCAGAGCACAGCAGGACCAACAGTCGTACTATGTACCGCTCAGTGTGGCTGCTGCTGTTAAAGGAGCGCAACCTGCTATTTGTGACATGGAAAAATGTGTAATAAATGGATTTGTTTTGTCATTTGAAACATGAACCCAGAGTTATAAACCCCGTGAAAGGGATTACATCATTTAAAAAAAAAAAACGTGAAGAGGCTCAAATCCAAAGACAAAATCTGTGAGGCTACTGTTGCCTGGAAACAAAAATCACTTCCTGTACGCACAGGAGGAGGCAAAGTGTCCACCGTGGTGATGTAACCCTTTCACGGTGTAGTTCTGGGCAATCTAAAAGACACTTGGATGTTTAATTACTTCACTTTATTGTTGGATGAGACCCGCGTTGTTTAAAAGGCTTTTCTGTGGCCCCCTGGAGTACAGTTTGACAAAAATGTGAGATGTGTGATAGCCAAGACCAAACCAATACCAAAGTGACTAAAATATAAGTGATAAGAGGCCATTTTTGTGATACAACAGGTAGAAATGTCAAGCTCGATGGGGACGCTTTAAATCAGCTGTATATTTTTAGAGTCAAACCACAGAGACGATTTTATTTTTGGCCTTTTTTTTTTTTTGTTTTGTTTTTTTTTGGAGGAAAAAAAAGCGCAGACTCTCCTTCCCTGCTCTGCTTCATCTTCTATTAAAGTGTTTGTTGGCAGGTGGAGTAACGGGCGAGTAGGAGGGAAGCGACAGAAAGGCATCGGCTCTCTGTTTTTAACGCGAGGGCAAAAAAAAAACATCCCATCGAAAAAAACACACCGAGACGACCTGCAACAGATTCACTGAATGACTTAGCGAATGTATTAAAGACTTAAAATCCCTTTCACGACATCCATTCCACGTTTCAAATCACCGCTTCTTTGGGGTTCTTACTGTTAATAACACGGCGTTACGGTCTCGAACCCATAAACCAGGGCCTCTCTGGTCGAATGTAAATGTGGAAAAAAAGTCGCCAGCTTCTGGTGACCCCTGCTGCAAGTCATCACTACCAACTGACTGTTCAACTCAGTGTCATTATGGATTATCATATTCTGTATTTTAAACTAACTTTTAATTGTTCAATTTGTTGGGTGGATATCAAACCTAAGTATGGATTTTTTTTTCGACATATCTGGAGTTTTTAATCGGCCGAGGAGGTTCATTTTGAGAACTCTGGCGTGTTTTGAACGTTATTGCATGCTCTTTTGTTTTCATTTAACGTGAAGGTTCTGCGGACGTGGTGCGCGTGAAGCATGTGTTCATTGTGAGAGCTCACTATTTATTTTTATTGATTTTTTTCAGTGTGAAACAAACACATTACTGTATTTTTGGTCAGGTAACTCAGTATCGCAATAAAAATTGCAATATCTGTTCAGAGTGTCGTTACATTCAGTTTGGTTTTTGTACTTTGATGTCTTCACTCACCCACCAGGTGGCAGCAAACAACAACAACAACAACCTTTCACTACCCGCGCCCTCAAAGGCGCCGTTTACTCAGGAGTTTTGGTTTTAAAATGTTTGATGCAAACAGATTTGTATGTGTTTGGTCTTTGCGGTTGCTTTTAACAAATCAAAAAAAATACTTTATTAGCATGTTTGATCAAGTTTATTTATTTATTTGTTGTTAAAATCCTCTGACTAAGCAAATATTAGGACAGATTTTGCTCAAATGCAAAAGAAATATCCAGACAGAGCATGTTTTAATAATCTTATGATAGATTACAATGAGCTAGAAAGCTACTTTGTTCCTCCAGACAGGTTTATGATTATTTACCATTTAAAACTTTTCACATTTCACATCAGTCGGCGGCGTTTCCCAGCATACATGAACACAACTTTCCTATTTTTTCCAGTGCACAATAGAGGGTTACAATGTCTATATTTAAATGATATAAAAAAAAATTAAAAACGTAGTCATCGAAGACAACTGTCACTTTTTTGTCAGTCGACTAACTAATTCATTAAAAAATGAATTGTTCCATCACGAGCAGGAATGAAGGAGCGCTATTATCCATGAAGCACGTTGAGCTTTTCCCTCCAGCATGGCTACAAGAGGTGATGATGTTATTTTTTCTCTACAAGTTGTGCTTTTTTATCTGATTCCACCTCCCAGCTTTTGCAGCGCTCCCAGGCCTTTTTCCTCGTACTCCGCCCTGCTCACCCAGAAGGACTCCTTGTCTTTCATGATGTTGGCCAGCACCGCGCCGCCCAGGAACACCATGTGTTTACGCCGGGGAGGATCCTCGATGCGGATCCGAAACTTCTACATGGATGAGGGGGAAGAAGGAGAGAAGAGGGTCATTGAACCTTTGTGATCGCTCCATGATTACATGGGTCTCTCTCTGCTTGTTAGTTAGAGCACAGCTGCATTGCGGCGCTGTTGTGTTTTAATGAAGAGATTATCCCCACTGCATCCTCCTCCAGAGCAGAAATACCATCAGTAGACACTAAAGTTCTTACTGATAGTTTCTGAGCGTCTCCGTCCAGCACCCTCTCCAGGTAAAGCTGCTTGATCTCTCGCTCTAGTCTGGATGGAAGTCCCGGGTACATGGTGGACCCTCCCGACAGAACAATGTGTTTGTAGAAGTCCGACCTGCACAGAAGAAGAAGAAGAAGAAGAAGAAGAAGAAGAAGAAGAAGAAGAAGAAGAAGAAGAAGAAGAAGAAGAAGAAAGCAGGTGTGAGATGGGGCACGGACCCTGTGTGTGTTCTTCAGGGCGTTAGCACAGACCGCCGTGAGGAGACTCTGACCTGAGGTCCATGTCCGCGGCCTGGATGGTGTTAAACAGCAGCTCGGCCACTCCTGCTCCCTCCACGTTAATGAGATGAGGCTGGAAGAGAGCCTCGGGGGCCCCGAACCTCTCTCCACCCACCTTCACCTGCCGGCCGTCAGGGAGCTGCAGCGCAGACAGGAAGCAACTTTAGCCTTGTAGAGAAAACTACCGAAATGTCTGCTCTTAAAAAGCATCCAAACTTGTTTTAATTGTTTTCTATTTGGGAAAATACTATGCACTGTCTTTTAAAGAGTTAGAAAAGAAAGCTCATACCACTCTCATGTTTGAAAGCTAACTGAATGCAGCCACGTTAGCTTGGTTAAGTTTGAGCCAAGTTAGCTAAAACCACCACAGATTATTGTTTTTAGATGTTACAGGGTATATATATAAGATACACTTTGTTCATATGTATATATTTGTTTTCCTCTGGTGCCTCCTGGCTAGCTGTGTCCCCCTGTTTCCAGTCTTTATGCTAAGCTGCTGGCTTTAGCTTCACATTCACCTCACAGTTACAAGAGTGGTATCCATCTTCTCGTCTAACTCTCGTTAAGAAAGCTAATAGACACATTAACCTAAATGTTGAACCATTCCTTGTAGAGTTAAGCTAAAACTGCTCTACTGGGATTCAGTCCTTCAACATACCGTGAAGGTCTCCACCAGGTAGGTGGTCTCCAGGGCCAGCCGCTGCTCCTGCTCGACGTTGTATCCCACGTAGCAGAGCTCCTCCTTCAACAGACGCACAGTCTCAAAGTCGGCCGTGTGGTTGAAGGCGTAACCACGGAGAAGCAGGAGCTGAGGGCGTGAAGATCAATACAATTTGATGCGTAATATAATCTTTCCACTCATTTCTCCATCGGCAATGTTGAGCTGAGGGTCGACCGCGGCTCACCTTGATGAGGTACCGTGTGATGTCACGACCGGCGATGTCCAGCCTGCGCGTGAGGTGGGGCAAAGAAAAGCCCTCGTACACGGGACAGATGTGGGTGACGCCGTCCCCCGAGTCCAGGACCACGCCGGTCAGCAAACCTGCCGAGAGGACCGATTCCCAAAAATAGTATGTCGTTAAACATTTCCCATCATGCTGGAGGCCGGACAGAACAGGACAGAGACGTTAGACACTGACACCCACCATTATTACACTTGAAGGGGTAAAAAATGAAGGTCAAAAGGTGAACAAATGATTCAAACTACTGCATATGTATCTGTGATAGGACTTGGGGTCTTACCCTGAGCGTACAGAGTGAGCACAGCCTGAATTGCCACATAAATGCCGTGAAACTGGTACTTCTCAAACATGACCTCCGTGATCTTCTCCCGGTTCTTGGTGGGGTTCATGGGCGGCTCGGTCAGCAGGATCTGGAGGAAGAAAGCGATAAAATGCAAACTGAGTGAACTGTTTTCTTACTTTATGCTCAGGTTTCTCCTTGAGCTTTATTCTGAAAGGGTGGCAACATCCGCCCGGCCGCGTCCGACCTTGCATTCAGACGGGTTGATGTCCAGGCGGTCGGGCCCGAAGGTGTAGTCCCACAGGTGGAGCATGTCCTCCCAGCTGCGCACCATGCCGTTCTCCATGGGGTAGGACACCTCCAGCATGGAGCGGCATTCGCTGGCCTCGTCGCCCACCATCAGGTCCTGGTGGGAGAGAGCGGGAGGAGCTCAGCGACGCGATAACAGCTGGCCTTTCTGGAAAATGTCTGATTATTTCATTGTTAAAAAACATGAAGGGTGAGGACTGGATATTTGTTCCTTCCTGGTGCCAAAACCATATCTTAATTTGGCTCAGGTGCCATAACAATCCTTTTTTTTTACAATACCACAGTTTGGGGAATGGATAAATAAATGTTCACACGCGAGCAACCTGACAGGAACTTTGTCAGGATAGTATTTAAATCAGGTATCGTCTGATCAAATCAAACTGATGACAACCTTTGGACTTGATGCTAAAAACACATTTCGGTTAGTATTTGATTAAACACTTTTTGAGGTGTCCACATAGTTTTTTGGGGGGGAAGGGAAGGATTATTTTACAAAACAAAGACAGACAATGATCTTGTGGACAATGATGTCTTTGTTTTAATCCGTCTGTGGATCATGAAATGAAGCCAACGTGGCCTTTTGCTCTGTGCGCAGTCCTGTCGGGATTACAAGGAGTAAAAGTCTAAGTGCTCTGCATAACCTCAGGTTACGTGAGCATGTGAACTCCACTGCGTCTTACGGGCCTCTGACAGGTGTACGCTTTCTAAGACACTTAGAACTGTACACGTTACGGCTGCGTTTGAGCTGAGAGGTAAGAGGAGCTTGAGGAAAAGAGGTCGCTCAGGTGTTTGATTAGCTTAGCGAGTCTTACAGCGTGTGTTCGGATTTAGCGGACAGGCATTCCCTCCGCTTGAACCAGAACACAACCACATAGAGGGGGCGTTGAAGCCATCTCACCTTGATCTCAATGTTGCCCACTTTGGTGGTCGAGCGTATGATGGGTCGACCCACCATGGCAGGGAAGATGTGGTCGGGGAAGTTGGATCCAGCAAAGCCACACTTGACAAACTGGGGAGGGATGTGAGAGTGAGACAAACGAGGACTTTGTGCGTGTCATCAAAGTTCTCGTTTTCGTACGTTAACAGAAACTTAGAGTTAGGTTTGTGTTGCCCTGATCTGCTGCTGCACATTAGTTGTGCTCCTGCACTACAAAGCCTTTTGGAGTGGATTAGTCCCATTCATAAATCAATTCCATTCAGTTCAACCCGGCTTAATCTCTCTGTCCCAGAGTGTATTATTGTGATGCATTCACCAGATTATTCACCAGAACATGCAATCGAAACATTTTTCAAAGCATGTGTAAGTAACTCATTTGGCTCGCATGAGGATACAAGCAACAAGTATGTTGTTGCATTGCTTTTAAATGGGCTGCCGTACGGTCTCTGCCCGTCTACACCTCCTGCTTCAGTGTCTGGACTTGTCTTCGTGGCCGTGAGCACATTCCTCAGCCTGAAGCGAGGCCGTGCATTCCAAAGAGAGGACACGCAGGACCCAGCATCTGACTGCAGGTACGCTCGCTGCTCCCGTTTGCCCTCACATATATAAATACATCAATATTTACATGTCACAATACAGTATTTAAGAGCCACTCTGGGTGTTTAAGCATCTCATATCTCTCTTCCTGCTTGTCATCCAATTGTAGCTCGGTTCGAAGCATCGCAACCATTTATGGCTGCGCGTAAAGAGGCAGAGTGACAAGTCCAGACAGATGTGGAGTCAGGCTGCAGTATGCACACAGATTCACACCCTTCACATGTCAACCAGCGCATGTGATCCAGATGTAAACCTACACATATATATATATACCTTGTGAGAGCAGCCACGTTGAAATAAAACAGATGTTTGACACAGCTGGTGAAGGTTTGCATGAGATGACACTTTGAATACAAGCTCAGAGTGAATCGATGTGTGAACGGACTGTTGGGTAACTGCATGCCGACAACGTGACTGACTTACCCCCGTCCCATTGTCACAGACCACCACCTTCCTCCCCTCGCTGTCCATGCTCAAACAAATACAGCTGAAGATACTCCCTCCTGTCAGGACGGGGGTCGAGATGCCAAATGATGAATACGAGACTGTAACGCATGAATTTGGCGGTGACGACAACTGACAGGTGAGCAGAAGTCTTCTCGCTCCAGCGTGGGCGGGGTCGCCGAGTGGGTGGACGCCCATTTTCTGTGATCAGGAAAGAGGGGAAGGACATATATACGCCCCTTTTTTTTAGGGAAACAGGTAATGTCTTTTTTTTTTTTTTAAAGAGGC
Source organism: Clinocottus analis (assembly GCF_023055335.1). Classification (NCBI taxonomy): domain Eukaryota; kingdom Metazoa; phylum Chordata; class Actinopteri; order Perciformes; family Cottidae; genus Clinocottus; species Clinocottus analis. Next base: position 3,689,895 of record NW_027175943.1, read on the forward strand.
AGATATTTTTTAAAGTTGTCTTCTTTTTTTGCAATAATAAAAACAACATTTGGTCATTTTTTTTAATGTAAACGTGCTTATTCTGCTCACGTCTGCTGAGACATTGAGCTACTTCTGTACACTTTACACTGTTATTTGTAATTTGTAAATATTAGCAAAGCATAACAATGTTATGTATATGTGTAGTTTCATCCTTTCATCAAGATATGCATATTTCATATCGAATTATGAATTTCTTAATGTCATTTGTCATTGTTATATTACATTATTGAAATGTCTTTATCTCTTAAAAAGCATCAAAACAGGGAAACATATATCAATGTAAGGATGTTTATGACAATAATGAACTAGATAAACCCTTGAAGTGATGTCTGGTGTGCCCAAATTAGCTTATATTATACAAAATATGATCATAAAGAACATTTAGGCCCTTAAAATGTGTACAACGTTGTACTGAAAGGTCTGTATGTGGCTCATAACTCACGTCACACGTCAATAACACAGTTTTGAACTAATAAATACAGCCAGTCTGTAGTACTTTGGATAAAAATAGGTTCATTTATTTACATAAAACATTTACAAAATACATCTTTTCATTGCAGTAATGTGTTGAAATGATGGTTGTAAAAAAGACAGCAAACAGGCCTTCGAGCGTGTCTTTCCGACACGAGGACACACTCGTGTCCGACTCGGTCTCCCCGTTCTCAAATGTAAATGGCACATTGAGTTAAGACCGATTCGTGCTCTACATTCTCGCCGTCTCGTCTTTTCCGCCTCGGCTCCTGCAGGAATTCATCAGAGCAGCTCAGGAGCGATGACAAGTAAAGACTACACATTTTAAAACGGTAAACAAAGGAGGAGTTATCAGGTAAAACACCGCTTGTAACAAACATGTTTTGTATTTTAAGCAGCAACAGTTGCATCATTAGTGACATGAAGTCTTTCTAAACTCGTGTTTTTCATTGTTTTTTCATTGTAAAAGAGTGATGCCCTTTTTAAGGCGGTGAAATGTGTTTAATTGGCCTGTCACTATGTTTGCGTGCCATCGTAACCTGATAACTCTGAATAACAAGATGATTGAAGCGGATATTGTTTGCGTTCACAATTTTCCTAACAGTGGCATTGCATAGGTACATTTTGGAGATTTATTCAAACTGTTATGCCTGTCGTCTGAAGATAATAAAGTTATTAATGTGCATGTAAATGCAGTGACATATATTAAACGCCTACCCAAGGCATTGTTCATTGTGTCCTCACAATTTCCATACAAATGAGTTCAGTAGATGACTACTAGAAAATGATCTATCCAAAAATATAGTAACTTGAAATAGTATAACTCACATTACCTAAAGACCATGGTCCCAGTGAACTAGTTCATTGATCAGTCATGTGCCTTGGCGCTTTTTCTTCTCCTTTTTAAGTGCTCGTTGTTTTTGCATATCGTTGCCTAACAATGTCCACTCACAGCCGCATGCAGGAGCCGCATCCAGCCCCCCCCCCCCCCCTGCCCCATCTTCCTCCCACCGTGACCGCCTTCAGCGTTTCCCAACAGCCACGACCAGTTCAAAGAGTCTCTATCCGGGGTCTCGAAGCGTCTCAAGACTCGAACTCGCTGTCGCTGCTGACGGAGATCTCCGGGGTGGAGGCCCCCGTTCCTCGCCGCTCGTCCGCGCTGCAGTCGCTGGCCTCCGGGCTTCCCAGGTGGCGAGGGGAGGGAGGCAACAAGTGGGGGTGATGGCGGCGGTCCTGGAGGGAGCCGTCGGGGGAGCTCCCAGAGGGCATGTGGGAAGAATCCTGCTGCATTCTGGGAGGAGGGAGCGATGACAGACAGGAGCTTGGGTTTAATCGCTGCTCATCAGGTGATACTAGTCTTCATCGCATGCACTGGAATCTTCCCTGTAGGCGTAATCAGCGTGACGGCACGTGCGCCGTGACGTACCTGTTCTTGGCGGACGCGGCGCGGTCTCTCTGCCGGCGGTTCTTGAACCAGTTGCCGACCTGTGTGGGCGTGAGCCCCGTGGCCTGGGCCAGGTGGCGCTTCCTGGACGGGTTGGGGTACGGGTCCTGGAGGTACCACTCCCTCAACAAACTGCGAGTCCTCTCCTGGAGAAGACGAAGAAAGAGATGGGAATATTTAGGCTGCCATTCATTCATCGTATGTTATACAAAGTGCACTTTATTAGCGTGGAACCGCACTCTGAAAAGACGCCTCGTTGTGTTTTGATGTCAGTCTGTTACGCCGCAATCATCTTAACACTCATATGAAGCTCAGTTTAATCGCATTAGACTGGATTTATGAATACAGTCATTACAATCTACATCAGGCGTATGAATAACAATTCATAGCCACTAAATTGGATCATATTAAGGGGCTTAATAGGCGGTTGGGGGGAATATCCCTCCTGAGGTTTGGAATTAAAGATTATCAACACGTATGAACAATACTCGGCCCCGCCACATGAGGGAGAGCACACACAGAAACACACAACTTCCTCTTTGATTCCTTCAAGTTAATTTCTCTGTTGTGGAATTAAACAGATTATCATCGCCGTTATTATAACTTTAACTTCTCTTTGCATCCAAAAGAGCTGCTCGTGATCTCACGGCACTGAACACATATTCAGTGTTTCTGTTGCTCAAGTGGCACCAGAAGAGTGAAAATGTTGCTTTAAAATATTAAATGAATGTCTATATTGGCTTCTAGATAGCAGATAGGTGGATTATTTAGATTATTGCTCATTGTTTTTTATTTTTGAAAGAAGCTGCTAATTAAAAAAATATGTTTAAACTCTACTGGATACGTTTGGCCTTTGCAGGTGCACACACACACACACACACACACACACACACACACACACACACACACACACACACACACACACACACACACACACACATGTTAGAGCAGTGAAAGTACAAGATGAAAAGTGCTAAATGTGACCATTTTAACCCAGGAACACATACAGGTCAATACAAGTCTGTGTGACATCATATAACGTTGGATATATGAGACAAATATATGACAAAACAAACCCAAAACTTAACATGGACACTTTTGTGTACAAGTTGTGCTGGAATCAGTGCTCATGTTGCATCTTTGGGAGCCGTAATCAGTTTGCCTGACCTTCATCAAAGCATGAGTATCCTGGCAGAAAATATTCATCCAGGTTTGAGAGAGATTTCTGATCTTGCAACAAGCAACATGGTGGTACAGTTTACATTGTTAAGACGCACTTTCCTCCTGATTTTCGCCCAGAGACGAGGGGACACGTGGGTCGTTCCCGGGTCAGACTCCATCCCGCTGTCACCAGCAGCAGCCACCGTTACACCGTGTTTACCTTGAAGCAATGCGTCTTCTGCTCTCCGTCCCAGATGGTGCGGGGCAGCGGGAACTTCTTGCGGATCCGGTACTTCTCCACGGGCCCCAGCGGCCGCCCGCGCAGCCTCTCCGCCTCCCGGTAGTGCGCGTCCAGCCACAGGTCCTGCAGCTTGGCGTGCGACTCGCGCGTAAACCGGTGGCTCTGCAGGATCTGGTAGAGACCCTCGAAGTTCCCGCCGTGGAAGGCGACCAGCGCCCTCGCTCGCATCACGGACTCGTGTCGGTTCAGCGCCTCCCCGGCGGAGCCCGGCACGGCGGCGGGCAGCGACCACAGGAACCTGCCGAGGCGCTCGATGTCTCCGGTCTCCTCCAAGTTCTCGCACACCCGCGCGACCTGGTCCGGCGTGAACATCGGCAGTGGGAACATCTCGGCTGTAGGTACTCTTCCCTCCTCCTGCTAGTAGCTCAGCAAAGAAGCTCTGAAAAGTTCGCGAGGCGCATGAAGTGGTGTGTCCAGCCGTGCGTAACGCTCCGCGCGCTCGCTGCTTCTCCTGTGGGTGTGTGTGTGTGTGTGTGTGTGTGTGTGTGTGTGTGGAGATGATGGCAAGATTATTGACACTTGCAGCATCTATCTGCTGCCTCTCTTAAGCAGCTGGGTCCTTCCTTGTATTCGGGCACAATGTTTTCAGAGAAGTTGGTGCGCGACGGCGGCTCCGGGTTTCCGACGCAGAGCCAAATAAAGAAAGAGGACAAGGAGTCAACCCGTATTTATAGCGAGATACAATTAGCATCTCTGTAGTTGTTTTGAGAAGGATTATACGTCCTGGCCATTAGCCTCTTAGCGGGGGGTAGTGTGTACAGAGGTGACTGGCTGATCAGCTTGTTTGGCTTATAGCCTGAGGATACGTTGACTGCCGGGGATGACTGCAGAGAGCAAACAAGCGAGGATGGGCTGTTTGGTGAAGGATCTGGTGGGAGAGCACAGCCTGAGGAGGAGAGGATGAGGGGGAGAGTAAAGACTTGGAAGTTCAGTGAGACAGGAAACCACTCAGGGTTCAGAGCCCCTCCAGAAAATTGGAGGAGAATGACAAGAAATGAGGTTATGAAAGCTTCTATAAAGGCCTGGGACACTTTGAAGTGCTGGTGAGGACTATAGTCCAGCACACTTGGATGGCACAATTCAATCATGGGGTCATGGTCATGAAAATCTGGATCACATGTGCCTGGACATTTGGCCAGGAGGACAGGTCGGGACACAAAGCTGCGATCCCCCACCAGCTACTTAATACCCATGTAATTAAAACAGACACGGTTGCACCTATAGGTCACCCTCAGTGACTTCTCAGCCAGGACAAGACATAATGAAAACGCCCCGAGACATCGGTGTGTGTGGCGGAGCAACAACGGGACAGGGAATTAATGATCTGCTGCTCAATCCCTCGGATCTCAGTAGCTCATTAATCAGATTTAGGATCATTTTCTTATTAATCAGGTTAAGGATCCCGTCAGCATCTGTTGACCGTCATGCAAACATGCTGCACGTCATGTGCACATGGCTGGAGGAAATATATATATTTATATGTGTCACTTTGCCGAGCATCAGTGGATAATTAGATGGATATTAAATTAGCAATTTCATTTAAAGCCTAAAGCAAACGGAGCTGGAGGCAGACGTATTAATCCCTGGAGTGAATATGAGGCTTTGCATGAAGGTTGCAGTCAGGTCAAGGATCATCTGCTTTAAAATGTGGTGAAGTGGCTTAAAATTTGACTACAAATCTGTCTAGAGAACAGATATGAGCCCGCCAGGCATCGATCTGATTAACTTGTGTCTGCAAGTAGTTAAGTTGTGTTGTTGTTGAGACACAAAACACACTTTGTGTCATCTTGGCTATACTTCTTGAGTGCATTTGTAGTGTTTTTAATGTGTTATACATCTATTGTGGAAGCAAATGATCAACCGTTAACGCACCCATGGAAATACAGAAAATGTCTTTTCAAAGAAAATGAAATGAGAAAAATATGAATCTGATACATTTAAAGCAATTTATTAAAACATAAATTCCATCTGAGCATCAAGTGGAGTCATCTTAAGACGTATGCTCACACAGCAGTTGTGTTTGTCAGGGGAAAAAAAGTGTTTTATTTTGAAATATCTACATGACAGCCCTGTTCCTGAGTGACACATTAAATATAAATGTTGATTCATTTATGTTTAATTAAAATATACTAATTGAGGGCAAGTTTAGTTTTGATAAAAGTAATATATATTTAAATTGAATGTACCACTGTAACATTATTTTACTGGCTGTTCAGAGTTCAGCGTGTACAGTTACTTCATCAGCCGTCGGCCATCATTTGATACGTGTTAGAGTCTAAATCTAGATTAACATACCAGGTGGGATTGGTGAGCTAACGCAAAGGGGGTTAGGTGCGATGTGAGCGTGTGTGTGTGTGTGTGTGTGTGTGTGTGTGTGTGTGTGTGTGTGTCCGCCACACTCTTTGGCACAGAAGGGGAGAAATGAGCTCAGTGAAGATCATGCTCACAGTTAATCTGACCCCTCTAAAGTTTCAGACACTTCGCGCCCCTGACCGCCACCACACTTACGTACACACACACACACACACACACACACACACACACACACACACACACCTTACGAGAAATCCCCCCCCTCAACCCAATCTGTTTAACACTTTGAGAGCAGACTGAACCAAAATCTGCTTAAGCGCTCCCAAGCCGTTGGAGCAGGATGAATGATAAGATGGTGATGGGATGAACGATTACATATGTGTTTGTAGAAGTGAGGGGGGGGGGGTCGGGTGTATCACATCTTATACTTTGTATATTTGTACAATAGGACATCTTGACATCACGGATCATGCTTTTGTCACTACTAATGCACCTCGTGCGAAAGTGATTTAAATGTGCAACTTCAAGGCCATTTAATTCTTAGAAATGTGTCCTTTATGTCACTAGTTTTACTCATCTGCAAGAATTTTTGGTGTGTTTGTGTGTGTGCGCGTGTGTGTGTGTGTGTCCATGGATCCTCATTCAGGTGCTGGACCACCCAAAAGACACGGCAACACCTGATCCGAAGGTCAGACTGAGGCCCCCCTCAACCCGCCCCTCCGAATAGAAGAGTCTCAAAGCCGCTGGTGCGTTCAGGTGCTCCTCATCCTCTCATCAGGTGAGAGACTCCTCATGTTTACTCCCAGAAAGTCGACCCTCACATGGCCGACATGGTAAACATCCACACAAACGGTAGAGAGACGAGGCCGAGCTTTCATGTGTCGGCCTGCAGAGGGAACACACAGTGAAGTGTTGGAGTGAAGACCACCTGATGGAAAAAAGAAAAAGGTCAATACGACGCGTTCCTGTGACGTTTCCCGACTCGGTGAGTCGCCGAGAGTCCATTGATGCACACGATGGAGAAACTTTAACTTATCCTGAAACGCTCCAGTCTGCCCAATAAACACCGCCGGAGGCTTTAGCTTCTGATCAGGGATGACAAGAGGAGAAAATGCCGGCAAATGTCGCTCTTTGTCTAAAAGAATGATTCATATTTGATCAAATCAAACGTCCGGTTTCATGATAGTAGTCAAAATAATAAAGAGTGCAAAAAGCCTTTTTTTCTTCAGTACATTGAGTTTAACTGTGTTTTCATTTAACAACTGGAGAATGTGTAAAACATGTTAGCGGCTACAATTTAATGTACACACACACACACACACACACACACACACACACACACACACTGCCCCGTTGGCTGGACCTATAGATGGTGGATCCCCACTTGGCATAATTAATTAGAGGCTTAAACAGAAGCCTCCTGTTTAAAAAAAATGACCTGTTGATTTTGCCGACAGGCAAAGCGGGAAGCATGCTGTGTGTTTGTGTGAGTGTGAGTGTGTATGTGTGTGTGTGTGTGTGTGTGTGTGTGTGTGTGTGGAAAGGGGGTATTACCATGCTGTATAAATCCACACCAAGCACAATTAACAAGCAATTGGGAGGAGAAGTAATTAGTATTATCTGCTTATCACCGTCGACCCCTATTCTCAGGAAAATGGGTTCGAAAAAAACACACACACACACACACACACACACACACACACACACACACACACACACACACACACTAATTCCCTCCAGGCAAATGTGTAAGGGCTAATTACAAGCTCATTTGCAACTCAATAGCAGTATCCTCTCAGACAGGTCTCTCCCCTCCATCCCCCCCCCCCCTCGTCCTCAACACACTGTGTGTTAGCTTTACCTCTCGGCCACGCACTCGCCAAACAAACGTCACAAACCGCTTCCCCGTGCGCCGCTGTGGGGCGAGAGGAGGGAGAGAGAGGGAGATCTCTTCCTCCAATAGACACAGGTGATATGAAGCAACTGCGGCATTCAAGCTTTAAACCAAACAGATGTTTAAAGTAGGTCTTCTGCTCAATTTCATGCAAATATTTGAATACAATTTAAGGAAATAGACACATATTGTACCAGTGTGTATATGTAAAAAGCGCTATTAGCTGAAGCCTTCGCCTCTTTGTGCCAAATGTTCATTTTGTAACTTGTATAAATAATAGTCTTGTCCAACTGGTCTTTTAAATGTAAAGAAATAGTGACATATTTGGACAATTTTACAGCCATATTAAAAGTATAAAAAGAGAAGATTCACGAGGTCAATGTTGTTTTTAGGCTTTCCCGAGGCGTCCGAGGGAGATTCTTCATGAAACGTGGCCGGTCTGGGCCCGGTCACGTGACATTACAGCATGGACTCAGAGCGACACGCTCCTCGACACGTCCAGGTGTGAAGCTGGAGAGCCGTCCTGAGATTAGTTGTGCGGCGGCGGCGAGGTGTTCTTTCCAGGTATCGTTAACCAGCGGATCCCTTGTTGGTCCCTCCGGTACGCTGAACCAACCCCCCAGACGGTATCATGCTCGCTGTTGAAGGATCGGCTTACCGCGAGCTCACAGTTAGCCGCTAAATGCTAATTTAAGCCTTTAAAAAATAGCCCCGGCAACTCGCTGCTACTGCTGGATTAGATCTTTTCCTGTCTCATTGTGGCCGGAGAGCTGGTTTGATTGCTGAGAGACGACCGTCTGGGCGACTCCCGACGTGATGTAACGGGACGTTTTATAAGCGGGAAAGCCGGGAAGCACTTTGACTGTGACAAATACAAGTTAGAGGATTTAAAGTCATTGGGAGCCCTTCAGTAGTCACAACCGAAATGAAAGTGTTAAATAACTCAAATATTCTTGAGTGACTTCGCAGTTTGACTGACATAATGTATATTTTTGATTGACAGCACTGCAGATCTTGTGGACTACCAGGGGAACGAAAATGTGTTTCATAAAACCCTCTCACTTTTATTGCTCTCGGTTCAGCTTCGATTATTCTCATTTCTACTTTTATGTCAACTGAGTTTCTGACATAAAACAACACAAACAGACTTGTGTCGATACATTTGATTGCAAGATGTGCATACGTTTGTAATAATATAAAAAAAAACTAAAACAAATAGGCAGTATTTCTGAACAAAGAAAGCTTAACTTGTCATTTTCAGAAGACACATGTAGTATAAACTGAATATTTTCCTAGTTTTCGCATCAAACCCTCGCTCATGCTTGGTCATAAAACCCTCCTCTTCCTCTTCTTCCCTCCATCATCACATGTAACAGGTGTTACTGGAGTTGTTTAGGAATCCTGACGGATTTAAGGTGGGACTTATTCTTACCTAATACTATAATGCTCATTAATTCCTACTTTGGTGACTCCCTCTGATCCTCTCTGGTCGGCTCGTCCTCGCCCTCTGTGCCGCCGGCGCCGTCAGGAGGCAGGAAGCAGAGGACGGCTCGTCTTTCGGGCCCAGAGGGACGAGACCGCGGGACCGTAAGATGAGGGCACACGGATGAAAGGGCCGCTAATTCAGTCGTGACCCATCAAGGAGGGTCCCGCCCCCGCCCTTCCTTGAGTATTGTTTGTGAAACAATAGTTTGGACTGTCTTCAAAACAATAGTTTCTTAATTAGGGGGTGGAGGAAGGCCCTTCGTATGGTTTCTCCTGCTCTGACAGCTCTGAAAGTTGAGTCAACGTCGTGACTTTGAGCTCAAACGTTGTGCGCTTCGTTCAATATAATTTGTGCTTTTCTACAATTACAAAAACATCTGTATGAGGTTTCTCAGTAAATGTGCAATGGCACGCAAAACTTGTACGCACAATGATTTTGGGGGCCAAAGGGAACAAAAGATTTTGTTCTTTTTTATTGTCTTATTGTCAGCGAGACAAAGTAAAACAGTTCCGTATTGTTGTAAATGAATTACAAAACTATGGACAGATGAAGAAACATAATAATATCCAAGCGCTTTGTCACATATGAACAATAAGAAACACTCTGAACATCCCACACTGACCGTTCAGGGTGAATCTTGCACCGTCACAGCCGTGTGCTTCACAGACGCTGAACTGCTTTTTTGAATGATGGCGCGCAGGACGTTTTAAAACAGATCATGTCGTGACACCGAGGGAAACTGCCCGTTGGCGACCTTTCTGTCACTTTGTTTGTTGTCTGTGTCAGAAGACGTGGGGGGGGGGGGTGGAGCCCCCGTCTGTGACGACGTGACACCCCACAAACTAATGAGAGGATCATCTCACACGGACCACACCAACACGCCGCCGCCACTCGACAGTTCTACAAACACATCGTTTTGTTGTATCATGTGGAAGGAAATTTAACATTTAACACTTAACACCTTAATTATGTTAGTCAGACATGAGAGTGATGCATTTAATGAGTTTGTCTTGTGCATAATTCTCCCTTATGAACCTCCACAGGTCAACTTTGCTGCAGTTGTTTTAATATTGACATTATTAGCACCAGCAGGTGTTTTAGCGCCTGCTCTATGATGTCATACAAACCCAGAGCAGCAAGAAAAATCATTAACCGGCCGTGAAACCAGTCACAGTGACTCCTAGCTTATATTGATTTTGTCATGTTGTGTGATCCTTTGATACAGCGGCTGACCGACTCAAGTAAAATTGAATCTGTCATATAAATCCCACTTAATCTCCCGCGTTACAAGCGCTATATTAAGTATATTAACTAGCGCAAGTGTCGGCCGTGTCGGCCGGTATCAAAGCGGCGTCTCTGCAGGAGAATCTGTCCGTTTGAATCTCCCGTGCTGCTTTTTGATCGACTTTTTTTTAATTAAAAATGAAAAAGCCACGCTCGCTGTCAATCGATTGAGCCGCGCGTGACACCCCTGAGCCCCTCCAGGTAATCTGCGAGACCTTTGTTGGCACACATCCAGGAAGTGTTGTGTAAACATTGGGGTGCTTGTATCACAGCTCCCAAATGGCGTCGATCGATCGGAGGAAAATTTGCCGCCGACGTAAAACCTGTGTGTGTGTGTGTGTGTGTGTGAGCGGTGGAGAGCATATGTTTTACTCCTTCGCTCTGTGGTGTGTGTGTGTGTGTGTGAAAATCTCCTGCAGCATCTATGCAAGCGTGATTTTACCGGTTACTCACCTGTGTGTGTGTGTGTGTGTGCTATTGTGTACATGTCTGCTGTGTGTTTTCCCGCTGGGTTCATGTGACAGCAGGGGTGGGAGGCTAAGAGCTTGGTGAGAGGGATTACCTATATCTGTTAGGCCTCCTTTTCTTTCCCCCCGGCGGTGTCACGTCTCATTACTTCTGTCCTCCAGCGCGGATAGTCTGGCTTTAGCGGGATACATTTAAGATGCGGGCAGCCCGGGCGTCCAAGAACACCCGGTTTAGACGCAGAGTGATATGCGCGCCCTTTGCCCGAGAGGCTTTTTTCTTCTTCCTGTAAGCAGACAGGTAAACTTCTCCCAAAGCTGGCATTGACGGTCGCTAAGCCCTCGCTTGTTTAAGTGAAACGGATGGCGGCGTCTCAAGAGGGAGACGTGGCGTTTACGATCTGAGGAAAGGTCGAGTAACGAACACGCGACGCTACGATACATATCGAAATCCCCTTTCAGACGCTGCACGTTGAACGTGTGAAAGACGTCTCTCCTCTCGTCCTCTCGTCTGAACCGTTCGACCTATAATCACTTTGCAAATCCTTCCAGTCAAGTGTCTCATTAGACGAAATCGCCGATGTTAAGCCGAGTGGCGTAAACATCCTCTGTGGTCCCTCTTTCCTATTCAAACCGCTGTTAAACATGCTACAGTGGACAAACAACCCCTTCGTTTGTTGCCGCATTTCATTTGGAGAATTCCTTTTCATCAGCACGGGTCATCGACTCCTTCATCCCTCACCTCATCCACTGACCCAGAAGGGCCCGCATGGCCACAGCGGCCGCGTGTTGACCCTTTGCTCTCATCGGCCTTTTCCTCCCTCCCCTCTCGAGGAACACCACCCTCCGCCCCCGCCTCCCGCCTCCCGCCTCCTCATCTCGCCCTCCAGCTGGTTCTCTCCACTGCCAGAAGCCGAGGAGTTTTCCTGGCCTTAGCGGGGCGGCTAATCTAGATGGCGGGAGGCCTCCCTCCTGCTAGCGTACACAAGAGAGGGCAGCCCTAATTGCTTATGTCGTAAAGCTCTCTGACCCAGATAAGCCTCCGCTCCCCAAAGCTGTCGATATAACCCCACTTTACCTCACCAAACCTGCCTCTGCTGATCCACGCAAGCGAGCGCCTCCTAACATTTCTGCACCTTCTGCCACATTATTAACACCCCGGACATGGAGGGGGAGGCTGGGAGGAGGGAGGCAGGGGGCTACGGGGAGGAAGGAAACGAGCACCATGAGTAGATGAAACGTGACGGGTTGATGCCGACCGGCTTATTTATGGAGGCGCAACTACTTTCAGTGGGATTTTGAGTGCTGCGTCTTCTGGTTTGAACTCGTTCAATCAATGCATGTACTTTGTTTTGCGAGATACAAACTCATTTCATCCGACATAAATGAGAAAAAAAAAGACAGAGAACGGGCCCCGCATATGAATCCAAAAGGCAGCATTTGTATGCAAGAAAGAAGAAAGATGAAAAGTAAAAAAAACTTTGTGTATCAACCTTGTGAGAACACTGATTTTTGTAGCTCAAAGAAGAGTGTACAATAAACAATACGAGGCTTATTCATATGCACAGACACTATTTAATGCACTCATACTAACACGGCGTATTAAAATCACTGGGAGTACGCGGCTTGATGCCTGGACCAGAAATCAAAAGTGACAGACATTTCAGTGGCCGCACTGCTTCGTCAGGTGGAGGGGTGATTAGGTGGCGCTCAACGAAAGCCCGTGTAAAGCCAGAGCGAGAGCGCGGCGTTGCGTGCGGCCGGCGCTCGCGTGGCCGTGCTCATCGTTGAGCCCGCTAATGCAGGCTTACAGCTCCGAAACGCCAGCGCGGCTCGGAGCGGTCGACGAGCGGCGAACGTCACACGTGCTCTGCTTCGACAGCAGATGGCCACTTCGGTCCACCGAGCGCAGGGATGGATTAAATGCACTGAATACTTGTTCATGTAACCCGGGTGGCGTGGCGGTCTGGGCCCCGTTACACAAGTTCATATCAAACAGGAGCCTCGCTGAGGCCTAGTCCTTATAATTACTCAAAAAGGAGCTTTTAATTAGCCGCTGACCTCACTCACTGTATAATCACCCACCACATGCTAATGCTATTGGTGCAGGGATGCCTTTAAACCCCATCTTAAGCCATGTTACACCACAGGTAAATGTCAACCGCGTCAAGTGCTCGGTGAACGATACTCCTCCTGATATCTTGGGGTTTTTTTTTCCACCCTGCGATCGACACACCGCAATGCTAAACTACAAGTTCCAGCATAACTTTATGCTCTTTGTAGTTTTTGGCTCGTCGAGCCCTCGGCTCCTGTTTAAGTGATACTTCTAGAAACACTCTTTTTAATATACTTGTCCTTACTAATCCCTCTGGGGAAGTTAATTGATTTAATCTGAGTGCTCAATGAGCTTTACGCTGACTGGAGATGTTGCAACAAGTTACTGTAGTTTGGATAATAATAAAAAAAAGAAGTATAATGACTGAGAGTTTAGGGTGAATTCAAAGTCATCCTGTAGGTTTTTAATAGAAAATCCAACAATACAAATCAGGCATTATATTGTGTGAACACAAAACAAAATAGAGAAATAAAAGTACCACGTCACGTCATCACACGAGTAATACGTCCAAACGGATCTCGCTCCAAAAACAGCAAATGAAAAGGATTTAAAGTGGTTCTGAAAACAAAAATATTCCGTATCAAACATAGTTTTTTTTGCACCAAACACAATTTCGTGCTACAGTTTTCCTGCTTAGGGTCATTTAAAGAAACAAAAAATGACACCCAAATCCAGTTAAACTAAAACATGTCCACAATAAATATCTCATAAACACAACAAGTGTGCTCCAAAATCAACAGTTACACATCAAGTTAACACCTAAAAGTAACCAAGCGTCTTTTGCAGAAGCTGTGGTAGTGATGTTTAATACTGTATAAAATCATTTCACATGTTCTAGTGGTGATCAGCTCACATTGCCACAGAAATCCAGACTGCTCCTGTTTGGTTTACATTTTGATTGTGCAGTTCGTTTCTTCTTCTTCATGCTACATTTCTAGCTGCAGCCCACAGAATAATCTAACCGACTACCAGCGTTAGATCCTCTGTTACAATACAGTTTTCCACAGTGTTGGCGTAGTCGTAGAGTTGTACAATGTTCTAAGTAAAGTTCCCCAGTGCTTTGCGAGTAATCTCTTCCGACAGAACGAGTGCCGAGAACGTCTGAAATGTGCCCGACAGTCAATTTCCATCTCAGTGGCGTTGTGTAATCCCTGTTCTGCTGTAGTGTCTCCAACACTCACATCAAGCACAATAAATATACACGTAGATACGCAACGCTGCACTTCTCACACAAGGATTTGTCGCCACCTGGTGGTCGCACCACGTCATCGATTAGCACAACGTTCAATAAAAACATCAAAACTGGAAATAAAGTGATATATACAGCAACAAAAAACAACAACAACAACTCAGGAAACAAAATGGAGAATTATATATTTTGGCAGTTTCATGATTGTGTCCTACGTTTGCATCGACCAATCAGAAAGGCTGTTACATCTCTCTGCACGGGGAAACTTGTTTCTATACAGCCAGTCATATCATTTTAAACCTTATTCGCATCATGTAGATTTATATTAAGGATAAAAGGGTTTTTTTCCCCCTCCAACCTTTTAATAATAAAAACGATCAGCTCTAAATTTGACGTTGGACTTTAAGAAACGAAGCCATCTTTGATCCGCTGTCATGAAATGTTGAGCCTCTAACGTCCTGTAACTGAACTCAGGATGTCTCTCCGAGACTATTTCCGTATCTACACCGGCTCAAAGGTGTTCTAAAATAGAAAAGGTACATCATATGCTTCATATTAATGTTGATCTTATGGCATCTAGATTTCGGATTTGCATTAGATAAAAAAAAGACAGATTTCTTATCTTTCCTCACTTCCAGTCCCAACCAGCAGGACATTCTCTGAAAGCTCCAGAGAACCTTTTCCCTGCTGCTCACTTTTAGAGGGACTTGAAATAAACCCAAGCGTGGGATTAGATTAAACTCCCACTGTGCCATCCCCACGAGGAATCAAACAAGAACAAAAAAAATCGAGGACGTTTTCGGGCAGCGAGAGCCTGACGTGGAGCTAAATCTGGTGAAAAATGAGAAGCATGTTTGGTTATTCGACGTGTGCTCCTCCTCTTGCTTCAGCAGCGCCGGCTGGAGGACGGGTATTTGCTTTTCAGGCCCTCTTTGAAGCTGCGAAACAGAACGCGGTTGCGTTTGTTCTCCTCGTCCTTCCTGGCGTGGAACTCCCCTTGGATCTTGAAGCCCCGGTGCACCACGAAGGCCGAGCTCAGCACCGAGAACCTGTACCCGGCCACGTGGAGCTCGCAGGCCTGTTGGAGGAAGGGGGGGAAAAGACACCGTGAGAAGGGAGACGGGATGAGAGGGGGCGGGTGAAGGAGAGGAGGCGGGAAGAACAACTGGAAACAAGGAAGAGATGCTCAGTGTAGCGCGATGAAGGGCGAGGAGATGGACCACGGTGTGAAGAAGCTGCAACAGGACGGACAGAGGATCAAATAAATCAGCAACAAAGATTGTCTGTTAAAGGGCCAGTCCGCTGATTCAGTGTCATACTTCCATAAAGGTGGGGGCCTATGAGAGGTCAAAACCAAAGTAAAAAGCCAAGCTATCCTGACTTTGAGTCCTCAGTGTGGGTCAAACTCTTAAAACACTGGATCTTGTGCTTCCTATAATGCAACTATTTTGTTAAACTGCCCCTGCTTATTGAATTACCTTTCAAATGCCACACCCCCATTTTTTTACACAGGCTTTCAGTCCAAAAATATGCAGAATATGACTAATGCTCCATTTAGAGAGTTTTTACAGATGGTGTGGTACTCCTTATTCAAAGTACATTGACTTTCATGTGTTAAATGTGTATTTCTCCCTTAATCCAGTAATTTAAAGTGAAAGTATCACTAGTTGTCACTTCTTAAGTGTGATTATTTACCTGCTCTGCATAAGACAAACAATCTTAACTCCCACTTACCAGCTTTTCAGTCTTCTTCGGTTAGTATGTGGACCCGGAAGTTATGTTCTATTTAAAAATCAAAATAGAAATGTGCAAAGTCAAGAATGAAGCATTTTAAAACTGTACATCACCTGGCTGATCCGATTGAAGCCATACTGCTTGAAGTTCTCGTCGTACAGCGGCACCGTGTGGGGCCCGATGTAGAAGGGCTCCCAGGGGTCCGTCCAGGTGAGCGTGTGGGCGACCTCCAGGGTGCCCGTCTCTCTGACGTGGCTGTTGACCCACTGGGAGTAGTTGGTGGGGGCTTGACAGCGGGGACACAGCTCCTCGTAGAAGGGCCGGACCTCACCCACCTGGTAGAGCTGCACCAGCTCCGCCTTGTTGGCGGGCATCTTCCGCGCGTGGCGGATCTCGAAGGCCGGCAGCACGAACACCTCGTCGCTCCTCGGCTCGCGCGCCAGGATCATGGCCAGGAAGTGCTGGTGCAGGTCCGCGCTCGGCATCATGTCGATGTCGATGACCAGGATGTAGGAGGTCTCCGTGCCACCGCGGGCCACGTTGCGCAGCAGGTTGTTGGGGTACGAGACGTTCCCGGTGATGGCGTAGTTCTTGTGTTTGTCCCGGTGGGTCTCCAGCCTGGAGAACACGGACGCGCAGTCCTCGAGCCCCGCAAAGTGCTCCCGGTCCTGGTCAGGGAAGCTGGCCATCTCCCCGGAGAGGCAGACCAGGTGGAAGTCCACCAGAGATTGGATCTGAGGGCAGAAGAAGCTGAGCGCGTAGGCCAGAGCGGTGGCAAACTTGACATCTTGCCCGTGCGCAAATATGGCCACGGAGAGCGGGTTGTGCCACCTGTCCAGCAGGGATTCCAGGTGGTGCAGGTTGTTGATGGTCGTGTGCGTGGCTAACGCCAGGACCCCGGAGCCGGGGTCGGATCCCGGCTTCAGGTTTGTGGTGAAATCACTTTTGATCAAGTTCTTGTACACCCGGTACTGCCCGCTGTTGTCGAAGATCCCCCCGGTGGACAGCGAGTACCTCAGGCGCTCCTTCCGAGAGTTTTTCTCGGGGTGCCCATTCTTCTTGCCCCCGGAGCCTCCAAAGAGCTCAGAGTATCGGTACCGCTGCTGCTTGCCGTGGAACTTGGAGAGGAAGGACAGGTACATGAGCTGCAGGAGCGCCACGAGCAGCAGAGCACTCAGCACCACTTTGAAGACGGAGCATTTCTTGGAGAGATGCATTCCAGAGAAACTGCAAAAAAATGACCCCGACGAGTGCACGCAAAAGCAGGTTCCGGGAGGGGGAGACACCTGGAGCGAGGCTATTTCTGTCCGAGCGCAGCAGCTAACACCACCGACATGCTAACTAACGCCGCAGCCTACCAGGCTGGAAACGCAACGACTGCGTGCATGACGTCTGCTGGTTTAGTGGCACAGATGCCCCCAGATTTTTCCCACGCGCGAGCCTCGACAGCGCGGATGAAACGTTGAATATAATCCCAGTGTCCGTGATCTCCATCAAAAGACAACACGGCTGTTACCTTGCTGCTGCTGCTGCTGCTGCTGCGACAGCGGCGCATGTCTCTACGTAACGACCGTAATGTCGGGAGTAAAGGCGCCGCCGGATCCCGTAGCACGGCTTGGTGTTAGCTGAGCGGTGGCTGACGGGTCACGGGTGGAAATGAATAAAAAGCGGCTTTCAGTAAATCTTCGGTTTATGTGACAGCGATGGCGTGAAATCAAAAGTGACTTTTGTCTGTCATGGGCTTTATTTTGTTTTTAAAAAGCCATGTGACTTGTAGAAGGAGTCCATAAGACGAGGTGGCCGAGTGGTTAAGGCGATGGACTGCTAATCCATTGTGCTCTGCACGCGTGGGTTCGAATCCCATCCTCGTCGGTGTGAATTTTGATTTTTATGGAGTCTAGAATTAAGAGTCTAGATTCTAGAACGTATTTTGCTTAATAATCAACATGCGAGTGTGCTGTGGTACTCTTCTCTGTATAGAAGGGTATGACACAGTATCACCATATATTATTTTAATCTTTAAAATAAATGAGACCTAAACAATAAAACAAGCAGAAATTTGTATAACATATAGGATCTTATGTCTCGTGATTGAATATCCATATATTTTGCTAAAACAATCACATGCCGTGATACTCTTCCCTATTTTAAATTTGACTGCATTATTAGCAATTCACCGGCCACATTGTTATATATGTGGAAGCTAAATATCAGATTTACCGAACACATGCATGGGACGCTGCTTGAATGGATTTAACTGTGCAAAAAGTTACAACAGTGATAAACATGGAGTAGCAAGTATAAAAGACACCACACAAAAATCACAATTGTGACATTCTTTTATTCAAGACCATCAACAAAAACATGTTTGTCTTCACTACAACATGAACAGTGCAGACGGCACGCGTCAGGTTCGAGGCCGCATTTCCTCAGTTTAGACCGAGTTAACAAATTAATTTAACCGAGCTCAAGCATGTGCTACAGATCATAAAGAACATGACAACGTCCACTGTGTTTTCAATGGCAGGGCTTCATTAAATATTGAGGTTGTGGTGGTAGCTCTGACGAGTGGATGTGTCGTGACTAAAACAAAGAGACATTAAGTTTGATCTATCGTCACATGTTGGCGGTATATTCTCTTGTTCGTGCTCATAATTGTTGTCCAAATGCCTCACAGGTCCTATACTGCTTTGGTGAAGGTGACTTTCTCAAAAGCTAAACCTTCTTAAAAGGCTCTGTGAATTCAGCTTTTTTCTATTTTCACCTGATTTTGAAGTTGTTGGTTCAAAATACGTGTTTACCGAAATATGCACTGTGATGTAGTTTTAATTTAATAACCATGTGCACTCTAGTCAGGTGTAGGCATTGGACGAGTATTGTATTTTTAACATGGCACCTTAAATGGGGGGAAATAGTTCAGTAATCTGATACAGTAAAACACTATTTTGCTCATTTGTAAATGTGAGTAAGACTAAAACAAGTACTTTAGAAATTAAAATGGTCAGCGACACTAAAAGGCAGAAGCAAAGCCAACGGCCTTAGTTGTTAAATGCACCGGCGTTCACACATATGTAACACGATGTGTCGCAAGTTTGTGTCTTTTGCAAAAGAACTTCAATACCAAGTGAGGTATGTAAAGTGGAAATTTAATCAAAACAAATCTTTTTCCTGTGAAAAGTAAAATTTTTGAAACCTAGATTTTATGTCTCCGACCATTTTTTCAGTACTGCAGAAATCATAAGGCTCTACGGTCGCCCTTGTGTTACTACGACACTAAAACGCCAGCTCCGCTCTTAGACCCGCCCCTTTCGCTGTCCCTGGAAGATGATGCCGACTGGCCTTGTGCCTCTCCTTCACCCTCGCCCATCAACCGGATGTTGTAGCGTTCCCTGTACTCCGTGAGCTCCCGTCCTTTCGACTGCATCTGTGTGTTGAGGGTCTCGATTATTTTGGAGATCTGAGGAGGGGAAAAAAAGGGGAAGAGAATGAGACCTTTTCTTTTGAAGGGAGACATTGGCTAGACAAACTAGTTTTCTCTTTTCTCATCCATCACCTGTTCTTTGTTGGTTTCCAAAGCTGGTAGAACTTCTTTTACCGTCCGCTCCACCAACACTCCTCCTACGAGACGAAAGCATTTCCTCGAAGGGTCCACTTCCCGCAAGGTGTCAATTACTAAGCTGGAAGGAGAAATAAGTAAAAGTTGAAAATAAAAACAACTACACATGACGAGAATTTCTACAGATGTAGGAACATCTGCTACCGACCTGTGCTCGTTGATCTCCATCTCCAGCTCTGCAGATTTGGACGCCATACCGCGCTGCTCCTGACGCATCCTTTGAAATGATGCCACCACCTGTCACACACAAAAAAGCACCTTCAGCAACGTAACAGACGCCAAGACTTGTGTCATCTTGGTTTATTTTAGTTTGAGGCAGCACAGTAGTGATGATACTTCATTTTGTATTTTTAGAAATCAAGTATTTGGGATATATGGCAGTTGATCTACTGGATTTTAATAATTAAAAGTTAAATAATAGTATCAGGCATACTTTCACCATAATTGGCTGATTCTGTATTGCATTTTGAACATAGGAGTACTATAAAGTATCATTACACACTAATCTGAATACTTGATGTCTGATTGACGTTAGCATCGGATTTGATGGTTTCCAGTGAAAAAAAATAGCTCCTTCCACTGTTTTCAACAGGACGAAACATTTTCACCACTAGAGACGTTACGTTAATTAAACATAAAGCCTCTTTATAAATGTATATCATATTTATGGCTCCCTCTGTTGTCACGTTTTGTGATGAGGAAGCAGAGCGATGGCGGTGTGAGGAAGCTAACGTTAGCTTCAGATAACTAGGGGTCAGATCAGCGGCTTCAGCTTCGCGGGACTCGACCGAGCAGCAGCAACAACGAGTGGCCCGACGAAAGCAGCCCTAAGTGGAGGGGAAAGTACCTGTTCGGCCGACGGGCCGGACGGTTTTCCACCGGCGGTGATGCTGGCTTTGCTGCCCGTGCTGCTACTGTTGGCTGCCATCTTGGAAGGGTGTTGCTGAGAAGGACCCCAGGCAGTTCGTATAGAGCTAGCTCACGAGAGTGCCTGAGTGGAAATGAAGTCAAGCAGCCGGCAAATGTGGAGCTTATTTTAATTATTTTGTACTCTACTTGCTAGCTTGTGGTATAGTCTTATCTTAACCTTTTATAATACATCATAATATATCTGATGAGTATAGTGTGTAATAACAAGATAAATCTGTAAAGTGATCAAATAAATGTAAGTGAAAAGCACATATTTCCTTGTAGTGGAGAAGAAAAGAAAACAAACAAAATGGAGATACTCAAGTAAGGTACAAGTACCTCAAAATTGTACTTGAATACAGTACTTGAAGTAATGTACACTTCCACTGTTGATCTAATAAAAACCCAACTACATTGTGAATGCCTAGAATATTTTTATAAGGCATTTATGAACAGCCATTTTTATCATTCTGACACATCATGTTTTGATCTGAATGTTCATATGTTCAAATACATCAACATTTCAAAACTATGTTATCGCAAACACCTTTCATTATGCTATTCAATATTCAGCGTCATCATAAACTACATCCCCCAAAAGGACCACTAACTGAAACGGTGCAACTGATATTTATTAGGATCTGTCCCTAAAAATGTTCAAGATAATAATTGAGGGTATTGTTTTTTCATCAATACATCAATAAGAAAAGCACATTTCGCTCAACACTCCAGTGTTTCACACTTTGTCAGACAAAAGCAAGTACTCTCCAGCAGGTGGAGGCGGTGGGCCTTCATGTTGGGTTTCTATCCTCTGATTAACAACAGAAGAAGACAGTTGCCAGCAGATTCTTCCTGCTGCACACTGAACCAATCACACAGTATGTGCTTCTAACATTGACTAAACGCGACCTGGCGTGCGGGTCACTTGGGTCAATGTTCATGGTCAGGTGCATTTTGGGAACTTCTGCAAAGAATTTGACCTCTTGCCCAGTTCTGAGACGACGGATCAAGCTGCAAACCAGGTGATCTTATAATCCTGACAAGGGGCTGTATTGTTTTGCTAACTATCTGCTGTCCCTCTAAACCAGGACCCTTTGACAGAACCTACATTTGTATTGTGTTATGCTAATAAAGTAAAGTTGATACCTGCAAGTCAGTGTATGAATAGATTGCGTAGAGTTTTTAATTAACATATTGCATTTGAATGTCCCCATAAGACAATATTACACAATGATTATATAACAAAATAACCAGTTCTGTTAATGGTCAACCATGGTTGTCCACGGACTTCTTGTCCGTGCAGGATGTCGACGTCCTCTCGCCCGGTGGCAGCCGTGTGTCAGATGACAGCCACCCCGGACAAAGAGGCCAACTTCTCCGCCTGTCAGCAGCTGGTGGAGGAAGCCAAGGAGCGAGGGGCCTGCATGGTCTTCCTCCCAGAGGGCTTCGACTACATCGGATCCAGTCAAGAGGAGACGCTGTCGCTGTCTGAGAGCCTGGCGGGAGACACAATCTCTAAATACACTCAACTGGCCAGGTAAACAAACAGAGGTTTTAATTCTCATCCCAGGTTTGTTTTGAGTTTTTTTTGGTCTGCGTCCCACTTTGACGGAAACGTCTGCTCAGTTCTGCTCTGAGAACAGATATTTTCCAGTAAACTGCTGGATAAACTACTATTATATAGTTCTAAATTCATTCTGCAAATATTTACTTAACCAAGCAAATAAAGAAAGTGTTTAAACAAGTTTTTTTTAATAGATACAGTGCTTCAGGACAAGGTGAAGAAGCAAAACATACTGGTGGCTTCATGAATGAGTAGAAGGAAGAAAGACGTGTGCATTTAGAGCTAGAGAGCCGATCTGGGTTTTGTATGTTTACTAGTGTAAATATGTATTCTGTGTCGACAACAATCTATCAGCAGGCAGTTACGCTGCTATTGTCACATGTGGAGGCTGTGAATAACTGTCACTTTTTAAGGATTTCTTCAGGTATTTGAACACGTCCTTCTTCCAGGAAGCTGGAAGTGTGGCTGTCTCTTGGAGGATTTCATGAACGAGGACATGACTGGGAGTCCGACAGACGAATCTACAACAGTCACGTCATAATTAACGATAAAGGTACAGCTCCTTCAACAATTACGCAAAAAGGGCTTCCTCACTGCCGTCCATGTTGTCCACCCCGTGACCCCTTTGGGGTCGACACGCTGACGCGCTGTCGTTTCACCCACAGGTGACGTCGTTTCAGTTTACAGGAAGTCTCATTTGTTTGATGTGGAACTGCCAGAAAAAGGTGTGTCACTTAAAGAAAGCGCCTTCACCGTCCCTGGGCCGTCCCTCGTGTCTCCGGTCCAAACTCCCATCGGCAAGGTGCCATTTTAAGAGATAGTAATTATCACCAATTAAATGCACTTGGCTTATTTATATTAGTTGACAGAAAGATGTTGGGGGGGGGGGGGGGGGTATTAGTATATGTGTAGCCTAATGCTAAATATGTCTTGTCTTCACATGCAACCTATGTATTTTACTGTCAGGTTTGGAGTGACCTCACTGGAAAGAAACACATTTTTAATCAGGAATTTAAAGTTCTGAAAACAGAAATTCTACATTCTTCTTGCTGAATTAATTTTTTTTTTATATCATGGAGAAAATGTTCAGGCATATTTTGGATCCACTTTTACGTTCCAGCTGTAAAGTTTAACGCTAACATCTGTTGGTGTTTCTGAGTCTTTGCTTTGACTGTTTTTATTCTGACTCCACAGGTTGGCCTGGGCATCTGCTACGATGTGAGATTCCCCGAGTTATCGCTGGCTCTGCGAAGGCACGCGGCAGAGATTCTGACGTACCCGTCGGCCTTCACTGAAGCAACGGGAGCTGCTCACTGGGAGGTGGGACGAGTCATCATAAGACCAAAGAGAACAGGGATGGGAAAACTATTTCTTTTAAAAAAGCAAACATCAACTCCATGTTTCCCTTCACAGGTGTTGCTCCGGGCGCGAGCCATCGAGAACCAATGCTTCGTCCTGGCGGCCGCGCAGGTCGGCCGGCACACCGAGAAGCGGCGGTCGTACGGCCACGCGTTGGCGGTGGACCCGTGGGGCGAGGTGCTGGCTGACTGCGGCGGGGAGAAGCCCGGCGTGGTGCTGGTGGAGGTCGACCCGGAGAAGGTCGGCAGCACCAGGAGGAGCATGCCGGTCCAACAGCACCGCAGAGACAGCGGTTTCTATCACAGTCTGGACAGCACCTGACCAGCAGCACCTGACCAGCTCTGTGGGCGGCGCAGGTCTCCGTCACGCTGCATTATGAACACTTTAAGTCATTTGATTGGAGAGAAATCAAAAGAAACATTTATTATCGCTTGTTTATTAATGGAAAACATCTGGAGGAAACATGAAGAATTTTATCTCGGCTTTTCCGGTTTAACTTTTGAGTAATTTGGTTTCCACTGCAGTAGATAATCTCAATTTTATTTTTAAAGCTCACTCAGGATCAAGAAAGTCTGTAAAACAGTATTACTCACGTTGGTCGATAGATGGCGCTGTTGGGTGGTAACTATATTAGAAACGGGAGGAAAATGGTGGTAAAACATTCCCGTTCTGGTTAAATTACAGATGTATATTAATCTGTGGGACTGCATGGATATGTTCAAATGATTTATTTAAATCAAATACTGTTTTGCTGAAAGATTATAAACTCAAAACATCTGAAACATCACCTTCACTTGTTTGTCTTCTGTAACAAAATACACAGTTCACTTTCTTCCTTCTGCTTGAAGGTAACACACCAATCATTTTCATACATTTTTTCATACATTTTCATATGTTAATGTTGATTTTTAACATGTACAGTATATACACAAATCTGCAAAGTCACTTAAGATAGCAAAGAATCGTAGTGGAGTAAAAAGTAAACACTTGCATTCGAGGAGACAACACCTCCTACACACAATACAATCAAACTGTCGTTAACACACAGTAACACTAGAACAAAGAATATCGCACAGTGCCCGACACCAACATATTGCATATTCCTCCGAATAAAAGCTGCACGGTTTACCAGTGAAAAGGAGTTCCAGTATTTATAAGCTGTATGTCAGAGAAAGTTGAGTTAACATTCACCTGCTGTAATGCAAAACACCAGCAGGTTACATCTGTGTTCACCTCCACCTGCTTCAGCTTTAACACCGTCTGAGGGGGTTTGCTATTAAATCCTCAGCTGAGATGCATACACATTAGTCTGACATAACATGTAAGACATTCAAGGTGCTTTACAATAAAGTGAGATATTGTAAAATATAAATACTCAAGTAAATCTGATTTACTGAAATTGATCTGTTGTAATCCTGAAATTTCCATACTGCGAGACTAATAAAAGAATATCTAATCTAATGAGTACACTATAATCTATATATGATATGTATATCACTATAATCATCTATAGCAGCAAAATGCAACGTACATAATATCAATATAATAGTAAAACACTGATGAACATTTTACTGACCAATATACCACACACAATGAGTGCACTTTTGTATTTAGACTACATGCAAATGATGAGTATATATTTTCAAATTTAAGTAGCATTTTGAATGCAGGACTTTTACTTGTGTTGTAGTATTCTTATATTGAGGTTTAAGTACTTTTACTCAAAGATATAAGTACTTCCTCTCCAGCACTGCAGTAACACAGTATATTCCTCTCTATGCCCCCCCTCCCCTCGCCCCCCGCGAGGATGGGAAACAGGAAGTGAACGTCACTGACACAGGAATGGGACTGAAAAAAGAAAACACCATCATGATGAGGAGAATGTCAAATCCACTCGTGTGAGGAAACACACAAAAAAACCCGTTTCAACCCAACAACAACCCTAAAAAAGGATGAATTGTCGTGTCCGAGCTGGAATTGAGGCGTCAGGAAGGTAACGCGCTTTCTTCTCTTCTTCTTCTCCTTCTTTCGCGGGTATGACGGTTAGCTATGTGTGTTTGAGGGGGGCAGACGTGTGTGTGTGTGTGTGTGTGTGTGTCTGTGTGTGTGTTTCACCACCCGAGGCCGTGTCTCCATCCTCTTCCCGCTGTCACATTTAGTGAACTCACGAGGTGGATATCCCGCCCTTCTTGCCGCATGAGCAGCAGTTAAAACGGGACCTTACATGAGAATATTTAGTGGTCAAAATGCTCGGGTTTTTTTTTGGTGGTGGTGGTGGTGGTGGTGGTGGTCGCGGGCCTTTGGCTGCTCGCCGAGGGGAGCCGAGCCCACACAAGCCGGCGTTGCGTGCACGCAACCCGGCTGTTTCCACTACGACGTGTCGGGGGTGACGGCGCAAGGTGCGCGCGGGCTGACGGTTGGTGGTTTCTCCATCGTCGAATGTTGGAAATCACCGTAGTCTTCTTCTCTCTTCAATTTGTAGTAGTTCTTCTTCTTCTTCTTCTTCTTCTTCTTCTTCTTCTTCTTCTTCTTGTAAAAGTGTAGAAAGTTGGGCTGGATAATACACTCATATTTATTGTGGCGTTTTGATAACAATGAGACTTTCACACAATACTTACTAGAAGTTTTCTTCAGGCGGATTTTAAAAAAAAGAGATTTTTTTAATGTAAGCTAAAAAATGAGACAATATGACTAGTATGTGTCTTCGTAATCCAATCTAATTGATTATAAAGCAGATTTTTATTTATAATGCAACATATACGTTATTTCCTAGTTAAAAAGTTCATTATTTAATGTGAATTTATTTATTTTTGTCTTTTTCATTGTCATAATAAAACTATTTAAATATAAAATGTAAATTATAATTGCTGTTTTCCACTACAGTCAGTGTGTTCATTTATTGTGAATTTATTTAACATAAAGGTCAAGTAAAGCATATAGCATTCACAATTGCCACATGACACAGCATGTCTTTAGACTGTGCGTTAATACAATTGTTTGTTGTAACTTGTTGACATTTTGTGCATTAAATAAAACTAAAATGTAGTAAGATAGTACTACAGATAGTAGTAAGTAAGATAAGAAAATGACAGTTGACTTTCTGTTGTCACGTAGTCCGTTGAATACATAGATAAGTGAATAGTGCTCATTGCATGATCCCACAAGGTTTGATCCACAGTGATGTGAACCAGAGAAAGAACCTCTCACATGTTGGAAGCAGGAACCAGCAAGTATTTGTCATATCAGCTTGTTGAATGACGATAATTAAAACAACTCAAATGACTGCAAACGTGTCTCTTTACAACACAAAATGTGCGTTTTCTAAACAAGACCTGTCGACAAAATGTTGCATTTAAAGCAGTTCAATGTCAAACATGAACTTAAGTTAATGTTTTCCCACTTTTACCGTTCCACTCCATCACCGTTCAGTCATTCAGTTTATGTTTTAACCATTTGTGGTCCTTTCTCCTTCCACCCGGCGCCTTATTGGATTTGCTATGACAGTTGGTTTAATCAGCGCTGCTGATTGTGTTACGTCTGTCTGTCTTTCGCTTCATTAAGCACGACCTCCGAGTTTCATCCACAGACAGACAGTCGGGACGTCTCATTTAGGAGTTTATCTCCTTCCCCTCCTGCACGATCACAGACTGTCTTCTAGTTTGTCCATCTGGAAGATCGGACGACAACCACAACAAAAATCTTTCTAAATCATGTCTTGACTTTCACTTCCTTATGTCCAAGATGAAAACATCAGCCATTGTTCTCCATGATGAGAGTTCTGTTTTGCAGTGAGTCATGCTCTTCCTGAACGATTAGTAGCTCATAATGAGATTCCTTTAATTATCATATCGGGAGTTGTTTTCACTTCACAATGGACATTACCAGCAGTTAGATTTACATTAATCTCCTTCTTTTAGTTTTGCATCTTCAGAATAAACCAATATTGTCAGACTTACGTAGGCTTGATGCAATTGATCGCTGAAAAATACACACGCATACACACGTTTTTTTCAATGGCTGCATTTCTTTTACTGCATGGCTGCAGGTCGGACATGTATTATTCATATTATTCATATTTCAGCATTCATTTTGTAGAAGTAGGAGCTTCCCCTCTCTTCTGTGAGACTTGCTTCTGGTTTGTTGTGTTTTTTCTCTCTCCCCTTGACCCAGCAGTATATATTGATTCATATCTAATCTACATGATGTAGACTAAATGATTTCATGAAATGATCAATAGATGTTGTGATAACCTATTTAATATTAGTTAAATCCAGTGAAAGCTTCTAGTATGAACAGAGAGTTCTTCATAGTATTTGCATGTTTTCCCGGGTATTATTTTCTCAAGCTGACATCACTAACCTTACCTCACTATCTTTTATGCAGTTATTTAGTTCCCCTGTTTTTCTTTGTTTATTTTATTTATTTTGTGTGTTGGTTTTGTTGTATTTATTGCCTTTTATGGTGTGGTCCTCTTCTGTTTACAAGTATTTAAGTTATGTATGACTTTGCTTTGCGAGCACTTTGTAAAACGTTGTGCTCTATTATATAAAGTTGTTGCTGTTATTATAATATATATATATTTTATTATTACTACTACGTGGCTGCACATCTGCAGCAGCTGTGTGAGGACTGAGAGCTCCAGCTGTTGCGTTGGAGCTGATGTGCAATCCCTCTATTGATCGCCTGTTGTCTTTTTGAAGTTATTGGCCTCCGTCTATTGGAGGAGGTGTGAGCCCGTCGGTTGGAGGCTCGAAACGCTGAGTCACGTCCCGGCAACGGTCGCCTGGGCAACACCTCCATAGTGACCAGCTGGAGGAAGATAGCGGCCCTCGCTGCTCATAGTTGTGTAACGTCAGCGAGGCGAGTGTCTTTGTGTAGCACATTTCAACAACAAGGCGTTTCAAAGTGCGTCACTTAAAACCAATAAAAGCATCAAAACAAAATGGAGAAGAAAATAAGATTAAAACAACATTAAGAGCTTTCATTAAAACATTAAAAAAAACAGTCAAAAAGCAAAAGGATTTACTAAAAGTTGCACAATCATCAACAGTCCCCACCACATTTTGTTCCCTTACTACTGAATGTGCTGATGATATCGAACACACACACACAAACACACACGCACTGACAGATGCTAACTTCCTAGAGATACAGTTTTGTTTTTGGACTGACAACACTGAGGTGTAATACAAAAAAACTCTGGGATACATACACATGCATGCTTTCACCTGTGGAGAAACACACACACACACACACACACGCCTCCCTCTCCTCCGCTTATCCTCGGTCAGCGAAATGAAACCCGACTCGTCGGATAGTAGCTCCTCGATGATCAACAGTCTCTCGGCTCTCTGACATAATTACTGTTTCGGTTACCGTCGCAAAGATTGAACGGGAAACACAAATGAGTTTTCATGATTATAGCTTTCTATTCAGATGTCACCAGTGGAGAGAAAAGGGGATGAAAGACGACACGTCTAATTAAAACAGCCATCGTTAAGAGCTTCAGACGCGCCGCAGGAACAAGTCTGAAAACCTGGAAATGATTTAGCGTTTCTTTTCCCTTCCGGTTCCCTCATCTCAAAGTTAATGGTTTTCTTTATGGGTTTTTGGTTAGGATGTTTAACATTTTGTTCCACATCATAAAATACATTCCCACTTGAGAATTTTTATATTTTAATATAGTCGCTTTCTAACACATGTGAAGATGAGATGACTGAACGTCGTCGCACAACATTTACACCTCATAAATCATAAAAGTAATTTCTATTTGTGAAGATCATCTTGTTGAACAAGACATAAAAGGGTCATGAACCTGCGTTTTGCACAAGGAGCTTCTTTTTTTACAACAATCCAATCCCATTGGCTGTTTGTTGAGGCAGCCAACGCAACACTAGCTGAGATTAAATGTCTTCTTTACATCTCAAACCACAAAAGCTTAGTTTCAATCCAATCAAAAATAGTTTAAGGAGACTAAAGAATAAAGAGGATTTAAAGATAATCTTTCTTTAAACATGATGCTTGATTCTTCAGTGCGTCTAGAGGTCAAAAGGTGACATCGCACAAACGATCCCGGCCTCCAGATTGACTCTGCGAACGCGAGCGGAATTGAATTTCCTGGCCGCGCTGATGTGATATCGCTCAGAGGGAAGTCCTGTCTGCTGGTGAATCATTGCTGGTTGTTGGCGCAGGGAAAGTTTCTCTTCCCTCTTTGCCTCACATTATAGACTTTGTGCCAAAGAGGATTAACGGGCGTCAGTTTCACCGTTTGGCGCTCGCAGAGAGCTTTTTGTTCTTGATAGCTTTGTGCCCCGTTGGAGGCGGGGGTGCTACCATAACAAAGTGTCTATTTGTGAGAGGAGAGTAACTTTCACTGCAACGCCCAACATCTAAAATAGGGAATATATCCAAATTAATGCTTAAAGTATGAATTCTTTGTGATAATATGCAGTGCAGAGCAGCCAAATAGGTGTTTTTTTTTTTTTTACCAATTTAGAAACGTTTCACAAGTGAAATAATGTCTGTTTCACTTTGAAACTCTTTTAAATTGCTTTACATTACTTCCTTTTTTGCCTAAATTCTGCTGACTCCATCGTTCACTTTTCTTCACTTCCTTTTTATTGTGGCCGCACACAGGAGAATAACAAGACAAGTAGAAAGTGGAATCCATTCAGGCAGCTTAGAAATTTAGGCCCAGGTTTTCCCGGAGATATCAAGAAGAATATGAAGCCGCCTGTCAGACCGTAACGGATTAGTGAAGGCAGCACATTAAACATCTATCTTTCTCCTCAACTCTCTTTCTTTTTTTTTACTTTGTGACCCATCATGCCTCATCTGAGACAGATATCCTATAAATGTCTTCAGGCTATCTTAATTGTCAGGTGTCATTGGACTGTCCTTGTGCTCGTTGGGCTGGTGCGGATCCTTTAAGGTCACGTCTGTCACGTTTGGTCATAGATCGTGGTGCAGTTCCCAGCTCCTCCACAGGGGGGCGATGTCTAAGCACCGGTGAAGTGTGGCGCGTTGACGCCACTCTTCTTTGTTCGTCCCATAATCACCCTCTCAATTTAATGTGTTACTGTAATCCCTCATTCTAAAAATAGTCCACTTTATGTGCAGCAATCACCCGTTACATCACTGCTGAAAAAAAATTACAATTTAAACTTTATTTTTTTAAAGGAAATAAACAAATTATGAAACAAAGAATTACAAAAGCTGCAAAGCTCATTTCTGGCTAAATGCATTACTACCCCCCCTAACAGGAATGCAAATATTTTCAGATTTTATTGTGTATTTAAATGACGAAATGTAACATTATAGCATCCACAAAATTGCAGACAAACTCCAGTCACTAAACATTGACCAGTTTTCAGCACAGAGGGGGTTTAGATTATTTAAATTAAGAATATCTTATGTCATCAGTCAATAAGAGTTCTCACTTTACTTCAAGAACAACATTAAAAATTAAAAAATCATCCCAATTTAAAACTAGGTAAAATATGTATTCATCATATGTGCTGTATAGTGTGCTTGCCTATATTTTCCCCCATCTCAAGGTCACGCTGGAATAACTTGTAATTAGTTTATTCCTTTCTTTTTAATTGCTGCCAGATGAGCTGAGATATTGGCTTTCATGTCGGCTGCACAGCAGACGTGCTGATGAATCACAGGTGTGCTGTCTTCTTGTTCCGCTGCTAACATCTCCGGTGACGGGCTCCAAGATATTTGTTCCCCCAGTCCTTCGTCCTCGTGTCTGGAACGGCTGACAGCCGGCGTCCATCTTTCACTCTGACAGACGTCCAGCGTCCCTTCCTTCTCGCCTCCCGCCTCTTTCCCGTTTTCGTTTGACTTCCTCTTCCATCACCGAGCGCTGCAGGGTTGATCTCTCAAGGTTGTCTGCGCCGCGATAATATAGCTGCACAGATTTGTGTCTGTATTTACCTTTTTGTTGTTGTTGCCAAGAACACTTGGACACGAAGACAAAACTAACTCTGTTTATTGAAACACAGAAAAAGGATCTTTAAAAAATATATACAGTAATACCATCTGGGTTTGTGAGAGACTTGCAGAAATTGAAGCCAGTGATCGAAAAGAATATTGCATAGTTATATCTTGATCTATCGTGATAATCTCTTTGGTAAGAAGAAAGATTAAATGGGTACAACTCTCTGTGTGTGTCATATAGGAAAGTACTTTGTAGTTTTCTGAGTGGGCACTTCTCATGGCCGCTTGATCTTTTGGTTTTCAAGTGGAACCACCAGTTGCCTCGTTCTCCAAATATAAGTGGACAGAAATGTGACGGATAACCTGATCGATCATGTGACCAGATGATTGTCTTTCAGCTCTGGCTTTTGTTTGTCCGTGAAACGGCTCTGGAGATCCTTTTGCCGGACCCTAAATGTATGTCCGACTATTGATCCCTCCATCACGGCCTCACTGAGCGCCCGTCCGTCTTTGTCGTTTTTTTCTTCCTGTGAGTCGATATGCACGTTGACATCCCACCCTGCTCATCCGTGTACGGTCCCACCTCACCTTGCAGCCTCTTTAACTAGCGTCCTCACAACACGGTGTGTATATCTCCACCACCCCCCCTCTCTCCTTCCCTCCTTATCACCCAGGGCACCGGTGCGTTGCTAAATGGAGTCGGAGCAGCTGTACCACAGAGGCTACTGCAGGAACAGCTACAACAGCATCGCCAGCGCCAGCAGCGACGAGGAGCTGCTGGATGGAGCCGGCGTCGTCATGGACTTCCACACCACCGAGGACGACAACCTGCTGGATGGGGACGCTGCCTCCCCAGGTAGGGAGAACAGGATACCTCCAAATACCCCCCCTCTCCATCCCCCAAGCTGTTTGATTGGTCCTGGACCTCTTGCGCTTCCTCTTCATGACCCGGCCTTGACGAAAAAGCCACAGGCCCGATTCTCACTCTGTTGCTGCGTCTTCGAGTCCAAAATCAAGTTTGTCTTCATGACTGAGCTGACACGTTGCCGCTCTGGATATGAGTCAGCACACCGCTGATGTACGGTGTGTGTTTGCTTGTGTGTGTGTTGCTCTGCCATCTGCCCCCTCATCTCCATCCACACTAACTAAAAAAGCAAAATAAAAATGCAAACGAACTGTGTTTGCTCATTCAAAAGCTTGACGCTCAGTAAAGTTATTTGTTGCTTTCATTTACAAATACATTTGCAATTTAATCATTTGTTAGTTGATTAGTTTGTGAAGACCTTGTAACTTTGCATTATACTCTTAAACATCCGTTAACTCACTACTTTATAACCATCTGTACGGCTCTCTCAGAACTCTTTGTTTTTTTTTGTATTTTAAGTTGTTTTTGTGTTTGCACGTCTCACTTTTTCTTCAGAGACAATGGCTGTCCTTGTACCAAACTTTACTTTGCATGGTTCCCAGGTTTCGCCTGCTCCTGTTTTCCTGTGAATCCTCCTGTTTCCATCCACTTCCTTGACCCCGGTCACCCTTTTAACGTTGCTGCTTCCTGCGGTTTGTCTTGTGATCTGCCTCCACTTTAATGTGCGCTCGTGGTTCCTCCTCCGCCTTGTCTCTGGGCTTACGTGGCCTTGTCTTTCCTGTTCAATGCAATGAAAGCAATGAAAGACAGGTGGTGTCTGTATGAATAGTTCGCCAGCCGCTACAAATGATCTCTGCCTATATCTGGCTGCCGTCCATGCCGAGTGATTCCAGTCATACCTGTCATCCCACTGCTCACTCACCTGTTTCTCATCCATTCACAAAACTCAGCGGCGCTCCCGACTGATACATATCTGGTTTCTAACCGACATCCGATCTGCTGCATCCGCCTTGTTCTTCCTTGTCTGAGTGAAAACGCTGATTCCTCTCTTTTTAGTTTTGGCTTGCAGCTGATTGGACAAAAAGCAGACATACTGCTGTGGGGGTGGAGAAATGTGCTGGTTTGGTTTTGTGTGAAATCTGTGTGTTCTTTGAATGCAAAACGTGAGCAGACTAGTGCGTGTTCTGCATGGGATAAAGACGCCGTGTTGTGTGCGAGCTCTGTGTTGTATGTATGCGCGTGTGAGATCTGTGTTGTGTGTTTGCTGTGCAGAGAGAGGAAGGTCTGTCCATTTTGATCGGTTCATTAGCATCACCTGCCTTCATTTGAGTAGGTTTAAAGTTTAAAAAATTAGTTTGAAAGGTTGTTGTCGGTCAACTAGTTGCCTGTTTGCCACTATTATCTGCCACCTCTCTTTACTTTGATGCAACCTTTTTCATTGTGTGCCTCCAGCATGATACTCCTTACAATTGGGCACAAACTAAAGTATTTTTGTTGAAGTGAACATCTAACGCTCTCTTTAGTATTCATTGTTGCCCACGTGAACACTCACAGATCTGTGGGAAGGTTTCAGTTTCCCTAAAGAGGGAGCCGAGGCTGAGTTTTACGTCCTGTACGTGTGTGTTTAAGAGGGCTTGCCTTACATTTCAGTGTCTCCAGCCTCTCCTTCTTTTGAAACTGGACCTCTGGCCAGTTAACTTTATAAGGTGAAAGCGGGAGGTAACCCTAAGCTGCCTCCACTTATACCGTCACCGCCGCTACGAATCCACGGCGAGCTTCAGTGAGACGCACGGCACATCGCCGATTAGTTCCTCTCAAATATTAAAAGGACTCTGTCAGCTGTTTCTAAACCAGTTACTACTGTATTTGCCTCGGGCTCCACCTTCCACCGCGTCGCTCTTTGTGAGCGACACCCATATCGCGTGCCAACATTCCCGTGAACCAGTTTGTCTGCCAGCCTTTCAGGAAATCTCCGGTCTGTCTGCTTCTTCCTTGAAGCCGGTGCGCTGCCTGCTGTGCTGTTTCCGTGTCCTAGTGAGGGGTGGGTTAACTGGAGAGCTTTTTAAAGCCCTCCTCCGGGGCCCAGGGGGAGGTTGGCTCGCTCTCTGGTCCCGTGGAGATTGTTTTCTCAAACTTTCTGTTTGGAGGAAGTAAAGCAGCAACATGGAGCAATGCTTTGGGAGATATAAGCGCGTGAACTGAAGTGGATTAAATCTGTTTTTTCTTTTTTAACTCACTGGATCACGTAGACTTGGGGAGATTTTTCCTGTTTCAAACTTCTTCTTTTTTTCCCACCGGTCG
The DNA here is from genome assembly GCF_023055335.1 of Clinocottus analis. NCBI lineage: Eukaryota > Metazoa > Chordata > Actinopteri > Perciformes > Cottidae > Clinocottus > Clinocottus analis. Next base: position 3,724,352 of record NW_027175943.1, read on the forward strand.
GACGTCCCCATCTGGGACGTGTCGAGCAGGGAGGTAACAGACTATGGCTGACATCACCTGTGTCATTGCCTAGCAACAAGAAGCCCACGCCGAAAGGTAAGCGAGCCCGGAGGATCTAACAAATGACGGGCTGTTTATTTCTCTATTGTCGTGAAAACAAATGTACAAGCGTGGGAAAAGCCAAGGTCCTGCGAGCTGCTTTGTTTCATATAATAACAGACGATCGCACCGAGTTTACAAAACACCTTCAGTCCTGAAACGAAGGCTGACTTTGTGACGGCTTTCCATCGTTTAAAACGTGAAGTACACTTCAGTTCAGAAAGTAGATGAATTAAAACATGATAAGGAAAGCAGGAAGTATTCACATCTAGGGGTCTGGAGCCAGTAACCTTTTAGCCTAAAAATAACAATGAATTAATAATCAAAATGTTTGCAAATTTGTGTTTTTTGTTTTTTTTTGCTAATCAATTGATTGACTATTATCATTTTACATAGTAGAACTTTCATTACTTTATACTTCAACATCCCCCCTACACGGCTCAGAATAGATTATTCCATTTCAGAGCTTGTCCTATCAAACACACACACACACACACACACACACACACACACACACACACACACACACACACACACACACACACACCCCTCTGTCCCGGCGACATGGTCTCTCCCACCCTTAGCAACCAAACAGGCAAGGCTGACCGGCCTGGTGTGCTCGTCTTTCTCCTTTCAGTGTGTGTGTGGTGACATCATCAGCTCCAACAGTCAGCTGCTGCAGTGGAGGGAGAGCGAGCGAGAGAGAGAGAGAGAAAAGGATGGGGGAGGGAGCAAGAGGACACTCACACACACTCACTCACACACACACACACACACACACACAGCCCCGCTTGTCTTCCTTTGGTAAACATGGCAGCGGCGGCAGCGACTGACACACGCAGCGAGCAGTGCGTAGTGAAGCCTAGCTTAGCTTAGCTTAGCCTAGCCTCGTCTCAGCTGTCAACATGGAGGAGGAGGACGCAGCGGCCGACCCCTACTTGCCCTACGACGGGGGAGGGGACACCATCCCCCTGCAGGAGATCCCTAAAAGAGGTACGCCATGTCCCCTCTGCTGTTTTTTTTTTCCCTCCCTCCTTTGCTCATGCTGCTGTGATGACAGAGCCCATCCTCCCCCACCTCCTCCTCCTCCTCCTCTTCTTCGTACAGTGGGTACGACAAGGTGGCTCCATCATGTTGTTGGCGAGGCGTCTGAAGGAGGAGCGCCAGTATGGATTCAAAGCTGCCATTGCTGTTGGCCGCATGTTCATTGGGAGCAAAACAGCCACCTGATCAGCTCCTTTCAGCATTCCCCTCGCTGTAGATGATCAACCAGCAGCGTGTGTGTCTGTGCGTGTGCGTTTGTGTGTGTGTGTGTGTGTGTGTGTGTGTGTGTGTGTGTGTGTGTGTGTGTGCGCGTCAGCCAGAGATAATGAGATAAAGAGAGGGAGTCGGGTTATTGTGAAGGCTTGTGCTCGGGCCTGTAAGCAGAGGCGACTGAAGGCAAACACCACGGGCATCCATTTTAATTCCCCCCCCACACACTCAGGCTTCGTCTGCTGCATACGTGGACTGGATGTTCTCAGCCGTGTGACGTCGAAGCGGTTCGCGATGTCCCCGCAGTGCGAGGCGTCGGACACCTGTTGGCCTCGCGTCACGTCGCGCATAACGAGGTCCTCGGGGTGAAGGAGCGTGCAGTCACATCGTGTCTTGTTTTTCCCCCACGACACTAAATCTGACATCTCGCGTCCTTGTTAATTCTTCCATGTGTGGCCTTCAGGGGAGCTTTTGTGCGTCGGTTCCTCCGGGCCTTGTTAGATTCTTACGGTGAGCGAGCAGAAACAAAAAAAGGCCCCTTGTGAGTTTTTTAGGACTGCCCACATCATCTCTGTGCAAAGGGATGTCCCTCAATCCAAGCGTTCATTCTCTCCCTCTCCTCGCGGACGCACAGTGTCCTCCCCTCTCTCTTTTATTCTGTCGTCTCACGCAGAAACTCACGATTACAGGAGTTATAATCCAGATGTGCTTTTGGGACAATTTCCTGCTTTAATGACCTGTGAACCTCGTCAAAGCGTGGAGCGATTCGGTTGCTTTCAGGTCATTTACACTGTGTCCTTGTCTCAACTGTCCTGAAACCACAACGTCATATGTAAACACACACACACACACACACAAAGGGAGGGAGGGGCTGTTCAGACTTTGATCGATTTCTATTTGTCAGCCTTTCCGTGCGACTCCAGGGTTTCCTCCAGTCTGGTCAGCAGGCTGCCGGCGGTCAGCACAAAGGCTTCTCAGCCAGTGAGGAGGCCGTCGGGGTCAGTTCATGATGCTGATCACATGACCGCTGAGCAGACTAACCCGACTCCAACCGGGCTGATCCAGGGTGTCCGAGCCAGCGGCCTCTAAAGCCCTCTGATCAGATTTACTCTTATAGTAGAGTCGGTCTAATACTGAGGAGTGCTGGGGGCGATGGGTTCACTGGAAACCTGCAATTCTCTCCACTCAGTCGACACTGAAACCTCCGAACGATCCCACCTGCGTCACAATAACTAAGAAGTGGTATTCTTGACCTGCGTGTGCACCGCTGTTGCTTTCTTGCCTGATTTATTTTGGGGGGGGCTTATCTGTTTCCCCCGAGGCGTCGCCCTTGCGTGGCTCCACCCTCCTGACTTGACTGATGGCTGCCAGTAGTGCTGCATCAACATCATCAGGCGGTCTCGATTATCTCGTCAGTCAAATGCCAGCTTCTTCCAGCTGCTGGGAAGCTGGAAATGTTCCCTCCTCAGTCCGCCATTCGACTTGTGAGCTGGAAATGTTGCCGCAGTCTCACCTGTCGTCTTCGTGGATCCACAGCTGGGTTTCTGCCAGTGAAATATGTTTTTTTTTCTCTCCATTGAACTTTTTTTTCTAGCCCCCTTAATCTGCATTTTAGTTGGTCAGGCGCACATTTATTGGAACAATGCAATCATCCATTTACCTTTTTTAATCATAAACCATGTAAATCTCTTACGTAATGTATCTTAGTGCGTCTATTCGGTTGGTTTTTGATCAAGTTTGTTCCACTTTTCTGCTGAGTCGGACCATCCGGGGGCCAGAAATGATGTCTTTTTAATGAACTGGTCTGCCCTGGAAGCTCGTGTTATTTTCTCAGACTGACGATGGGCACCTTGTGTGCTCTGCATTGAGATAAATGCTTAACGTCAGTCAAACCTCTGCGATGGAGCTGTGCCAGCAGCGGTTTCAACTAAACTAAAATATGAATAAATAGCAGTTTTCATGAGATGGACCAGAATCCAAAGCAGCCACAAGGTCGTGTTTTATTTCGAGACGACTTCCTCTCGTGTGCTTACTATGCAGCTGGCAAACTGATGACTCGAAGGAAAGTCGGGTCTTAAAACCACGTCCACGTTTCCTTTTGAGATAGTCACACACACCGCTCTACTTGAGTTTGTTTTGGGGGTTTTATTTTTTCTCCTCAGATGCCCAATCTTTTCAAAAAGGCCACATCTCAGTCCTGTTCAAAAAGACAGACCTCCATATCAGACTTCAACACTTATTTCTGCTCTCCCACATCCCGTCAAACATCAAAGCGCCCGATATTAAATGTTGCTTTATCTCCAAACTAAGAAGTATTTAATCCGATACAAAGCATTACCCGATCCTCTCCAGGCGTGGATTCATTTGTTTGGGTGCATTTAGTTTTACGACGTATCAAATATTGTTATAGCTGCCGTAGTGTCGTAATGCCGGGAAAGAATGCAGCTGCGTTGATGCCAATGTATGATCTGTTTTATGGCTCTGCTTGAGAAGGATTTATAATGTTTAATCAAAGGTTTTAGCGTCTGTGAATGAGGCCTTGTTTGCTTGGCGGTGACCCTGCTCCAGTTGTAGTTACGCTCAGGGGATTTAAAAAACGTATTGGACAGGAATGTGTATGTTCGCCGTACAAACAGCCACAAGACGTCGTAACATCGCTGGTGTGTCGTGTCTCTCGCCTCATAATGTTACAGATCACAACCCGTCATGATGTAACACGCAGGGTTCATTTTAACGTGACCTTTCATTGTTTGTGTTCTCTCCTCTTTTAAGTGGTTTCGATAGTCATCTGATAAAATGTAATTTTGACCCTCCGTGACATCCTCTGGACCGCGTCTAATCGCAGCAACAGGCGTGACCGATGTGTGACGGACCGCGTGGCATCGAGCGATTAAACACGGCAGAGGAAGTCGAGATGGAGCGTCACAAACTAACCGCGCAAAAGCATTTGAGGCTGGTTTCATCAGGACAACCGGAAGTATTTGTTGAGCGAAACTAAATTTAGCATTTGCAGTTTCAAGAATTCATATTGAATTGTGTCTATTGAATATTGAAAAGGTCACTTTGTGAGATTTACTTTTACATGAAAAGGCTTAGCTCGTATCTCTTGTTGTTCATGTGGTAAATGTTCAAAACGTCAAGATTGTACCTCATCCTCCAACTTCTGATCTCTCAAAGTGATAAACTACCCGTGTATTTCCTTTGAGGTATAAATGTGCAACATTACAGGCGCTTCAAAGTATGCTTTCCATCATATTTATAAGACTGGATACATATTTTCTGGCAGCATTTGTCACCATTTAGCTTCTCTTTTCTGCCGTTTGGTCAGATTTACTGTTGCACTCGTTACGAATGAATCCGAATAAACGCAGATGGAGGAGTCGTTCCCGTGATGTCGTGATGCGCCACATAATTATTTCGACAGTGTTTTTTCGAACTGTTGCTCTCTTGTTGCCTCTCTTTTGTCCTCGTTACACACTGAACTGCCTTTGTGTCGCAGAGAAAGAAGTCACAAGTGGGAGGACGAGGCTCCGCTTTTCGGACAATTTCAAAATGTCAGAGGGACGGTTCTCCGTAGTTTATCAAACACACTTCGTGCCACATCAAACATTTTACAGATGATGAGACGGCCCTCTTATACTTAACCGTCGGACCGTGAAATGAATCTTGAGGGCGATGGGAAGGTTTTGAAGAGTTTAGCTTATCTCCTAATTGTAAAAAATATGAACGTTTTTACTTCCTTTTATGAAAGAAATTTGTAATCCTGCAGCCATGAAAAACAAGTGGGAGCCACGCAAATCCTGTGAGGTTTTCCAGATAAGAGGCTGAGAGAATTCAGCTTCTCGCTCTGCTAGTGTGTGTCTGTGTGTGTGTCTGTGTGTGTTGATCTTTGGGTGAGTCCATGTTTTGCTCACCCTTATTTTCTTGAATCTGTGCATCCAGCCAGACCAGACGAGGTCAACCAGAGGCATTTAGTGTCTCATGTCGTCGTGAGCGTTAGATAATAATCTATTTATAGCATCGGGACAATCTTTTAAAGCGCAGTGGACAACGTTTGCATTGTGTGTTTTGTTGTTGTATGCAATCTGCCGTCCACGCTGCGACTGATCCTACTCATGTTGAAGTCATTACTGGACTCACTGCCTCATAACCTTGGGAGCGATCACGTCGTCTGGCCGATACAATCAGACCGCCGCTAATGAGGCCGCCAGACGTCCGTGCGTCCACGCTTAATGAGACGGGGGGGAAAGAAAAAGCCAACAAGAAGATTTTTTGATATAATTAAGGTGTTGTTTACTCGCTGGCTTGCACAGAGAGCACGTTTAGTAGAAGTTGCAGACCGAAGGCTTCAAAATGTGAAATGTAAAAAGCCGCCAGACTAGGAAAAATGAGCAAAAAACTGCCGTTAAGGTTGAGCAGCTAGCTTACTGTGCGGGTGTGATTGTGTGTGTCAATGAGGATAAAGGTTGCCCGCCATACTCTTCACGGTATAGTTCACTCATCCCAATGTTCCGGCGGTGCAGATAAACCTCCACTCCCTCCGTGTTTTATGATCCAGATGAGGGTTTTCTCGGCGTAGCCGTGTCATTGGATGGATCTCTCTTTCTTTTTTCAGGAGCATTTTACAAGGATAACATGTCAGGCCAAAACATTACATCGCAAGAATTTCTTTTTTTGTTTTCACACAGTCAGATTTCATCGTATTGTGCGACATGCTTCATGTGTTCGACTCGACGGATCGACAGCACGACGCTCCTGAACCTTTAACTCGCTCTCGTGACCCTTTTGTCCTTCTGTCGTTCCCTCTTCAGGCTCTAACTACGTCATGTCTAACGGGGGCGGGGCGCCCAGCAGCACCACCCACCTGCTGGACTTCCTAGAGGAGCCCATCCCGGGTGTGGGGACCTACGACGACTTCCACACCATCGACTGGGTCCGTGAGAAGTGCAAGGACCGCGAGCGGCACCGGAAGGTGAGGAGACGTGGCGAGGCCGGCGAGCAGAGCGACCTCTGCCCTCTGGCCCCCGTCTAAAGGAAACAGTCTCAGCTGAACAGGAAGTGATGTATCACACATTTCCTGTGGAGCAACAGTTCGTTTTGGGTTGCACAAAAGGTTGCTAACTGGGTGGTTATGCAGGACATGCAGTTTTAGCCTGAAGGGACAGGGGATAGTCTAATCAACATACAGAAACTGCAACAATCAACAGAGAATCCAAAGAAAATGATTTCATATCAAAGATTTAGCAATTTTTTATTTTTTAAATTGAGGTTTTCTGCCAAAAAGAAGCATTTTATTTTAGCCAAACACTACTTGTGAGTGTTGCTTTGCTGAAACGTGGTCTATTAATAAAATAAAAAATCCTTCTTTCTGAGCTTCCACTCGCATCTCTCGGTCTTCATGAATGAATCGTAGTGAACGGACACTCACAGACCGCTGGCTTCCTGCCCTTCGCGTCCAGGTCACAACTTTCCACTGTCAACACTTTTATCCAAATATTGACTCAACGTTACAGCCTCCTGGAAGCGATAGCTCTAAGAATTTAAATGTTATTTGAATACTTTTTCAAACAGTTTTTTCAAAACCTGGTCTCGCCTGCTTTACGGGAGTTTTATTGTTTTATTGAAGCAAGAGCAGAAACGCAGCCACTCGAGGAGATAACTGAGTTGCTTATCATCGGGGAGTAGTTATAAACCTTTGACCGACTCGCATTACCGCCACTTCAAGTCATTTGATGACGTTCCAAAAGATTCTAAATGTAGTTTTCTGTGTTTTTGTGCTTTTGTTTGCTAACTGTTGTGTGTCTTTTAGATCAACAGTAAGAAAAAGGAGTCGGCATGGGAGTTTACAAAGAGCCTGTACGACGCCTGGTCTGGCTGGCTGGTGGTGACGCTGACCGGCTTGGCCTCAGGTAACACACACACACACTCGCACACACACACACATTCGCACACACACACACTCGCACATGGCCGTTATCTCCTCTGCTGGTGACTCTCACATGCTTTGCCTTTTTCTCCGTCTCTCTCTCTCCGTCTTTCGCTCTCACATAATCACAAGCGGAAGCATTTTATTTCCCCTCAAAGCGGCAACACAAAGGTTTTCTATTTATTTGAAACTCTACAACCAGAAACCCTTTTGTGAGTACCAGGGAGTTAAAGATCTAAAGTGTATGTAGGAAAGCTTCTCTAGCACCCGGGTTACAAAGGGAGGGGAGTTGGCACAATACTCATGCATGTAACACTTAATCCAATGAAGACTCATCTGACCTGGATCATGTCTAATTAAGGATTTCAGTCATTTCTGATCCGTTATTTAAAAAAATAATATTCAGAGGCATTTCCCCCCTCTGATGTGGATATTTATAAGTATATTATAATGTTCCTGTAGTGGATTTGTTTTGAATTAATGTAATTAGGTCAATGTTTAGGGTGCATGACGCTCTTTGGTCACCAGGATTAGTGCTAACTTTAAGGGTTAGGATGCAAAGGGAAGAATCTTTTTAGAGCAAAAGGCCTCCATGTTGCAGCCTGAACACAGCTTTGCCAGGTTGAATTTAGTATTTTCTTTTTATATAGTGACTTGTACAGACTTGAGGCTACTTTCCTGTTCTAAATTATTATATATAATCACAGGCAAATATAAATAAATGCTAGCATGCCTCGTATGCTAACTCCTTTCTGCCTCTTCTTTCTCTTCCTCCTCCCCGCCTTCGCCTCTTCACCCCTTCCTTCCTCCCTGGTTCCCTTCTCCAGGTGCTTTGGCTGGCCTGATTGACATTGCTGCTGATTGGTTGAACGACCTGAAGGAGGGCGTGTGTCTGAGCGCCATGTGGTTCAACCACGAGCAGTGCTGCTGGACGTCCAATGAGACCACCTTCGCTGAGCGGGACAAGTGTCCTCAGTGGAAGAGCTGGGCCGAGCTAATACTGGGGCAGGCCGAGGTAGACTAACACAGGCACATGACGGGGGCATCCTCGCCGATCATCCCACCTCAAAACATCCTCCATGTTGACAGTAAAATGTACATTTACATGTTAGACTCACCGCTCCTCTGCAATGTTGGTTATTCACAAATTAAATTGCTATTGTCAGTGAATCTCAGCCTGGTGGGCTTTTCATTTGAAAGATGCAGGAATTACTGAGCTTCAATTGAAATAGTTTACCAGAAATACCACGAAGAGAGATTCACTTTACAGGACTTGCTCTGAGTGACGCGTGTTTTAGGACTTTGATGTTTGAGTTTCATGGATTTGACTCCTCCTCCTCCTCTTCCTCTCTGCAGGGGCCCGGCTCGTACATCATGAACTACTTCATGTACATCTACTGGGCGCTGTCCTTCGCCTTCCTGGCTGTGTGTCTGGTCAAAGTGTTTGCTCCCTACGCCTGCGGCTCGGGGATCCCTGAGGTGGGGAAAATATCGCTTATGGAAGAAAAAAACCTTTTAATGTACACTTGAAAGAGATGCTTACGGCTCTCTTTGGTGGTGCATTTAAGTTCTTGTGGGAAACTTCAACGTCCAAGAGAGTTTGCCTACATGCAACATTTCAAACATTTCTTCTTTTTTTTACGTTTATTTGGTAAAAGATTCTTTGTCGTTGCTAAGTCACACGGCCCAAAGATACTTTTAACCACACAACGTATCAGTTTGATCAGACTAGTGCGGTTAGCAGCTCTCTTTGTGCATGAGTGTCTTTCCTGTCTCTCTGTTTTAGAGTGTGTCAAGCAGCTTGTGCAGATTATTGATGTTCTGTCTTTATCTCTCGTTTCTTCTCATTTTCTCGTGTCCAATCAATTTGCTCTGGCTGTCAGAAACTGCAAAAGAAAGCCTATAAATCGGCGCATAAATCTGTGCGGCTGCCTCCATAAAAACGGTCTAATTAGTTATCAGCACCCGCTGGGATCCTCAGGGCGTGTTTTCATTTGTAGGGTTTCCCTTTAATGTCATAAAAAGGCTTTAAATTGTTCACTCGGTGGGCAGGAGGGAGATGACATGTAGGGCCACCCCGTCAAAAATAATAATTGGAGGTGAGTGCACTGAGCTTTTGAAATGTTGCTCTTTTTTTTGTTGCCATACAGTTTGTCGAGATGAAGCTGAAGCAAAATGAATCTGTTTAGAGAACGTCAAAGCATATATTTTATCAGAAGTTGGAGTTGAATCGGATGTATGACAGCATCTGTCTCCTGATTTTAATTATTAAGTTAAATAATTTTCTGTCAGCTGTCTCTATTTAAGGCATAACAAAATAATGAAACTAGACTTAAATTGATTTGAATACTTAGTTTTTTTTAATTGGATTTTTGGTTTCATAAAAGAAAAACATTTATTTATTTAAAAGGAAGTTAGTTCCAGGGGCTTAAAACGTCTTTCTCAATTACTAAATAAATAAGAAATGACTGAATCTGATTACTTTTATCCAGACAGTTATTTTCATACTAGTCTGATAATTGTTTGAGTCGTTTAACAAAGTAATGCAGGACATATGCTCGTTCTAGCTTCTAAAATTTAAGGATTTGCTGCTGTTTTCTTCTATTTTACTTGGACTATGAAGACCACAATGCGGGTTACCTTTTTGTTCTTCACCTTCTTAATACCTGGCTCTGCCATGAAGGTGTTTCCTGTCCTTTTGTCCTCAGTGGAGACTCAAATCAATCTTCACCTTCCTCTTCCTCTCCAGATCAAAACCATCCTGAGTGGGTTCATCATCCGGGGCTACCTGGGCAAGTGGACCCTGTTGATCAAGACCATCACGCTGGTCCTGGCGGTGGCGTCTGGCCTCAGCTTGGGGAAGGAGGGCCCTCTGGTCCACGTGGCCTGCTGCTGTGGGAACATCTTCTCCTACCTCTTCCCCAAGTACAGCAAGAACGAGGCCAAGAAGCGAGAGGTGCGAGCCGAGAAATTCCAGTCGATGTTTTTAATTGTAACGTTAAATTGTCTCACGGTCTTTCATTTACTCCCGCTGATGTTTCATCATCATGATGTATATGTTTTTAATCCCATCCCGTCAGCTGAGGTGCGTTTGTTTCGTTCTCTCAGGTTCTCTCGGCTGCGTCGGCGGCCGGAGTGTCTGTTGCGTTTGGCGCCCCGATTGGAGGAGTGCTCTTCAGCTTGGAGGAGGTACAGCTCACTTACTCTCAAGCTCCACTCGGTGTAAACGGGCGGATAACGATTCATTCACAGTGAACGCCTCCCCTTTCTCTCTCTCTTTCTCGTCCAGGTGAGCTACTACTTCCCCCTCAAGACGCTGTGGCGCTCCTTCTTCGCCGCCCTGGTGGCGGCCTTTGTCCTGCGCTCCATCAACCCGTTTGGGAACAGCCGCCTGGTGCTGTTCTACGTGGAGTACCACACGCCGTGGTACCTGTTCGAGCTCATCCCTTTCATCCTCCTGGGAGTGTTCGGAGGCCTCTGGGGCGCCTTCTTCATCCGAGCCAACATCGCTTGGTGCCGGCGGCGCAAGTCGACGCGCTTCGGTAAGCACTCCGTGAATTAGATTGGGACGCGGCCGCCAGCTGGAGCTGGAAGTCGTCGGAGATGATAAAGCTGTCACAAAAGATCACTGTCAGCTGTTGGCACTCGACAGCATGATTTTAAAAGGTTCAGAAAGACGTTATGAAGCAAAGATGAACGACTCGAGATGTTAAAAGTTTCTCGCAAGCAGCCATTAGAACCACTTAAGGTGACAAGAGAGGCTCATATGAAGAGGTGTTTGTTGATATTAAAGGATGGATTCATACATTATACAGAATTCCCTTTGTTTTGTTTCCGTAGCCCGTCACTAAAAGGGTGATTTTGACATTAAAAGCATATTAGAAATGGATCTATTAATGCCTCTTAATGAATACACATCAGTGTTTGATTTGCGCTCCTGGTTAATGAAAAGCCCAGCATGCTCAGAGCCTCACACAGAATACAACATGTTGCATTGCCCTCCGTCTTTAGGCAAGTACCCGGTGCTGGAGGTGATCTTTGTCGCGGCCATCACAGCCGTGGTCGCCTTCCCGAACCCGTACACTCGCCAGAACACCAGCGAGCTGATAAAGGAGCTGTTCACCGACTGCGGCCCGCTGGAGTCCTCGCAGCTCTGCCAGTACCGCAGCCAGATGAACGGCAGCAAGGCCTTCACCGACAACCCCAACCGGCCGGCGGGGCCCGGCGTCTACGCCGCCATGTGGCAGCTGTGCCTGGCGCTCATCTTCAAAATCATCATGACCATATTCACCTTCGGACTCAAGGTGGCGCACCGGGTGTTTTTGTTTTTTTCTGCATCTTTCTCCCTGTATCGCTTCATCAACGCTAACGCCACTTCCTGTTTTGTCGTCCCTCAAGGTCCCGGCGGGTTTGTTCATCCCCAGCATGGCCATCGGGGCGATCGCGGGGCGCATCGTCGGCATCGCCGTGGAGCAGCTGGCTTACTACCACCACGACTGGTTCATGTTCAGAGAGTGGTGCGAGGTGGGCGCCGACTGCATCACCCCGGGGCTCTACGCCATGGTGGGGGCCGCGGCGTGTCTGGGTGAGTCGGCGTGAGACGCGTATTGATAGAAATAGTTTTAGTTAGTGATATTAAGGTTTTAAATCTCACATATGGCTCTCCTCAGGCGGCGTGACCCGCATGACCGTCTCCCTCGTCGTCATCGTCTTCGAGCTGACCGGCGGCCTGGAGTACATCGTCCCCCTCATGGCCGCCGTCATGACCAGCAAGTGGGTGGGCGACGCCTTCGGCCGCGAGGGGATCTACGAGGCACACATCCGTCTGAACGGATACCCCTTCCTGGACGCCAAGGAGGAATTCACTCACGTCACGCTGGCCAGGGAGGTGATGAGGCCTCGGCGCAGCGACCCGCCGCTAGCGGTGCTGACGCAGGACGACCTGACGGTGGAGGAGCTGCAGAGCACCATCAACGAAACCAGTTATAATGGTTTCCCCGTGATCGTGTCCAAGGAGTCCCAGAGGCTGGTGGGCTTCGCTCTGCGCAGGGACATCAATATCGCGATAGGTAACCGTGTGCAGAGACGTGAGAGAGCACAAGAATGTAATCCCCAAAGTGACAAATTAAAGACATTTTGTTTCTAGAAGCTAGCATCTCTTAGCTTTAGTCCTGTTTCTAGAAGCTAGCATCTCTTAGCTTTAGTCCAGTTTCTAGAAGCTAGCATCTCTTATCCTCAGTCCTGTTTCTAGAAGCTAGCATTTTGCTTTCTTTCTCAACAGAAAATGCCCGTCGCAAGCAGGAGGGCATCATGTTGAACTCTCGGGTGTACTTCACCCAGCACGCGCCCACTCTGCCGGCCGACAGCCCCCGGCCCCTCAAGCTGCGCTCCATCCTGGACATGAGTCCCTTCACGGTCACCGACCACACCCCCATGGAGATCGTGGTGGACATCTTCAGAAAGATGGGGCTGCGTCAGTGTCTGGTCACTCACAACGGGTAAGTAGGACCGTAAGATTGTCTCAAGAGGAAGAACAAAAAATCCTTCTTACATCCTTTTTTTATTTATTCTGGTGCTGTTATGATTGACCCCGTCTGAGGTCGGCCATTTTGCACAGACATGTACACACTGTCCAGTGTTGCATGGGCTCTAAAATCCCTGGATTTACCCTGTAATCTGCATGGCCAGGCCTAACCGCTGTGCTGCACCCCCTTTACCTCCCACCCCCCCTTCCCACACCGAGCTGCCGAGACTAACTACTACTACATAACAGGTGTCATGTTGGGAAATGTAGTCTGTCAGTGAAGTCTGTGGATGTGTGCTCTGATTCTGAGACATGAGAAAGAAACCATGAGCATTTAAATGATTCATTTTTGGTGAATTCAAATGTCTCACGAGGTCCAGGTTCTGCAGAAAGACACCTGCCGATGTGACGTAGGAGTTACAGGACGAGTTGCGTTCAATGCTCCTCTGTTCACTTCTCAGTTTGCTGTGACGGTCACCGGAGAGGAGCCGTGCAACTCTGTTTGGTTTCATTGACATCTTTACGTTAAACTATTTTAATTCATATTTTGAAGGATAAAGCGAGTGTTATTTAACATTTTTCCTTTTTATTATCATTAAATCTGAAAACAAAAACAAAAATGGAATTGAAACAAGTGTGTTCATAGACAACACTTACTAGGATTAATTCATTGATTATTTGGCATTAAGAAAAATATCACCAGACTTATTTTTTTACATTTTCATTCAAATTTTGTGCGTAAAAAAAAAGAAGAAACTCAACAGAAAATCTGCACAATATCACACAAATGAAAGTGCATCTTGTTGTGTGAATATTGGGATTCCCGTATATTGTTGTAGAAAAAGAGGGCGTGCAACACAATGACTTAAAATTAAGTTGTTTTTTTACATTTTGGGTTCTATTCTCTGTGACGGTTTGAGTTTTGTGTTCAACGTTTTAAGTTGCAACCTGTTATGTATGTGTTTTGTGCTGCTGCTGTCTTGTTCTCTCTCTGTCTCCTGTTTGTTTTTGTTGATTTTTGTTGTTTTCCGGGCAGTTTACCGAGTAACGAGTGTGTGTTACAGGATTGTTTTGGGCATCATCACAAAGAAGAATATATTAGAGCATCTGGAGGAGCTCAAGCAGCACAAGGAGCCCCTGGTGACTAGCCCCACCCCTTTACACATGTGACCCCTCCCACACTTTCGCACCTGTCTCTCAGGCCCCGCCTCCTAGGAGGGCTGCATGACACTATGACAGTTCCCGGCTACACATTAAGCCTTCCTCCTCTTCTCTCACTCGCTGTTTGCTCTCTGTTGTTGGGTCGGTTTGGTGTGGATTCACCTCTAACGCAGCCGCTCACCGTAGAGAAACATCTCTCGATAGACCTTCTCTCGACCTCCATCTTCATCGCTGGTAGCAGTCTTTACGAGCCATCCTGTATACATAGAAGTGCTTCCTTGTGTTTTTCTGGGTCCTGCAATGTTGGACCTCTACGGGAACTGTCACCCACATCGAGCCTCTTTCAGACGTGCGCCTCGTTGACGGAAATATGCCGGCAATTTAACACTTTGATGTTAAAGTTACTGTTAAAGTTGTGGCAGCGCTCTCTTCTTCCAGGTGAATAATGAGACTTGTTACACTTTTTTTTAGGACAACAGCAATACATTAAAGTCTTTTACGCAAAGCTTTCAACCACATCAAGGTCAAAAAGCATCTTTAATGCGTTACGTTTTAAGCCAACATGGATGAGAAGACCTGAGACCGCTCAATCGTAAAAGCTTTACATTTCATCAGAGCGTCGGCTGAGCTGCAGACGCCTCCAGACAAAGCTTTGTGTTTAAAGTCAAATCAATTCAGTGAAACGTGTTTAAACCATCGTCAATATGTTGTATTTTCATCTCCTCGTGATGAAAAAAAAGAGGAAAAAAACAACAACAAGCGAAACAGTTTAAATGAAACGAGTCGGGCTGTAAACGTTGTGCTTGAGCGCTGTCACATGGTAGACTATAAGCATCTTTATTTTTGCCCCATAAATACTAGATGATAAAAATGTCTGCTGAAATCTGGGTTGATGACTCGATGGTCCTTAAGGAAGCCAAGGAGATTAACTAAAGAAGTTCATCGCTGGTGAGGGAACTCGGCCAACACGTTCTGATGAATCATTCTCACAAGCTCAAGATCTTTTGATTTGGTCCCCCCCAAAAAAAGGGATTCTCGGCCCCGGTCTCGGCGTCTGAAAGGGGCTCGTCCGCTCTGCACCTCATCCCGTCGTCTGTGGCTCTGCTGCTTGGTGTCGTGTGAGCTGCATCCTGCGACGTCCCACCAGCCGTGTCTGTTTCTCTCTGCGTAGAGTAGACGTGTCCTGCTCTCATCCTGATTTCATATTGTGTCACTGAGTCGCTATAGAAGTCATTCATTTGCACGTCTGCAGTCACGTGACCACGCCCCCCCTCCCCTCCTCCTCTTCACCTTCACCCTCACAACAGTAGTCCATCATTTCATAGTGAGAAGTCCCCGCCTTCAATTTTCTACCTTCATTAACAAACTGCTTCTTCTTCTTCTTTTGTGTTTTGTTTTTTGTTTTTAACCCTCCTCCTCCTCCTCCCCCGGTTCCACTTTGGGTCTCCACAGATTGACGACATCTGACTCGTCGGCTTATCAACCACTTGGCGAGTAGCTAGCCGAGCACTGTTGTGTTGATACCTTTGAGAGGGGGGTGCTGAGTTAGTCTTTAATGGCTCCATTCATTCCCGTACTTCCCTCATTCTGTAGCGAGCGCTGTGGTGCAGTGACGTTAGCGTGTGGTGATTTTAAAAAACAAAACAAAAAAAACCTTAATGGAGTCATTCCTAATCCCGTGTTTTAACCCGCCGATGTTTCCTCTCAGCCAGCCGCGTCCCGTCCTCTTCTTCAGGAGAGAAAACTGTTTTATCTTTATCTTTATCTTTATATTAGTGGTTACGGATCTTTTGGTCTTATTTTCACTGAAGAGCGCTTCATCCGGCCCGTGAAAACTAACCAGAGCCTCTTATTACTGTGTCATGTATTCATCATTTAAAACAGGCTTAACTTTACACAATGAATACACAAACCATGAATAGGATTAAAGAGAAGAGAATAATTCAAAGAATAGTCCAAAGTTATTAAAAAGGATATTGCGAATACAATATGACCTAAACATTTGCTACAAAAACAAGAAGCTAAGACGGTGTTTGAGTCGATTTACCTTCTTTATTCTGGAGATAACTTTAAATGTGTTGCAACACAAACCGCTCTGGACTCTGCTGGCTAACGGGGAACATCGCGTCGCCCGCTGACCCTTCGCTCCCCGAGCGTCTGCGCCCGGCGGCCTCACTGGTTTTTAAAAACCAGTGAGGCCGCCGGGCGTAGATCTCAGCAGCTCCGCCGGGTTCTGATCCGAGTGTTTGTGGTTTGCTCCTGATGCTCCCTCACAGGTCACCTCCTCTCACTCAGACCTGGGTTCAAATGTTCCTCTTCACTCACTTTGTTTGCACTTTCTGTACTTGTGTGTGTTTGTAGGGTTCAAATGAAGCTGGACACGGCCACGTGTGTTAAAACCTCCGGCGCTGTCGCTCTCCTGCAGCTCCGCAGCGGCGTCACGCGCTTCTGTTTACTCGACCTCAGACGACGCTCGCGGCTGCATTCGAGAGCACAAAGACTCGTGTTTAGACAGCTGGAGGAGTCCGAGACATTTTAACATCTACTCAGCCGGAGCTGCGCTCTTGAACCAGCAGGAATATTTAGACACGTGTAACTTATACGGACGCAGTCTTGTTAGTGGGGTCGATCAGATAAATGTGCTTCATAGGAGGAAGAGGAGGCAGCTGGTCACATGGGTCAGAAATCACTCCAGTGGTCCTCTGTAAGAGGATTGAAAAGACACATTCACACAAGGCAGCTTGTTAAAGAAGTGTTTCTTCAATAAATTACGTCAATACATACAAGTGTTGACTTAAAAAAGTACTTTTCAACCGGCTTGTTACATAGTGAATTATATTTAATTGGGTTTGGGTTTCATATCTCTTCTGGCAGCCGTGAAGCAGATTAAGTTCTAAAAGTGGTTCATCCTTAAAGATGAAAACATCCGTCCTCCTAAAAGAAGCCTGACTCCTGTGACGAGGTCGTCTCCTCGTCTCCTTCTCAGAGGTCCCGTTCACTACTTCCTGTCTCCTTGTAGGATCCAGGTTCTCCTTCCCTTTCAGCTTCTTTGGGGGCCGATAACATAAACGCGTCGGGGCGGCGTCTGAACCGGCCCCCGGCTCCCTGGTGGGCGGGGCCTCTTCAGACCTGCTTTCACTCCTCCTTCCCTTCTGGTCACTCCCTCCTCTCCTCTCCTCCGGCTCACTTTTGCTTCCTCAGGGACTCGTGTTTTTGTTGGCCGTTTCCAACCGATCCACTCATTGAATCCACTAAATCCAATTCAAGCCTCTGATTTGAAGACCAACTCGCCAACAAAAGCATGACGTTTTTTCTCTCCTTCACTCCCAAAACCCAGCGGCACCTCCTCACTCCTCTAACCCACGTCCTCTCTCTCTCGTTCCTCCCTTCTTCCCTTTTGTCTCCCCCTGCAGGCGGCTTCTTGGTATTATCACAAAAAAAGATATCCTCCGTCACATGGCTCAAATGGCAAACCAAGACCCCGAGTCCATCATGTTCAACTGATCCGCTCCTTCCAGGACGGCCGGGGGGGAGCGGCGGACGACAGCGAGGAGGAGGTGCACCTCCTGGACGGCTCCAACCTCTGACACTCGGACCCCGATTTCCTCTTTTTCGTTTCCAGCTTCGTAGACGGACTGACGGCGCGGCTCCCCGGAGACTCACCGGCCTGCGAGAGAGATAACGGACATGATTATAAGACTTTTGTTATCCCGCTCCTGGCCGCTGAGGGCGACGCGGAGGTCACGGGGGAGGGTGGGTTGACGGCGATCACATGAAGGAATACACTTTTTACGCACACACACGAAAATCACGATACTCTCTTTTGCACCTGCAGACACCTTCGAACATGCATGCTCTCTCTCTCTCTCTCTCTCTCTTCACATACACATAACCTGTAAAGAAGACACCCATTTGCACTCTTCACGTGCCTCGCCCCTTGTCTCTGCTAACGTCATGGTAGACGTCGCCTGGCGGGGGAGTGAGGGGAGGGGTCAAAGGTCAGAATGAACCGCCGATGAAGGGACGCGATGAGGGACCTTGAAACCCGCAGGCTTCTGTTGGAGTGGACTCGCTCTCCTCGCCCCGCTGCACCTTCACCAGACCTGTCCGTCCTCCAGAGAAATGCATTGTTTACCTGTGATTTCAGCGTGTGTGTGTGTGTGTCTGTGTGAGAGAGTGTGTGTGTGTGTGTGTCACCAACCGTCACTACATTCCAGCTACAGGATACCGTAGGAACTGAGAGGACGTGCACCTGCTCCTCACCTCACCCGACACGTGGCAGAAAGCCGGGATCGCATGGCTGCTTGTCCCGGGTGCACGTTGGTCTAAATGGGACGGCTTAAACAAAAGTGTGTGTGTCTGTGTGTGTGTGTGTGTGTGTGTGTGTGTGTGTGTGTGTGTCTGTGTGTGTGTGTTGGGGTCAGACCTTGATGGGTACTGTATTTCAAGAGAGCAGAAATGTTCCCTGTAAGAAGGAAAAAAGGGGATAAAAGAAAGACCTTTTGTGAGCATGTAATTTCCTTTCTGAGCCAGCTGCGTGTGCGTGTGTGTGTGTGTGTGTGTGTGTGTGTGTGTGCGTGTGCGTGTGCGTGTGCGTCATTCTCGTTGATTCATTCAGTGTGAAGGCAGGTCGAGTGTGTATGTAAAGGAAACAAAAAAAAGAAAAAGTGTCCACGTTGAGTTCTTCTGTGTTCTCTGTTACAGGAAACTAAATATTTCAACATTTGGTTTTTCTTCTCTTTGTGATTCGTTACGTTTTTACGGCTCGAAGCAAAAACAAAACTGGAAATTGAAGCGAGTGAGTGGTGACTTTTCTTTTTTCTGACCTCTGTCCACGTCTTTGGGTAATAACGTCTGTTACTTTCAAGCAAGAATTGGTGTCATGTGTTATATTCCCCTCTTACTTTATCAGAAGAAAAGTGCAACTAAACACTCCATTGATTAAAAAAACAAACTGTTTTTCCACTCACTGAAAAACAACCTCAAAATGTAAAGAGATATTGTATAATCACATTTTGATTAAATGGCATTTCCCAACAGCTGATAGTGTTTTGATTTGAGCCACAGCGAGAGCAGATGAGTGGAAAGTTTAAATTGAAGAACACTTTGCTTTAAAATGACAAAACACAGGGAATCAAAACCAATATAAAAGAAACAAGATCAACAGATTTAAAACTAACAATTAGGTTTCTTTTGGTCAATTACTGGAGCCCAGGTTTGGATGAATACCCCAAATGTCCGAAAAACAAAACCTATTCAAATCATGAAAACGTAAGAAAGAGTGACGCTGTAATAATGAATAATTCAACAGTTTGCACTGACGAGGTGAAGAGCCTTTTTAGATTTGAATGAATTGTTTTCTCACTTGCTGTTTCCAAATTCAGGGAGGATCTTTCTGCTCCAGTTAATTTTGTGTTGATCATATGAGTATTATATCCTGTCAATCATCTCACGGCGACATCTTTTAGTTTCTCGCTACGTCTGCCAAGTGCCTGGCAAAGGTTGTTGCTTCACGCATCTGTATTCTTTCCCCCAAAAAAAACTGAAAAAAGAAACACACCTGCTTCTCCATCCGACATTTCCCACTTTGCCCTCAGAGTTTTAGTGCAAACGATGAAGGGAAGAGATGGAGAGATGAAGCGGAGACAAGCGGCAGCACTTTACCTGTGAGGTGACGGCTGCAGGGAAAGAGTGTTCGAGTGAAAGAGAGAGAAAGAGAGAGAGAGAGGATACCGAGTCCATCCTGTCCTCCTGCTGTGCGTCTGCAGGCAGCAGATCATTTAACCAGTGGTGTTGCCTAACATTGTATTTCATACTGATCTCGATGTTTTCTCCTTTTCATTTTATTTAATTTATGGGTATAGTGTATTATTGCGAAGAATTTTATGTATGATTACGTTGATTGTTTGATTGTACATTTAAAACTAAATGTTATATATTAAAAAAAAAGATTACATTTTTGGTTTAAATTAAAAGGAACAAAACGTTGCGCAGGGTGCTGGTCTTGGTGCTTCCGGGTGCAGTGGGCGGGGTTTAGGCGCCACCTGGCGGCGAGGTTGCAGATCGCAGCTAACAGACTTCTCCAGAAATAAAGTCGCCGGTGTTTTGTTTGTCCATTCCAGGTTACCGTAGAAAAATGGCGCGAAGAGGATACAAACGGCTCATTCGAAGGTAACCGTTGTTTTCAGGTGATTAGACAACGTAAGAGAAATAACGTTGTTTTTTTTTTATTTGGTCCAAAACCATTTACACTCACTTGTTCTGGAGCTTTTGACTGTGTCGTGTGGTCTTCAGCAGCAGATATTTTTTTTAGTTTGCAACTCTTTTCAAGCTCAACGTTTGAGTCTTGAAAGGTGCCATGACGGATGAAGACCGCGTGATGCGTTCAAAAGCTCTGGAACAAGCGAGTGGGTAGACCTTTCGTGGAGTCTAGCATAAACTCTGCTCCCAAAAATATTAACATAACTATAATTAATGAGGATTTTCGGTCCAATATTTTTAAAGACCCATGAAACGTACACTTCCTGAAAAAGTCAATATTCAAAGGAACAGTTAACCAATTTTATACTGGAAGACTAGTTTCATTCCCTATTTTAAAAGTGTAAGCATGGCAATCAAAGGTCCATCTTCTAAGATTCAGTATTTATTTTTTTTAGATAATTTTGTTTGAAAAAACAGATTCCCCTGCTTTGTTTTTGACGATTAATTTTCCCACAACTTTATGGAAGTGCAGTAGTTTATCTTTAACGCAGACATCCTCCTGCACCAGCAGGGGGCAGCAGACCTCCACTGTTCTTTCACATCAGAAAGCCTTTCTCAAATCGGTTATAATCCTGTTTCAAAGGGCAATACGTCACACATTAAGGAACTACTCGCGCTCTATTTTACTGTTGAGCGTCTGTTGCAAGGTGTTTCTACTATTATGTCCACCTCCTGTGCTCATAAACACAGTAGCTGTCTTTAGTCTTGCAAAAAAACACAGTGCCTGTCTGCATGGTCATCAGCGTTAACAGTGGCTGTTGGCACCCAGGGGTGGGAGTGAATGAGGTGACATGGGGGGAGGGGCTGCCACTTCCAACCACAGAGCAGCCTTTGTAACAAAAAAAAGAAAAGTTCACAGAGTTGGACTGCAGCGTGTGTTCCTCTGGTCTCCTGTTACATGACATCCATCATTCATGACTCTTAAACCTGAGACCTGAGACTTTGTGGGTTTAAGACGTTTTCTTTGGTCCCCCATGTCGGCTCCAGTGAGCCTGCTCTGCGTCTGCTTTTATGAGACAAATTAATTTGACTTTCACACCAAATTCCATATAAAGATCACTCATTGTAAAGTCTTTGTCGGCAGAGTTAAATAAACCTGATGAATCTTTTAATCTCGCATTATTTCTTTTAACAACGAGCTGTGTTCTGTGACCGGTTTGAGTCCTTCAAGGAGACGTTTTACCTTCCGGTCCAACTTAATAACATCTTTAGGACACTTTCAGAGACGTTTCGGTCATTTGGACATTTTTCTCCTGCAAAAAGCTTTACCGTCCGAGACCGAGAGCTTGTAACACCACTAACTCATTGTTTTAAGCCTATATCTGTTCACATTTTACATGTTATATTCAATAAATGTGAGTTAACATTTGAGTTATTTTTTTTTTTTTAAAAGGGTTTTAAACCAACAGCCTTTCACGTATCATTGCCTGAAGATTGAGATATTTCTCTAATTAATCAACCGTTTAAATGTTGTAAAGCTTCTATCAGAGGACAAGTTTTAACAAGGATGATTGTAGAAAACAGTAAAATACACTTTGACAGAAGGGTGAGAGACTAACTGTAACGTCTGGGTGATACTTCTACTACGAATATATTTAAAAACACACTTTCATTAATTGAGGTATAGCAGACATTTCTGAGCAGGTTTATAAAGTCGTGTGTGAGACTGATGGAGGAAACACAAGTGACCAAATAGTGGACACGATGTTGTTTTAGTTCTTTTACACAGTACTTTCATTTTATTCCACTACAAAAAGAAAAAAAGCCATCTCAAGAGCACCAGAAGAAGCAGAACAGAACCCAGTTCACCTCCACCACCGGACCGGGCCGTGAGCCGAGCAACGAAAGAGTCCTTTCAGTCCTTTCAGTCCCACCGACGCATGCAGCAGAAATGCAGCCGTACTGTGAAGCCTCTGCAGAAGCACGACGATGCCGAGATCGGCCCAGGAGTTGAATTAAAAACCTAGAACTGCACACGGCGGAGAAAGAGAAGCTACTCTTCTCTACTGAGGAGAAAGAAGACAAATTATAGTTTTAAACTGCTTAAACTAGCCAAGAACAAAAATCACACCACAAGGGGTAATAATAATAATAATACTCTTAAAATATTTGAAAGGAAACGGACAAAAACGCTACCCAGAGGTGTCAGGAAATATACTGTACACACACACACACACATTTATCTGGCTTACTTGTTGGTTGTTTTATAGAAATACAGTCGCCGTACAATCATGAAATGGTGACCAAACTATCTTATTTCTTTTCCGTCCAGCATGCATCTCTCTCGGTGAGCAGGAAGTGGTTCGGTAACAGCGGATCGGCTGCAGCTGGATGCGAACTCTCGAGCGGAGGAGGGAAGCGTTCATGGGTTCGAGACAGCGGCGTGACAGCTTGAGGCAGATTTCCGGTGTTGATCATAAAAACTATCGCGGTAAGAAACTAACCACTAGCGACGTACCCTTGTTCTTTAAATAATAGTCTGAGCTATGAAAATCCCAACACAGGACATGTCCCTTTTACAAACCGCTGCTTATTACATGAATATTATTATTGATTACCTCTCGCGTACATTCAAGCATGATAGTCCAGAGTGAACGACCTGCTCAAGTGTCTCAAGACATTGTGATTTATTCTCAGAACGGCCTGAAAAGGTTTCGAGAGATCGTTCGGGAAAAAAAAGATGAATACAAATGTGATTGTTTCTCTCCGAAATGTGAAATTAAAAATGTTTCGTTGACCATTTTTTGTTGTCTTCAAGTGGAAATGCATAGCAGGATAACTCGCGGCTCCTCCCGGGTTCAGCTCGTCACACGTGGCTCTCGTAAAACACCTGGCAGGGAGGGGCATTATTTGCTTCTGTCGGCTCGGGCGCCGCCGGCTCGATGTCCGGGTCTCCCTCCGCCTCGGGCTGCTCCTCGTGGTCGAGGGGAGCGACGGGTGGCGGGGAGGAAGAAGGGGGAGGCGGGGAAGGGGGAGGCGAGGGGGGAGGAGAGGTGGGAGGAGGCGATTGAGGCGAGCAGGGCGGAGGCGAGGAGGGAGGAGGCGAGCAGGGAGGCGGCGAGCAAGGAGGCGGCGAAGATGGCGTCGCCTCCGGCTGAGCCGGAGCCTCGATGCTGCAGTAGTTGGTGATG
Organism: Clinocottus analis; assembly: GCF_023055335.1. Classification (NCBI taxonomy): domain Eukaryota; kingdom Metazoa; phylum Chordata; class Actinopteri; order Perciformes; family Cottidae; genus Clinocottus; species Clinocottus analis. The sequence goes on from NW_027175943.1 coordinate 3,747,708, forward strand.
GCGAGCTGCGGGTGGACCGACACCTGGATGGCGATGTGCTGCGGCTGCTCCTGGACCGACGAGTTGTCCGAGTCGGCGGCGGGGGACTCGCTGCGCTCGCGCTCCAGCTCGCGCTCCTGCAGGATGGTGAAGACGTCCCTCCCGCCGATGGCCCGGCACACCGTGTCGCGGAAGCCCTCGGGCGCCTGCCGGACGAAGGTGTGCCGCATCTCCTCCACGCCCACCACCTCCAGGATCTCCTCCATGAAGGTGCGGCAGTTCATGATGAGCGGCGGCAGCGGGATGCTGCGCGCCAGCTCCTCGATATACCGCGCGAACTCCATGGTCTTGAACTGCGTGACCTTGGCCAGCTCCAGCGTCTTGGCCGAGGTGATGATGGGGATCCGCTTGGCGATCTCGAAGGCCTTCTGCAGCTTCTCGGCGCCCTCGGTGCGGAAGAATTCGTTGATGGCTTTCTCCGTCTTCTTCAGGTGGCTGCTCATCATGCAGAGGCGCGTGACGTTCAGCGCCATGATGATGGTGAAGGTCACCAGACACACCACCATGTAGTACACGCCCATGTCGCCCTTGGTGATGACCACGCGCAGCGTCACGGTGCAGTTGGAGCTGCCGTGCACGTTGGACGCCATGCAGGTGTACTTGCCGCGGTCCGCGAACTCGATGCTCGTGATGTTGAGGACGCCGGTGTCCATCAGCCACCACTTCTCACCTACGGAGAGAGAGAGGAAGGTCATGAGGACGGAGAAGCCTGAGTACAGGAAACGATGGTTTATTACAACTTGGGATGTGTTTATGTCGTTCTTCTTCTCCTGTTTACGACCTGAACGATCGTCTGAACAATTACTTTAGTATCTTTATAACTGAACCAAAGCTATAAATGTAAAAAATATAAACATTTTCCTTGAACTACAGCCACCAAACAAATTCTCAAACCGGCGTGATCAAGTGGAACAGATACTCAAACCAATCCATTACTTGTGGTTCCATGCGGTTAAAAACGTTGCTGACCTGCTTTCAAAACCCTTTTTATTTTTTTCCACAGATGCTACGTAACACATTAATATGCAGGTTGCCCGCTAACTCAAAGTTTAAACCCTGAAAATCCTCTTAATGCATCTGTTCCTCCGCCGTGTGATTCAACAGCACGCTCCCCTCCGTGCTGCTTTTGCAGCTGATGGTGCGCTTTACAAGAGATGTGCTTACGTTGTACTTCTGCACCATTAGAACTTATTTTTTTATGCCGTCTTGACGGCTCGAGAGAACACAACGCGCCTTTAAACAGCTCAGATCTTCTGTACCAGCCTCCATCTGTGAAATGTAAAGATGTTCAGGTCGTGCCGTGCTGGCGCGTGACGTATATATTTGGATCGGATTGTGAGGGCAGCCGTGACCTTATTATTCCTGACATATTTCAATATTTAAACAGGTGGCGTGGCTGCTCTGTGTGCTGAGGTTTGAACCATCAAAACAGGACAGATCTATTTGCATGTTCGGCTGGTTGATTTAAATAAGGGGCACAACTCGATGGAAGGATCAGGGCTCTCAAATTACAAAAAAAAAAGAAGACAGTGTCACAATTTTAACAGACATTAAAGCGCACAATAGTTTTCAAAGCAAAGCCGTCGCATAATAAGTTAACCGTTCAAACACCTGTCTATTAACGGCTGGAAACCTTTGAGAATTGTTTAATAAAAAGTGAGATGGACACCTAAAACATCTCGCAGTGATGTCATCAGCAGCGGCAGTCAGCCGACACCTGAGACGGGATCTGTTTTCGAGTTGTCTGGATCCAACGTGCTCTGTCGTCAAATGCACACGTTTGTATTTTAGAGATTTTCAATAGTTCCAACACAAGCGCGTGTGTGTGTGTGTGTGTGTGTGTACAGTTTATATGACTGGCGGCAGCATGTTTGCTTTGGTTATCGGCCCTTATCAAAGCGATGAGGTCGTTATTTTGACTGATAAACTGATCGACCCATTAGGTGAGGTGACGGCCTTTGTGCGACATTTTGTGGCTTATTTTCTTTCTGGTGGGGAGTCGGTTAGATAAGAAGATTGAGGCCGTTCTCATGTCTGTCTGTGAAATATAAAGCTGAGGGCAGCAGATGGTTAGCTTCTCTTAGCACAGAGACGAGAAACAACGCAAAAACCCTTTCATGAAGGGAATAAACAGAGAGATAAAGTGTTAAATGGTGAGCCTTACAGGTGCTGGAATGCACATTCTGTGACCCTTCTTCAGTCGTTAAGCTAGTAATGAGTAAAGTCTGTACATCTGCAGTCAGCAGTCTGGAAGAGAACACAACAACATTTTCTACCGCCTTTTTACACTGTTGGCACGATCAATTTCCCACACTGGTTTCCACTGGAGATGAATGGCCGCTCAGGAAATGAAGCCTGGCCGACAACAGCGTCCCGCCCATCCGCCGTTTCATGCGAGAGCGAGATTTCTAATTTTACCTCCACCACCGGATCATGTGATGTGATTGATGTGCTGCCCAATACTACGAGCTACTTTGCAGGGGATGAACAAAAAAAAAAAAAGCAGTCAGAGTCACAGACGGACATCTGCAGAAGAAACAAGCGAGGGCAGCTCGGTGTCGCCGCTCTGCGTGTAAGTATGTTTACCGCTGAGTGAAAGTCTCCCCTTCCCTAATTATATCCCTGTGTGTCGCCCAGGGGAGCGGCTCCGTGGCGCTGCAGACGCTCCTCTGGGTTTGAGGGGCCCGTCCTCTCTGGTGGCAGGTTCCAACAGGCCGGCTCATGAGAAGCATCCGAAACGCCTCTTTCACTCTGCGTTGCTTCTCTTTGGCCAATTACAATATTCAAAAACACAGGACGGCACGGAGCCTCGTCTTGAATGGAAATCAGTAGTAAAACCTTTCTGAATCTAATTGGTATGAAAAAAACTGTCGGCCCGGTGAGAGAATAATCACGGCTGCCAGACAAAATGTGCAATAATTGAGCCAACTTTCCCTCAGGGATTTAAGGGCCTGAATACTGAACACGAGGACTAAAGATATTAAGGAAAAATCTGCGACCTATCAGGGTGGGACCTTGAATAAAATCAGCACACAACACAAAAGTACACAAAGTCCTCAGTCCCTGTTGTTTCTTTTCCCTCTTGGCCTCTCTTGTTAAACACCATCATTGTGAGCCAACATTGAATAAACAATATAATTACTCTTTGCACTGAAACAGAAGACGGCCTTTTAACACCTGCAGGTATTGTCTTCCACGCTTTGTGTGCATCAGAGCAACAGGATGCACCGCCGGCCGATTTTTCCAATAAACGCCCCCAGAGAAGCAACAATCTTTTCCACATTAATGTTAATAACGATTTGCACATTATCTTTATGTTGTGAACTGCATAAGGACTGCTGGTGCTCTGGGTGAGTGAAATCCAACTGAAAGGTTTACAGTCCTGCTGATTCGTGAGCTGAACTGCTTCAGGGCAATATTAGATTTTCATTTTAAAAGGATTTTTGCATCAATTGATGAAGTTACTTTGTCAATGATTTCATTCGCTGGATTAGTCAATAACAGACATTCGGTTATGTTCTTCATTGATGGTTTCTAAATCTTTTTCCAGGGTAGTGTAACTATGTGCAGATTCTTCAAGTTATCCCATAATTGAAGGCTTCCAGGTTCATTTCTGCAACACAAACTATTGCCTCTATCTACAACACATGGAAATGTAACTGAGCACGGGGCAGCGGGCCAATACGAGCTTGAGGAGCGAATAAGATGGATGTGTGGCTATTTTTAAATAGTGTAGCGGTATTGTAGAATCGCCCCCCGGCTAAGCCGTAACGTTTTAAACTACAGGATGCAGACCAAGAGCTGGCTGAAGGAATTTTTTAACAACAAAATCAGAAGGTGTTTTCTCACAGTCATTGGGTCGAGTGCAAGGTTTCCTTCAGTGGTCATGTGACTCAATAAACAATTGTTTTTTCTACTGGGGGAAACAACCCTATTGTGCATGTTGGCGTGGACTGACTACTAACTAACTCGCTCCAATTACGACCTAGATGTCTACTTGTTAAAGCCTTCTTCACGGTGAATAATAAACCTCAAACTCTTCTGCGTTTGCTGCTAACGAAATCCTCATTGAGTGGCGGCGCGGTGCTGCTGACAAAGAGAACCGAAAAAGTCTCAGGAAGTCTCACCATTCATCTCCGTGTCCAGACGCTCTCCATGGGAGTTGAACCACTGGACGCTGGGGAGCGGCTCTCCGGTGACATTGCAATCGATCACCGCGCAGGTCCCCTCGCGGGCGATTATCTGGTGGACTTTAGTGAACACAACCGGGACAAATCCGCCGTCCGTCACGTTGCCGTTCTCCGTATGGTTTCCGTTCGCGTCCCCCGAAAAGGCCCCAGTGGCACGAGAGGCGACGAGATACGCCAGGACCAGAAAAACGTATCCACCGGTCCAGTGCATTTTCTCCAACTGCCGGTGCGTCATCCGAGAGGAAGGAGACTGTGTCATTCCTCCTGGGTCTCCATCCAGCAGACTGGCTATCTCTTGACGGTCGAAGGCAACTTGGTATTCAGCTCTGTTACTTGAAACATCGCACTAGAAAACAGGAAAGTGAGACGCATGTATTAATGAGATGGTGCAGGTTCACTTGATGCACAGCAGCTGGAACAAACGGATAAGGAGGCTGCTACAAATAAATACAGGATTGCCCCTAACCATCAGTCCTAGTAATGACTAAATACTTGTTTTGTTTCATCAAATGCAAAGATATTCAATTTGAAATGATATAAAAAGAGAGCAATAAGTCCTCACATTCTGTCCTTAAGTTATTTTAGTGTTGTTGATTACTGATTTAGTTATTTATTCAGCAGAAATACCCTAAAATCAGTTTATTTTTCACAATAATTGATCCCCCTACCTTCAGAGCCTGCAGGTATGAGACGACCTCTCCTGAAAAACAGATTACACTTGTAATCACCCACGTTTCAGTCAGCACAAAGAAAGAGCTTCTTCAATTGTACTGACATACAGATCACGTTCATTCATAGTTGACTAACATTTATATCATATATTTATCAGATCTGTTAAATCTAGATAATACGTGCTCGCAGCTAAAACGCTGATTATAATAACACAGGAAATATCACATATTTACGGCTCAATGCCGCTGCAATATATCATTTGTGACGTTAATTGTGACGTCGTTTGCTCCTGTGTTATAACAAGTATTATCTTGAATAACGTGGAAAGACACAGCGCAACATAACGGAGCTGTGCGTGGGCTCCGTCTACTCCCTAGTTCCTCTCGTTGCACATACGAAGATAGCGTCGGCATTCATTTAATGCGAGACAACTATTACGTTATTATTAAGTTATTAGTTTGTAGTACAAATTAGTCAAACGTGAGATTGCTTTCAAGATGTCGTCGCCTCGAGCGGCGCCGTTAGTCGCTAAGATATCGCAAAAACAAGGGCGTGGGACACGGCTATGTGCTGGACGGCGGGTTTTACATCACGGGACCCATATTGAAAGAACGGAGGCGGCGTATTGAAACATGTCATTTAACGTTTAACTTCAGGTAAAGATAAATGTCACCGGAGATAATACTCGAAATCATCGGGAGAGAACAATGGGAAAAAAAAAAATGTATCCCGAGTAATGCGGTAACGTCCCCCCCCTCAAAAGCGAGACAACAGCTCGACGTCAACGGTTTAACCGTCGATAAAAAACCGGTGAAACGTCAAAACATCCCAGTAAAATAATGGCGGGGGTTCATACTCACGTCATGGTCCGTCGCTGGTCACATTTAGTGGGGAACACCAGAGAGTCGCTGGGCTGTTACTCCGCATCTCCATCCTCCCCCACCCGCTAGTCGTCCGCTGTGTAGCCAGCTACGCTGCTTCAACACTAGACTGGGTGGCAACATCGCCCAGTTGCTTGGGTTGCATTGCTATTGTACTGTTACAACAATGAATTAGAATATTACAACAATGACCAAATAGTACATCCATGTAGTACTTCATGGGGAACCTCTGGGCTTATTGAGTTGGTTTCAAGAGGAAATACTTGTAGTTTGCCCTCTGAACAGATAGTTAGAGGAGCTGTATTTGAGTTCAGTGACATGTTGAGAGCCGATAGTCAAACAAAATGATCCCAATTCCATTTACGTGACTACTCAAGTGTTTTCCCTCAAACATGTTTAAAGCTGCATTAATTGGCATTTTGGCCACTCAGGGGCAGCAGAACAATCCCTGAACACAATGCAGGAACAATATAGACATTAAAAGAGTCATGTTCATTATTGACTTTCTTTTTAGTTGTGTTTTGATCTTAACTAAGTCCTGCCGGTATTATCTGTCTTGACAACCTGCATAAATGCTCCATAAAGCTGAGGAAAACTGAAGGGTTGAGTGATAACAACCTGTGGGTTTGTCACGATCATCTAATTAATAAGTGCCGCTTTAAAGTTGCCCAATCTCAAACCAAAGATGGAGGCTAACTAACAACCTTTGTGTTGTTTTGTCATTTCATTCGTCACCCATCTGTATTGCAGAGTATTTGTGCAGCTTGGCCTTGATGCTCCCTCGAGAACACAGCAGCAGGATCTGGACGGCTTCCCAGTGTGCCATCGACCGCTGTAAAGACCGATGGGCTTGATACTCTGCTCACATAGAGGTGAAGTGCAAGTACATTTCATTTTGCGGTGCAGGTCGTAGACCTTTCAGAGCACATTTGCTTTGAGACTTGGCAAGTGAATGGACTGTTGGTGAAATCCCATTCCCATCTGCATTTATGATCAATTACAGCTAAAAGGTTGGACTACAAAATCAGTGTTCGGCGGTCTGTAGTAAGATAAAGCAACAATATGACCGGGGGCAGGAGGAAACAACAAACTTCCCATTGAAACACAACCACTCCTGGAAGGAATGAAGGCAGAACTGAAGCACTTCTAAACAAAGACAGGTCAGAGTTATCCGGGCTGTTTTTGTTTGTGTGCCAGGGTTGAAAGCTCACTGACCTTGAAGCCACATAAAGTCTGAAATCGACACTCTGCACCAAGGCCTCTGCACGCAGTCAATATGAGTCAATAACGCTCCGTCTATCTTTAGAAACATAGGGGGAATGTTCATGTGCTGGTGTTTAGATAATACACTTTTACATTTTGTGGGATATTCTTCTTTTTCTGTACAAAATTTCATCCAATTTTGAGTGAAATTTCATATTTTTTTTACTTGTTCTTGTTGCGTCACATGCAAACACGATGAGCTCATAAAATTCAAAAAGTCAAGCTTCCCAAGTCGTGCAGACTGAACATATATACACAGTATATGACTCTGAAAGAGGTCACTCTTAGCGTAAGTGCTTTCATGCTTGTGTACATTTCACTAATATTTAACTTTAAAAAGGTACATTTAAAATTCAGGAGTCTCAGTTTTCTTGACGTATATTCACAGGGTGATGTTTCAGTCTTCACCAGAGAGGTTTTAAAACATCGCTCCACTGTAAATAAGTGTCGCAAATACCCGATTTTTCCGCCAAACCTCTGACCCGGTTATCCCTTTACGGATGAACGCTCCAGCTGTACACAAACTCTTCCGAGAGCTCGGTCACACGGCTCACACTGTGCCACATATTAACACACTGCGGGGGAAAGTCTGTACAAAGGAGAGGAAAACACTTTCCACCGACACACACACACACACACACATACAGACCCGATTGTTGTCAGCAGGTGTTGTTCCAGTCCGTGATCGCCTAACATGCAGGTTTTCCCTTCAGCTCACCGTGAAACAAACGGGGTCAAACCCCAGGACTCTGAGTGTTTACTTCAATCACAACTCGGGCTGTATAGTTTTAAGTAACTATGGTGGAAAAGGTTATTATTTTTAAAAAAGGTGATATTAGACAACACACTTTTTAGGCAAAAACACAAGTGGAGTCAGAGTTTCGGGCACACTTTAACATACTTCAAAGAAAGAGGAAATGGCTTGTGACACTGTTTTAACTTTAGTGTGAAACAACTCGTGGCTTTTAACGGAGCCAGGAATAACCTGTCTGTCTGTCTCACAATGCGGTTATTCTTGATATTACGTATTGCTCTGGTTTTGCCAGATGACAATAAAGTAAAATTTGATTACCAAAATTGTGCGATAATAGGAGAAAAAGAACATCATCATACGTGAATAAAATAAAAGTTGACGTATAAATGACCATTTCTTTTGGGGTTCCAGCAGTCACACAAATAAAGACTCAGAAGACAATATGATACAAAAGTTGTTTACTTTGTTGAGCATGGTAAACACAAAGACATCCTCATAAACTGTATTTTTCTTCTCTTGTAAAACTCAACTCTTGCCACAAACGTCCTTCAATGATCAGCACGGTACAGCACATCCATTCTGACTTTCTCCTCCTGACTTCATGGATCAGAGGTTACACAATACCAAAATATATTCACACTTTATTAATATTTTTGAAAACAAAAGCTTTCAACAATAAGTTAAAAAACACAGCATCTTTTAGGGAAAAATAGATCTTTGATCACAAAGCCTCTTTGATGAGAGAAGAGAGTCTTCTGAAAGCCTGTTGAAGTCGTTGTGAGAGATTAGAGTCATGACAGAGAGTGTGTGTGTTTGAGTTTGTGTGTTTGTTTGTACCTCATCAATCTGCTCTGGTGTGGAGAGGGAAAAGGCCGCTCTGACGTAAGGACAGGGGTCACTACTGTTGATCATGAAGACGCCTCCAGGAACCAGCAGTACCTTTCAACACACACAGACACACATTTCATTTTGTTCAGGATAAACTAATTAGATAGGATCTATTAATTAGTCACATTTCGATGCGTTGCTAGTGTTGCTACAGAGCAAGGCTAGCTGTTTCCCTCTACTTCCAGTCTTTGTGCTAAGCCAAGCTAAACTCTGAGAGTCGTGTCAGCCTTCTCTTTTAACTCCTAACTCCTTCAAATCTTTTGGAAATATTGCAACTAAAAAAATTGCTGATCTCCTGTTACAACCCATCGCATACCTGAAAGAGGCCGGAGGGCAATTATTACAGCTTTGAATCATGGGAAAGAGAAAACACTGACAAAGACTCTCTTCAAATCTAAAATGCTGTTTTTTTCCTCCTCTGCTAACGCAGAAGAAAGAGACGGGGGAGTTTTTACGATCTGCTGCTCGGAGGGAACGGTGCAGAACCTTGGAAAAGCCTGATTGTACCCACTCATGTTCATACTCGGCTAATCAGCTCTCCGCTAGCAGAGATTTACAAATGCTGTGTGTGTTCATGTGTGTGTGTGTGTGTGTGTGTGTGTGGAGGAAGGAAAACATTCAGTTGCTAAACCCACTCACAGTGCACACAATGGCCACTTCAAACGCAGCCTCCCACACGCTATTCAGACACAAAACCTCTGCTCACAAACACAGAAATGCATTCTGGGTACCTGCTATTTGCATATTAAGCGTACAGCAGGTATGCGTTAACCTCCAGTGGACACTGTTAATTGGGTTTTGTTCCACATTCAGCCACCAGAAGGGATTAATATGTGAGGGCTGAGACTGAAATACCAGAGGAACAAATTGTGTGCTGACCTCTTTCTCCAAGGCTTTCTGCATAATGAGCTGTTGGGTATCGGCTATGCCCTTTAGTTTGATCCACAGGAACATGCCAGCCGACGGGGTGTGCCACTCTGCTACATCTGTGAACACACACACACACGCACACACACAAACACACTATTGAAATAAAGAAAGAAAAGCCTGGGTGTTTGCTTTCTGACTCATATCAGGATTTCCCTTCCGTGTTGTCTTTCGTCTGTTCCTCTCTTAAGGTTAACTAGGTTATCTAGACTAATAAAGAAGTCAACACTTTTCACAAATGTAGTGGTCGTTACATAAATCAACACGTCAGTGTGGTAATGCTGTAGCGTGTAGTTCCTCAAATGACCACTAGGTGGTGGCGCCAAGAAAACTGCACCGACTCAAGACAACTTTAACTTTTCACTACAAATGTCTCTGTCCATCAAGGTGCTCAGTCAGACCAAGCGTAAGAATAACAATTCAGTGTCTGTATTAATGTAAATTCATTCAAGAAAGCCACAGAATGACCAAGCAAAGTGATGAGGTCATGTGTCTTTTCACTTTCTTCACAAACCTTTGAGCCACTTGTCTGCAGAGCTGATCATGGCATCGCGTTGTTTCCTGTAAAACTCAATCACCCTGTGAGAGGAAACAGAAACCGTGTCATGCGTCGCCACAAGAGTGTCTGACTCCTTTGAATGGCACGGCACGCGCAAAGAAATGGATCCAATAAGCTTTGTTGACTAGTGAAACACGTCACGCAGTGCAGCTGCATTGTGGGATGCGACGTACCCGTCTATGTGCTGGAGGAAACCCTCTTGGCCCCAGCTGTGCAACAACTGAGACACCATGAGCTGAAAGGAGGCAGCACACAGGTTTATATCATTAAAAAAGGACAGTGGAGCCAAATCATTTCACTGTAAAATGACCCTGCGGCAGATAATCCACCCGCAGATCTGTGTGTCAATCAGTGCACCAGTGTAGCTGCAGCACGACACACATCCTAATCAATGTCCCTTGACTTCCTTTTTTAAAACTCCTCTGCAGCTGCCCGTCCAGACGCACCACCACGTCTGGTCTGGCTTCGGCCGTGGCGTGACGACACACCCCTCCACGCTAGTGAGTCTATGCAAATCTGGCGTGCCTGAGGGACGGGAACAAAAGCTGTGTACAAAGTATGTGGAAAGACTGCATGGCCGCACCTGACGTGTGCTGACTGCTGCACGGAGGCCCGCATGGCTCAAACTGCTTTTCACAATCTTATGTTGTGTTTCTGTTTTGCCTGTTTAGAGGCCAAGACGACGGAGGATTCCACAGAAAGCATCAAGTAATTTCTACCGCGACGTAGACAACAGAGATAATGCGTGACAATGTTACGCAACACAGTTGAAAGCAGTTAACCAGGATTGTAGAATGAGTGACTCATTCACCTGCGTGAAGGTGCTCGTGTGCATCGTGGAGGCCTGGATGTGCAGCACCACCCTGTCCACCAGCGGTTTGGGACCGGTTACGAAACCGATCCTCAGCCTGGAACAAGCGGGCATAGACACATGTAAACACAATGCTGCATTTCTGCATGATGTGGCTCAAAATGAAGATTTACCTCGACTGGGGCTTATGTGTAAAACAGAAAAAAACAGTCCCCGAGCACAAGTGGGAAGTTACACAATTCAACGATAGACTGGGTGTACACGCCCTGACTTGTTAGAGGAAACCGCAGAGCTTCACATGCATTCAGTTTACACGCGCACACGCACACACACACACACACACACACACACACACACACACAGGCGCTCACCCTGAGGACAGGATCTTGGAGAAGGAGTCTGTCCTGAGGATCCTCCCGTCAACATCCATGGAGAGAAACGTGGGAGCCCACGGCTGCCAAACAACGACACTATTATTCAGAATAGAACCCGTTTGGATTGTTAACACAATTCATGCTTCTCCGAAGTCAAAGTGCGAAGATCAGACCATAAAGTCGTGGGACAAATGAACCATTTCACCTTTTTGAGTCACAGAGAAGACGAGGCGAGTGAACTCTTTGTGTACCTTGTCAAACTGCAGGAAGTAGTACGGGTCGTCCTCGATGATGAGCATGTCGTACAGCCTGGCCAGCTGGAAAACAGGTGTGAGGACGTTGGTGGAAAACAAAATCCGGAGGGAAATCAGCCTCACGACCAGCTCTAATTAGCAGAGTCAGACGCAAATGCGGGGTGTGCACGCAGTCTTATTTCAGGCCCGCTGAGTCAGGGGGGACACAAACCTCGTACACTTCCTGCTTCCGCTGAGTGCTCATGGAGGCACCGGTGGGGTTTCCTCCGTTAGGGATGGTGTAGAGGATCTTGGGGGCGGTGCTGCCGGGCTTCTGGACCTCTGAGGGATCCCACCGGGACAAGACCTCCTTCAGGGCTGCAGGTATCATGCCGTGCTGGTCGCTGGCGACGTTGATCAAGTTGCAACCGAGCGGCTGAAGCTACAGGGGAACGCAGGAGGCCGGAGGGTCAAAGAAAGCCAGAGTCACTGTACGTGTGTGTGTGTGTGTGTTTTTAATAAAAGGAAGCGCTCTCACCGCTGCCAGTGTGCCTGAATACGTGGGTGCATCCAGCAGGACGTTGTCTCCGGGGTTGACCAGCATCTCAAACATCTAAAAACACAAACACATGTATGTTTTAGCGTCTTCCTTCATTCGAGCCTGGCGACACGGACAACTGGTGGAGTCGGCACCTTGCAGAGCCCTTCCTGGCTGCCCGTGGTCACACACATGTCCGTCTGGGTTGGCGGCTTGTGGAGGTCCTCCTGAAGGCTCTTCATCCACGTCAGCAGCTCGGGAATTCTTCGTAGGAATGGAAATTAGACTCACTGCACGAAAGACTTCTCTTACACTGCATTTCCCGTTTTCAAAAAACAAACAATCAATCAAGGAGTCCAGTGTTGCTGCCTCACCCGTTGGAGGCAGAGTACTGCAGCGCCCTCTTCATCGCCGGCTCATCGAAGGTGAGCGTCGGCCCGTCCTTCACCTTGATGGACGCGGACTGGAAGGGGAAGGTGTTGGGGTTTGGCGCTCCTCCAGCCAAAGAGATCAAGGACGGAGGAGACCGCTGCTGCAGCTCGGCTAAAATAAGGCAAAAATTACCCGCAATTTATATATTTATTAATTGTGGTTCAGCATTTCAAAGACGACATCTCTGTGGAAATGTTTTTTTTTAATACAATTACAATATGGCCCATTTTAGCCTCCTAATGTGTATCAACTGGTTTGTGCTCAATAAATTGACATGTGTTAGACATTATGCATCACTAAAGCCTGATATTAACTGACATGTTGATCACCTTCAGGTGCTTTATTGGCTGATTTCGAGGAGTGTCATTCATTTATTAAGTATTTCTGCTGATAGTGTGCATAGGTTGCATGAGTTTGAATAAATGAACTTACTCAGCATCCGGATAGGGGAGGGCTTTCTCGCTGCGCTGACAGCGGTGAGAAACCGAGCGTAATTCATGATTCCTGCGAAGTTATAAAATCATAAACATGAACCCTCACGTAACAATTAATAAACTGTGGTTTTCTTTAATATAGAAAACGTTGCGACGTGTTATAAGAAACATACGTGACAACTTGACGTATGGATAGTTCCCACGTTATTCCCGTACTTTATAGAAGACGAGCAGCTCTGTAACGTCGGCTTTATGAACAATAAATTGTGTTATAGTGACACGAGCAATCGGGGAAACTACAACGAGCAGGTTAACGTTAGTAAACCGGACAAATGACAAAGCGACCACGTTCAGCAGTGTGTTTTTAACTGACCTTGCGTCTCTCGGCTGAAACGCCCCGGTGGCTGCTGGGTAATGTATTTCTTAGAACGCCAAACTTTATCCGCGGCGTTCAAAACGTGGACTACATTACCCATGACGCTAAACAAAAAAAACAAACGTTTGAGAGCTAGCGATTGAATAACTTTGCTTCGCTTTTAACATTTCTTTTATTACATTATATTGTTGAAGATTATGTCACATAACTAGTTTGATTCATTAATTCAAGAACTGAATAAAAACTGAAGTCGCGGTTATTTCATTGAGTTTTTCTCCACTAGATGGCAGTCAACCGAATATAAGGGCTCAAAGTGACCGGAAATGACGAACGGGTGAACTTCCGTGTTGTTAGCTGAGTAGAGCTAACCCGATACTCAAGACAAACTGTGTAACGATAGCTTCATTTTAAGTTATTTTAAGTTTACCAGTTACAGTCAATGTAACGTCTTTTTCTTTTAAATCGCAACTTGAATATTTTTATTCGGTGTGAGTTTTGTTCAGGCGTCGGCGGCATGCGAGAAAATGTCTAAATAAGGTAACGTGAAGCTAACGGCCTTGTTCAACTCAACCGTCGGCCTGTTTCATTCCATAAATAACGTTGTATACAAACTACATGTGTGGTTGTGGCTGAGCAAACACATAAGACAGAGAACGTTAACATGCACTTAAATCATTGTGTTTCCTACTTCTTTAATGGAGTTTTTAACGCAGTGTTTCCATAACTGGTGTGTTTCTCTCAGTGAAACTCGTTGAGATGTCTGCTGTTATGTGAAGCTGCAGACTGACCGTCCTGTTCTCGGCTTCTACGTCCCCGTCGGCGTTTCAATGGGTAAAAGGAAAGACATGATTCACCCCAGGTTCCTTGGTGAGTATGTGATCGACTCTGAGTGAAAACAAAGACATGTTGGCTGCATGTTTGAGTCCTCTCATTTACTGGTCCAGTTTTAACGGTCCCTTTTTTGTAAGCACCATACTTCTGAGAAATGTAGACTAATTATACAGAATCACAAAAATGCCAGATCAGAAATACACCAAATATCAGAGACTTATTGGACTTATATTCTTGCTTTTTGTACAAATCTTCTTGGTTGACATTGGTGCATTTGTAGGATTGTTACCTAATAGTTCATACATGTTTATTGTATTCATGTGTTGCGTTCATCTCGCCCTCTGCAGGTGAAGGCGGCTCCAGCCTGCACAGCATCCACAAACGGAAACACAAAAAACACAAGAAGCACAAGAGGAAGCACCACAGCTTCGCTGAGGCGCCCGAGCCTGTCGTGATTCCTCGTCCTCCTCCTCCTCCACAGCTCCGCCTCAAGATCAAACTGGGAGGACAGACGCTGGGGACCAAGAGGTGAGGCGGGATGTCGAAGGCGGTCAGTTTGGTCGCGAACAGTCACTTTCAATCCGATCACTGTGAGCTTCTGTTTCCTTTCTGTAACAGTGTTCCTACCTTCACCGTTCATCCCGGTGTGGCTTGTCCTCCATCTCCTTTGATGATTATTAATAATGTTAATGATGACGACGATGAGGACGACGATGATGATGATGACGATGATGACGACGAAGAGCCCTCTGTGCCTTTGGAGCAGTATCGAGCCTGGCTGGGTGAGTTACAATAATAAGATGATACCAAGATACTTTACACTGGAGCTTGATGAAAAGTTATAATTTGTTATTAGAGTTGATCTGGTCCGGTGATGAAGATTGTGGGTCAGAAAAATACAAGCAGTCGTGGGCCAAACTATTAGTGAATTCAATGGATCCCTAAAATAGTAGAAAACATACAACAAAGAGCATTAACTATGAAAACATTTAATAAAGTGAACTTTTAAACATGCAAAAACACCGGTACAGTGTTTAAAGATTTGTCTAAAATACCTCTAATATGACATTAACACGTGTGCATATGTATTTAAATGAAAATCCACTAAATGCTAAATACAATTTTAAATGGATAAATTAATTATCTTTCATTCAAAATGAAGAATGCAAGTTAACTTCGTATTAGTGTTTTTGCTGTTGTAACACAGTCAAGACAATTTTCTGGCCTTGGTTGGACAATAAATTCACGTTTGTTCTGTATCAGATGAAGACAGTAACCTGGCCACATCCCCTATGCCAGACATAGACTCAGACTCCATGCTGGCCGTTCCCGTGGACGAGGAGGAGCGGTGGCTGGACGCTCTGGAGAAGGGAGAGCTCGACGACAACGGGGAGCTGAAGAAGGAGGTAGACGAGTCTCTGCTCACCGCCAGACAGGTGAGGAAGAGCAGAAGCAGGAAACACAGACTTAAGTCCCCCTGCTGATTTAAAAACAAATAATATAGAAAGAATTGTACATCCCTAAGTGTTTTGTGTGTTACGTTTAGAAAGCCCTGCTACACAAGCAGCAGAGCCAGCCTCTCCTGGAGCTCCCTATGGGCTACAAGGAGAAGGAGATGACCGCGGAGATGATGCAGAAGCGGGAGGAGCGAGCCCGGAAGAGGCGCCTGCAGGCGGCCAAGAAGGCGGAAGACAGCAAGAACCAGACAATAGAGAGACTGACGAAAACCAGCAAGGCCAAGATCAAAAGCATGAGAGAGAGGAAATCCCGGCAGAATCAGTGTCCCATGATCCGGTACAGCGACTGCGCCCTGGGCTTGGCCATCTCCTTCCCCTCGGGGGTCACCGCGCCGGCACCAACGGCTCCCCGTCCTCCACCAGCCGCCCCGGTGAACTGTGGGGTCACCGGCTGCTCCAACCTCAAGAAGTACTCCTGCTCTAAGACCGGGGTTCCCCTCTGCAGCCTCCAGTGTTACAGGACGAACCTGCAGCTCGTTCAGAGCGCTGCGTGAACTTAAAAGGGACGAGCAGATTCAACATGGACTCAATTGTAGTTCTGTTACTACATTGTGAAGGTGGGGACAGTCCACGTAGCCGTTTTGATATAAAAGTTGGACTTTGCCCTTTTTTGGGGGGGACTAAATATGTTTATTTACATTTCCTCGTCATGCATTCAGCATAGCTGTGTCTTAAGAATAATGGTTTTCCCAGCAGAGGTGCTGGTTACTTAATTCAATTATGTACATTATATAATGTTAAGAAGTAAAACCTATGTGATTTCCTTTTCCACAGTGTTCGTTGAAGATAAAATGTATATTTTTGTTTGGAGAAAGAGTAACATTATTGCCACATCCTTGGACTATTTTTCATTTAGTCAATAATGTAAAACTATGTTTAGAGATGCATGAAGGTCTTTAAAGAATACAAGAGAAACCATTTGACTTTTAATCTCAATTTTGTAACAAAGTACTCAATTCCCATACAAAACTGTACAACAAATTGTGACTATCAAAACAACGTTAGAAACTGCATCAATCATCATAAAATCCCCCTCATTTGATCCGTTTGAATAGTTTTCCTGAGACTGAAACAGAGTCCATAATAATCACAAGGCCAGTCCAAAGGAGAGTCTGAAGGCCATCTCTACAGGAACTTCTGCCACCGAGTCATGGAAGCACACGAAGAACTCCTGAGGGACGGGCTCGAGCAGCATCCGACTGGAAGACGAAGGGAAAAAAACAAGATTGGCACAGGAGGAAAAAGGCTTGGATTCAGCAGACAGGGTGTAGACGCGTTATTCCTGAAAGTGACCGCAGTTGCTGTTTGTTGTTTCTTGTTCTTAGCTGCTCCAATATGATGATTATTTACGTGGATCATTCCAGTGAAGTAAATCACTCTAGACTTGTGTTTCCTATGTTCAGTATTTAAACAAATGTAAGGCTTGTAGATAGAACTATAGAAAGCTGACGTACCCTATGACCCAGTAAGTCATGGTGGGAGCAGGTTTCTTCTGGTCGGTCCAGTTCTCCGGTTTGCACTGAAACAAGACTCCGTGCTCCTTCACGGGACCCAGACCCCAACCACCTCCCTGAGGCCTGTCTACAGCCCGCCGGCCCTGCAGGACAGAAGATAACACGACCCAATCGGTTGATAAATTAAAATGACGTTATATATTATACATCGAGCTAGCGCTTTAATTCAAAGCGACTTTGACAATGAGTGCAGATGCTGGAGGAGGAAGTGGAGGCGGCCATGTCGACAGCATCGTCGCAGAGGGTCCAGGAGTGGGCCGGTGAGGGTTTTGAGGTGGGACAGGACGAGGCGCTCAAAAGACTTCATGACCAGAGTGGGTCGACGGACCTGTTGTCATTGAGTCCTGTGATCATTGTTTTTTTGGATGATGGTGGAGGCCTTGAAGCAGGCTGGAACATGGTATGTCTCCAGGGAGGTGTTGAATATGTCTGTGATCACCGGAGACGGCACAATGCTTAAGGTGGAGGGAGCGACAGAGTCTGGGCCGTAATTGTAGTGGTGGGGGATGGGCGGACACTGGGCTGGCTGGTTAGAGGCTTGGGCCCCTGTTGAGCTGGGGGATGGGGAACTGGTGGTCTGACACTGGTGGGAGGGCTCATAGAGGGATGGGGTCGGGACTGTCCCCGCCTTGCTGGGTCCTCCTCACTCCTAAATGCCTGCTCTTTTATTAAGGAAATTCACGTCTGTGCGTTGACTTTGCCTGCAATCCACTCACTTATTGTGGTGTAAGCATGTCGAAAATGTATAGCATATACAAAATTCTTAAAGATGTATTGATATGTTGTGTGTGGTGCATATAAAAATGCTACATATTTTTAGGGAAACTATCCCTCCTCGTTAGTATAGTGGACAGTATCTCCGCCTGTCACGCGGAAGACCGGGGTTCGATTCCCCGACGGGGAGAATTTATTGCCGGCGTAGTAAATGGTGCTCTATTCTTGAGCATATTAGCAGCTATTATGGTCAGAGCGAGCGACTGACGTAGTCAAGGATATATTTTAGGAGCTGTGCGTCACGAATGAGCGAGGTGGTTTACCGTGGAACATACTGATGGGCATTGTTGCGTATGCTTGGACTGCCCTTAAATGGACAAAGAAAAGAGAGGAGGGAAATGCAGATCCAGCAGTCCTGCACTGCATTATACACCAACAGGCACTGTGCAGTAAATGCTTGAAATATTATTATAATATTATAATATTAATATAACACGTCATGTCTGTGACTACGTCAGAGATCAGAAAGGAAGCAGGTAGACCAGTACATGGTCAGAGTGTCCCAGTGCAGTATGAGTGACGACGTGATAGGTCCCGATTATTGTGGTGTAAGCGTGTGGAAAATGTATAGCATGTAAAAAATTATATATATATATATATATATATAGAATATGTATTTAACGATTTCAAAATCATGTTGCATTGATACGTCATGCATATAAAAGAGCTTCATAGTTTTAGGGAAACTATCCCTCCTCGTTAGTATAGTGGACAGTATCTCCGCCTGTCACGCGGAAGACCGGGGTTCGATTCCCCGACGGGGAGAATTTATTGCCGCCGCAGCAACTGGAGCTGTATTTTTGAGCACATAGAAGCTCTCAAGTTTCCAGACATAAATCTAAAGCCACTTCACGAAAGAAGAAGTGAATATTGACTTTTGTCAAGTAGACAATCGGTGCGTTTGAATGGTATGTTAGGAATGTAATCCACGTAAACACAACCGGGTGCTTGCGAGCACAAAGCTGGAGGAGTGCAGCCCTCTGCCTCCAGCAGCATGCACTGCATGCAGAAGACTACAAGTTTCAGTCTGGCTCACTGAAAATTCTTCTTTTGCCTTGAGACTCTCATAATCTGGTCTTACTGTGACTTCACCACCTTTTTTTTTTGGATCATATAGGTTCATAATTAAACTGACTCACCCTGGCTGGCAGGCTCTGCCCGAATGCGGCCCGTATGGAGAGGCAGCAGTGGTGGAAGTTGCGGATGAGCTGTGGGTGGATGGAGCCACTCAGCTGAGCCACCTCTCTTTGAGTGGGAGCGATGAAAATTCCCTGGGCGGTTTCCATCAGGACGTAGTGGAACAAGGTGTTCTCTGCACCTGAAGTCAGTCTGTCACAACAACACAATGTAGGTTTTTAGCTGTTTAACATAAATTATATGTGCAGTTAGAATGAAAGAAAATTGTCATTTCCCATCACCCACTTCATGGTGTTGTACATCTCCTCTGTCTCCCTTTCAGTCAGGGTCTTCTTCAGGGTGCCTAGATAGAACGGGTTTGGGTGCTTCATTCTGGGAATCTGATGTCAAAGCATGCAAAAAGCACAAGACAATACATTACATTACAACCATTAGCTTTCACTTATCCAATGGCGAGGTGAGGGTCAGAACTAGATGGACTTGTAAATCTTCACCCCAACGGTCCGGTCAATGCCGCACCGAACAGCTTGTCCACATCACACTCTATTTTACCTCCCTCATTTGGGCATTGAGACACTCCCTATTCCAGAGGGTGAAATCCACCTTTTTCCGGCAGTGAACCATTAGATTCGATATTCCTTTATTAATCCCGCAGCGGGGAAAATTACAGGATTACAGCAGCAAATGGGTAAAGTGCACACAAGAGACAAAGTAAAATAAAAAATACAAGTAATATGAATAAACAGTAAATAATGCACAATGATAGTATTTTATATACAGACAAAATAAAATAAATGTATAACAACATGTATTTATATTGCACAGTTGAGGTGATTAAAGTGACAAAAGTGATTGAAGTGTTTATTTTTTGTGATCTATTGCGAGCTCAGCTGGTTGTGCAGCCTGACAGCAGCAGGGAGGAAGGACTTGCGCTGCCTCTCCTTCACACACCGGGGATGAATCAGCCGGGACCAGAAGCCTTCTTTACCCTCTTGTTCAGTCTCTTCCTGTCAGCCGTCGTGATGCTGCTGCTCCAGAAGACCCCGATCTTCTGCATGCAGTGTGTGCTGCTGGTGGCTGTACTTTTCCAGCTTTGTGCTTTCTTGGACCTGATTGTGTTTACAAGTAATTTCTTAACATACCATATGTAATATGCTCAAGAATATGGTGCCACAATAAAAAAGGTGTTTAAGTCTCACTAAAACCAGATTCTGTAAGTCTCAAGGGAAAAGAGCCAGGCTTAAATTTGTTAACTTCTGCATGCAGTGCATGCTGCTGGAGGCAGAGGGCTGCACTCCTCCAGCTTTGTGCTCTCAAGCACCCGGTTGTGTGCCTTCCGGTGACCCTTGTTAAACTCTAAAGAACATTCCTAACATATCATTCAAACACACCGATTGTCTACTTGACAAAAGTCAACATTTACTTTATCTCTTGCCAAGTGGGAATAAGACTCTGGTTGTTCCACCGGCAATAAATTCTCCCCGTCGGGGAATCGAACCCCGGTCTTCCGCGTGACAGGCGGAGATACTGTCCACTATACTAACGAGGAGGGATAGTTTCCCTAAAAATATGAGGCTCTTTTATATGCACGACGTAACGCAACGTGGTTTTGACATAGCTAAATCATTTTTTTTTTTTTTTTTTTTTACATGCTATACATTTTCCACATGCTTACACCACAATAAGCGGGGCCTATCACACCATCACTCGCACTGCAGTGGAACACTCTGACCATGTACTGGTCTACCTGCTTCCTCTCTGATCTCTGACGTAGTCACAGACATGACGTGTTAATATTTCAAGCATTTACTGCGCAGTGCCTGTTGGTGTATAATGCAGTGCAGAACAACTGCTGGATCTGCATTTCCCTCCTCTCTTTTCTTTGTCCGTTTTTTTGCCTGTCATAGAAGGGCAGCATACGCAATCATGCCCATCAGTATGTTCCATGGTAAACCACCTCGCTCATTCGTGACGCACAGCTCTTGAAATATATCCTTTGTGGACCCTGTGGTGCAGGGTCCTCTTGGACTGACTACATCAGTCGCTCGCTCTGACCATAATAGCTGCTAATGTGTTCAAGAATACAGCCCCTTTTGCTGCGCCGGCAATAAATTCTCCCCGTCGGGGAATCGAACCCCGGTCTTCCGCGTGACAGGCGGAGATACTGTCCACTATACTAACGAGGAAGGATAGTTTCCCTAAAAATATGAGGCTCTTTTATATGCACTTCAAACACAACATTGCATTTGATTTTTCTTTTTTAAATATGCTATCAATTTTTAACATGCTTACAATAAGCAGGGCCTATCCAATGTCACTCGCGCTGCACTGGGACACTCTGACCATGTAATGGTCCACTTGATTCCTGCATACAGGCAGAAATTAAAGCTCTGTATGCCTGTAAGAGGATCTTTGGGTGAGCTTGGACTGCAAAGACTAAGCTGTTTTCAGCACGGCTACCAACAGTCTCGATGAGCAAACAGAGATGTGACGTCATACACCAGCTTCATGCACCGGGGTAAGCTATAACAACAACAAATCCTGGTTCACAGCTAAACTCAGACAGCTATGGTTGATAAAGATTAGTCCTGCAGTTGGAAACTGCAGGATTACAGCAGCAGTACACACAAGAGACACATAGTAACAAAAAAATCAAGTAATATAAATAGTAAAACAGGAATAAAAATAGAAAAGAAGAAGACAATACAAATATAAAATATACAGGCTGAAGGCACTGTGCAGACTGCCAGAGTGTCCTGCATGTGATGGGAGGTGTTGTTCATCAGGAATGAGAGCTTAGCCATTATCCTGTTTCCCACCACCTCACCCGTATCCAGTGGACACCCAGTACACTGCTGGCTGCCTTTACCAATTTATCAAGTTTCTTCCTGTCAGCTGTTGTGATGCTGCTGCTGCAGCACACTCCATAAAAGATGGCTTGACAGTGTCAAATTAGGTCTTCAGTCTCCTCAGCAGAAAGAGTCTGCCTTGTCCCTTTTTATAAAGTGCATGTTTATGGTCACTCCAGTTTATTGTTCAAGTGAACACCCAGGTACTTATAAGACTTCACAATCTCAATTTCCATTCCCTGGATGTTCAGTGGTACCGGAGGAGAGCGTTTACTCTGGCGGAGGTCCAGAGTAAACGCTCTTTTGTTTTACGAGAGTTGATCTGGAGGCGTTGACTCTGCGAGCAACATCCTAAAAAGTCGCGGTTCACTTCCCTGTACTGCCTGTCGTCATCACCATCAGCAGAAATGGATGGTGTTGAAGGAGAAGTCAAAGTATAACAGATTGGTAGGCGAACTGAATCGGGTCCAGAGACGAGTTCACCACGGGGCAGAGATGCACAAGGACCAACTTCTCCGGGGTCTTCATCAGGTGGGATGTTTAAGCCACCAGTCTAAAGCTGTTAAAGCCCTTGGGCCGCAGGGTCTTTAGTAACAATACCAGTGTACCAGCTTGAGGCTGGTATTTTACCAGCCTCAAGCTGAAGTTGAATACATGCTCTATCCTGCACAGCTGGTCTGCGCAGGATTTGGGAAGCCTTGAGCTGATGCTTTCTAGACCCGTGGTCTTTCTCACCTTGATCCTCTTCAGTTCTTTCATCACCTGGTTAAGTGACAATTTGGGGGGTAGGGTGCTATGAGGTGTTGGAGTGGGGGTGGGTTGCTGATCGCAGAGTGCCGTGTTTAAGAGGTGTGGAGGGGAGCTGAGTGTTGTTGAAAGGGGGTGGAGGCGGAGCAATCCACAGGAGATGCAGAGGTCCGGGAGGGGGGGATGGCTGATCAAATCTGTTAAAGATTAAGTTCAGATCATTCACCCACTTTTGGTCTCCCACAGCTGTTGGTTGGGCATATTGTACCCAGCCATCGCCTTGAGGCCCATCCAGACACCACTGGTGTTATTCTGCTGCAGCTGGTCCTCCATCTTCGTCCCGTAGATATTTTTCCCCTCCCCTCTCTTATCCCGTTCCTGATCCTTTTCTTCTGCTCTCTCTGCGTAGTCCTCAGCTCTTCCTTATTACGGGATATAAAAACCATCTTCTTCTCCTTGAGGAGGGCCTTTGTTTCTAGAGAGCTTCATGGTTTGTTGTTTGAGAAACACCGTACAGTCCTGATGGATAAGGTGTTCTCAACACAGAATAACACATAAGTTAATATAGTCAGTAATGCAGTCAGTGAGACCGTCAATGTCTTCCCCACGGGCATCAGTGAATACTGCCCACACAGTTGACTCAAACAGTCCTTCAGAGCCTCCTCGGCTCCGTCAGACCATCGTCTAACTGTGGGGTCACGGCTGGTTGCCTGTGCTCATGCCCTTGGAGATATTGACTCTCATCCCGACCACTTCAAACTCGGCTGCAGACCGGTTCCAGTGTGCGCTGAAGGTCACGTTCTAAAAGGAGTCAACAGAACCACAGTTGCTATTCTGAGGTCCCCAAAACGTACACTCCTCCCTCCGGCTGTGCCTTAAAATCCTGTCCGTGAAAATCACACACAGGATTTGTGAAAAGGGACAACCTTGGCGGAGGCCAACACACACTGAAAACGGGCTTGACTTTAAGCCGAGTATCAGGACACAGCTCTCACTTTAGTCATACAAGGACCGTATGGCTCGTAGCGATGACCCGATATCCTGTATTCCTCAAGTACCCCTCACAGGACTTCCAGAGGGGCATGGTCAGAGGACTTTTACAAGCCCACAAAACACAAGAAGGCCAGGTACTCAGAACTGTTGTTCGGTGCATAGGCACAAAAAACTTTCAAAGACTTCAGTCGCATAGAGGCAACCTGTCGTTCCAGAGGAAAACTCCAACACAGCGTCGCTCAGCCGGTGTCTTGTGAGTATCTCCTCACCTGCCCACCGCCTCTCACCCTGGGCAACTCAGGAAAGGCTGTCCCTGGTTTCCCTAACAAACTAACAATTTAACAAAGAAAAAAAACAATAATGAAAAACCTCAAGTGTACCTTGAAGAGGCCTCCGCTGCCTCCACTCCCATCAGAGCCTCCAGATCCCAGTGAGTCCCGACGCCCCCCGAGCTTCCTTCCAGAGTCGGGGGTGGAATGTGGACTGAGGCCCGGAGCCATTGATGAACCGAACCCCGACCCAGCATCCATCTGTCCCTCACTGCCGCTGTCAGACAGACTCCTCTGGGGGCTGGACCGTCGGGCCTTCTCCCCAAACAGGCTACGGCCTCTGGACCCGGATGAGGAGCCTTTAACGGCTCCTGCTAGCTTGCTGAAGACGGGGGAGGAAGAAGCCAAGCTGTCCAGGCGGTCGCGGGCCGTGGCGGCAGGTAGGAACCAGTCCGCACACGACAGGCAGGGAGCAGGCGGAGCGTTGAGACGCTCTTCAATACCAGCCTCCAACACCTCTAGTTGCAGCAGTGTGGCCTTCACCTGGAGCCAGAATATGTAAGAGATTGTTAGATGTAGTCATGAGGCTTGGATGGACATATGGGAGCTGAAAAAAAAAAATAATTTGAAAAAGGTGAGTTTTTAAAAAAGTGATTTTTCAGGAAATGCAGATGTCATATGTGTGCATATAAAAACGATTCATATTTTTAGGGAAACTATCCCTCCTCGTTAGTATAGTGGACAGTATCTCCGCCTGTCACGCGGAAGACCGGGGTTCGATTCCCCGACGGGGAGAATTTATTGCCGTAGCAGCAGCTGGAGAAACGTTATTGAACATATTAGGTTGCAGACGTAAAGCTGAAGCCGCTTGACAAAACAATAAGTGTGTTTGAATGGTATGTTAGGAATTTTCTTGAAAGTTCAACAGGGGTCACCTGATCTACGTAAACACAATCGGGTCCCGGCGATCCCAAAGCAGGAGAAGAGCAGCCACCTGCCTCCAGCAGCACGCACTGCATGAAGTGCCTCTGGTGGAGAGATGAAGAAATACAAGCAAAGACAATATAATTTTAACAACAAGCAAAGACTATAAATAGATAATTGGCACCGATCAGTGATTTGTTTCCTTACCAATCCCACTATGAGGAGGAAGTGACGTCCTTGAGGCTGGCTGTAGCCGGGCGCTGTGCTGCTGCCGGTAGCTCTCTGCTGGGGAAACACCTCCCGCCAGATCACCAGCTGACCCACCCGCTGCTCAGACGCCAGCGGCAGCAGGCAGTAGTGCTGGCAGTACAGGCACACGTCCAGCAGGTCCTCTTTAGGCAGATGGTTGGCAATCAGGTAGGACTGGAGGGAGAGTATGTGGATGTAGACAAACCTTTCAGGGCCTGGAGCCAGCATGGATACAAAATTACTGTAGGAGCAAATTAAACAGCCGTTTTCTGATCTTTTTACTCTTTAACTACATCTTTGAACAGAAGAGCATTAATGGTGAATAATGGGAAAAAATTAACCAACAAAGATTAAAGATTAAATCAACAGCACATATCAGTCTGGCTTCAGTGCCTTGAAATGTGTCCGGTATCTGGATCCGATATGATCTATGGAAAACACATATTTCCTACAAAAAAGGTTTAACTTTGAGTTCTTCTCTTCATGTGAAGTTCAAATTTATTTTTCCATCAACACACTTGCCGACCGAGAACGTATATAAAAATAGACGTGCGATAAATGGTTCGGGAGCATCCCAAGTGATATTCACACCGTCACAACACAGTGTGCCGCTCACTGCCCTCCTCCTCTCCTCGGTTAATAGTTTGAAAGGTCATATTCTGTCAGCGGGGTCTTCTATTGTTGCCATTTCAGGATGGCAGTGGGGTACCATCCGGGGAGGATGTACATAAGGTGAGGATGCTGGCACTGAGTGTGTGTGTGTGTGTGTCTTTTGATAAAGAGGTACTTTACCTTGTAGAATAAACAGGAGCCAAGAATTACGTACAGACGCCTCAGGCCGAAAAAGTCTTCAGACTGTTAACAAAATAAAGACAAAAAGAAGATAAGGAATAATTCAACTTGTCGTCTGTATTATTTTTGGAAGAAAAATGTATCAATGTAATATGTGTACTGAACAACGCTTGCCATGGTGATTATTTGAAAACTTAAGATTTTAAATGACCATCAACTCCACTTAACTCGTTCCTGAATCAAGAATCCCTGTTTTCTGAAGTGCAGCTTCTTGTAATCAGTTAACTGCATGTGCGAATGATGAACTTGACCCCATTAGATTCTCATCAAATATACACACACATGTCTAAAAATAGTCTAACCTTCTCCTCTCCCCTGTTGAGGTCAGAAGAGAGAGAGACACTCAGCTGACGTGTATCTCCACCCAACTAATGAGCAGCAGAGTAAGAGGTCACAGCGCAGCATGAACCACTGATGTGGCTCTTTCGCCCGTTCCCTCCATAACAAGTGACATACTTTATAAAAGTAATT
Source organism: Clinocottus analis (assembly GCF_023055335.1). Classification (NCBI taxonomy): domain Eukaryota; kingdom Metazoa; phylum Chordata; class Actinopteri; order Perciformes; family Cottidae; genus Clinocottus; species Clinocottus analis. The sequence continues at coordinate 3,774,206 of NW_027175943.1, forward strand.
CATGCTCGTGAGACAGAAGCGCTGAAGTGTTTTCTCACCATTTCTCCAAAATCAGAAGACTCGAAATCCGAGAGAACAGTATCCACCTCCATCTGGGGACAGAGGGAATTCATTAAAGCTTAACAAAATGTATTTATTAGCATTATAAAGATACAATACGTTTTATCTTTCGTATGGACAATTTATTGTCATGTTTTCGAGAGCATTTGCTCCTGCATACGTTCAATATATTCATTGACATTGACACATTAATCCATTTGGGATACATTGTGTAGTTTTCATCAATGGACACTAGAGGGCACCCAAGCTCCATCTGTGACATTACATTCAACTGTTGAGGAAACAGGAACAACATTTTATACAAATATCTGTTATTGCTGTATTTACTTCTGCTCCAACAGTTCATTTGCTCTATAAATAATATTCTTGTCCCGGTCTTCACACACACACATTGACAGAAACACACCTTGATTTCCGGAGGCAGCGTGAGCCATCGGACCGCCGGCAGTCCGTCGAGAAAAAGGGTCCCCGAGACGTCGGCGGTCGGCGCCGAGGAGCCGTCCCTCAAGCGAGACGGCTGGATGAGCTGCTGGAAGAACAGACAGAAGAAGTGGTCCAACCTGGGCGCGTGGTCCAGCTTACAAAACGCACTGCGGAGGACACGAGGAAGATTAAAAAACAAGAACACGTAGAACTAAATAGGAGAATGATTACACTTCAAGAATAAAGAATGGGAGGAAGGGCAATATATTTGAGAGTTAAGTGAGTCAAGAGAATGAGACAATGAAGACTTTGTGTAAAATCCAGCTTGAACACTTTGGCTTTGAAATTGTGAAACACATTATTTATATTTCAATATTTTTTCAACCGTCTCTCTCAGCAGGACCACAGGAAGGCAAAGACCGACTCACTTGTCTAAGGAGCCGTACATCACTTTTAGTGTCCGGACTACGTCTCCCACCACCGTCTGCAAATACAGCAGAGGAACCCTGGAGGGAAATGTAAAAATGTAAAATACAGACATGAATCAACTTTGGCTTCAGCAGATCTTATCAAATATTTGGACCAACTGCCCAGAGTCATGAAGCAAAAACATTTATAAGTTATTGTTTTTTATATATATGTATACACGTGGGTGTTCCTCAAAAATCAATTTCTGTGCTTTTTGGGATTACTTCTCAACCGAGATGATGATTGATCTGGTTGATCTGGTGGTGAAAAGTTAAAAAAGTGTGGGTAATATGAATCATCTCATGGACAACCACATGCTCCTTAAAAAAGGTTTTCATCCCGCCAACAAAGGAGAAAAAGGAAACGTGTGTGAACGTCGAAATGGTTTTTACAGATTGGGCTCTTCAATATGTTTCCCCCTCGACAAATAATAGTTCATTTCTCAGAGAAACGTCCCGCTCAGAGGATTTATCGCCACGCCAGTATCAGTATCTTGATATTAGAAAAAAAAAAGATCTCTTGAAAATGTGTTTTTTTCGTTCGCATGTCTGCAGTGTCTGTTTTCCAGCTGCACTTCCAATGACATGTGGTGGAGGCGGGGCTTATGTCCCAGTGTAATAATCAGAGTGCGGCGTGCGTGTGCGTGTTCGTGTTCGATTCCACCTCGCTCTACCTCTCAGCAGGAAGACCGATGACCAACAGGTTGTTGCTTTCCTTCCAGTAGCCCACATGGACCAGCTGCTTCCCCAGCAGGAGAGAAGAGCTAAAGGGAGACGAGAGGGGAGACAAATGTTATGTTTCGATATTCAGGAAGAATAATATGATTTGATAAAGAACCAATCTGGTTGGTTAAAAAAACAGTGTGTACTTCACAGTTATAGTTTGATTAAAATCTCCCACATGTAAACCAAAAAGAAAAGTTGCATTTCTACTTTTCCTTCCTCTACCTGAGTATTCGGCCTCCGGTGACGTTCTCCAGCATGTCACACAGGGTGAGGAAGATGCCCCTCACTCCTTTCAGCTGGCCGGACGCCTCAGACACCGGGTACTGGTACAGGATCTCCTCCTGTAGACACACATCCGCACAGGAACATCTGGCTCATTGTGTCATGACGGAGAAACCACTCGGGTGAGCCTCTCAACAGAAAGAAATGTGAAATGAATCGATGTTATTTAAGTTTGGTTTCAGTTTTACTCTCACAGCCATTTTCACGTTGGAGCAAACACAAAGATGTCCCTTTAAAGATAAATTTTAAACTTCCAGAGTAAAGAAAATACAGCAATTTGACTGAAACTCATACAAACTTTGAGCTGCTCGTCTGCATACAGTTAGTGATTAGTACTTATCTTTTGATGAAACACAATACAAGCTACTAAGAGAGGGCTGCGGGCAGATTCAGGGAATCTTTAGTGACATTAGCATTCCTACCAGCTTGTTGGAAACTTTGAATAATACAGGGCAGATCAGAGGCGCCGAGAGGATCAGAGGAGGTGGTGGGTGAGGGGGATAAAAAACATGAATGAACGGGCCCTTGTAGCCTAGCCAACCAGAACAAAGAAACACGAAGAACAACCAACACAGTACAACGCTTCAGTTACATCTCATCTGTGCACACACACACACACAAAAAGGAAAGGCTTGGATTACAAAATCATCACACAGCGAAGACTCAAAAATACCACCGCTGAACGGCTCCAATTCTGCTACCCAGCAATCAAAGGACTAAAAAATCAAAGTCAACATTCATACGCAACACTGTGTTGGAGAACATAAATGACAGACAACCCGAACTCTGCTCTTAAAGACAGAAAAAAAAAATCTGACCACACAAAAAGGAAACTGTAGACCACGAAGTACGGCCATAAAGAAAACATTAACCTGCCAATCGTCGTTCGCAGGGGAAATGCGATTACAGTGTGGGAGGTGTCGGCCGGGAGGTGAGTGAAAACACACACTGTGGGGTTAACACTTGAAAACAAGTGAATATGAAACGATGTGAAACAGGGCTCATGTCAAATTAAGTCAATGGAAGATTTCCATTCCTGGATTTGGGATTTCCTACACACCTCCGGTCATTCATGACACTACATTTTCAGAACGCTCCTCCGTCCTGCTGAATAGTTTAATGATTCAATACAGTTTTTTACGGCTGCTCGGAGTCAGTGAGCTCTTGACCACAAAGTCAGCGTCAGGTTTCCACCAAAACCCGTCTATCTTTCCAAAGAGATGGAAAAACATGCGGTCATCCAGGGTTCAGATATCAACAACTGGCTTTTATAGTCTGTTTCTTCTGTCAGTTCTATTTGTTTAAAATTGACTGGAAATATTTAAGTGTTGTTTTTCCACTGTCAGCACCCAATGCACGAGAGACCTTGCTGTCTTTTATAACTGTTTCCACCAAGGAACTCTGTGAACTTTACTACATTTTGACTGTCTGAATGCAACAAAAAAAAGTGGTCACATGCTTGGTCCTGGTGTATCTGACCCGCGGACACCAAGTTAATACTTTACAAGACAAAACAATACAAAAACGAACGTCCCTGGGTGGGCTTGAACCACCAACCTTTCGGTTAACAGCCGAACGCGCTAACCAATTGCGCCACAGAGACGGCTCTGCTAGGCTCTGCTGGATGAGGTTGGTATTAACTCTAAAGGGGTTGTGACACACCACAGAAAATACTAATTATGGCAGCTTTGTGGGGTTTCCACAGTGGCGGGCATGCTAAGCCTTCTCTGCTGACCTAACCAGAATCACAAAAATGTAGTTATTTAATTTTTTTTTTTTTTTAAGTTTTTTTTTTTTTTATTTAATTTTATAATTGAATTGTTTTTCACAAAAACATTACATGTATTATAATTATTTTTCCCTACTGGCCTATTTTGTCATTGCTCAGCTCCTGTCTTGTCTGTTCCTCCTGCCTCGTCTGTCTGCAGGCAGCTGCTAAAGCGCTCTGCTTCACGCTTCTTGTCCAATCAGATTTCACCTCTGTTTCTCTCTATGTTTCTCTCTCCTCACTCTCTCTCTCCGTCGGTTAAACACTCGGGCTTCAGATGCAATATAAAGCGCAGAAAGCAGTACGTTGAATCCTGGACTTTTGTGTGTGATGCGTTTTTGTCATTCATCAATTTCTGCGAAGACCCACAGTCGTTTCATCAGCCATTACATATCAACTGACCTCCTCCTGCGGTGATGACGAGTCCAGTTTAAGCGAGAGGTACATGACGATGTGCGGGATGTGTCCTATGGACATCTGAAGTTCGGCCGTGTCTTCTCCCCACAGCAGACGCACCAGCTGGCTGACCGGAGGAGAAGAGGCCCTCGTCTTTCGGTGCAGCAAAGTGTCGCCGGCACTGCTGCCGTCCCACTGAGCGACCGTCTCCAACGTCAGCCTCACCTGGAGGACGTGGCGGGAGAAGAGGAGAAAAATAAGAAAAGGAAAAGATAGGGACGAACAAAAAGAGAAAGAACACCAAATGGGTTTTCATTAACGGTGCTCATGTGTCTGCTGTAGGAAATCAGAGGTGTGCTCGTGTCGTGCTGCCAAAGGGAAGAAAAACTCCAATCGTTACACATTCATTCAGGAAAAAACTGAAAAGTGAATAGCGGGATGGTTATTGTCAGAGAGAAAGTGATCCCAACATGCAGACATAACCGCAGCATAACAAAAAGCAGGGATCTGTGTGCGTGCTCGTCTGAGCACGATTGACTAATTTCAACCAGACGTCTGAAATGCAAAGAAACAGTGGCAGCACAACAAGGACGCCTATCTGCTCTTGTTCTCACTTTCTTTTTTGTTACTACTTTCCATCCCTCAGTTCTCTATTTTATACTGCCATTCATAGAAAGTCACCCACACATTATTGTTTGAACATAACATAACTGATGCAAACACATGAAAAACCAATGCACATTGTAGACACGCCACTGATACACATTGTGCTGACTGGGCTGAAACCTGGCAGTGCTACAGAGGCCATCTATGTAGCTGAACTGATGTTAGTTCAAGGATATCAAAACCGGAGTCCAGATGTGAAGAAGAGCAGCAATGCATGATCCACTTAAAGAGGTCAGCATGCAGGTTTTATTTCTATTAGGAATAATGCCACGTAGCCCTGAGACAAGGCCTCAACCCACCAGGGGCTTGCTGATCCAGTTTTTAATCTGTTTTATTGCTGTTCTACTATTTATTTATATTACTTGATTCTTTTTTATCTTATTACTTGTGAGCAGTGCTGCTGTAATCCTGTAATTTCCCCACTGAGGGACTAATAAAGGATTATCTTATTTTATCTTCTTTTGTCACCGCCCGGTTCGTGACAAGTGAGAGGCTCGTCCGGGATTTGAACCCCAGACCCCCGGTTTCCTGACACTGTTTCTAACACAGAATGTGAAATATGCCTTTTTTTTTTAAAAACACCCTACAACCGCTCACATTGTTTACACACACAGTTTTTGTATTAATAATAAATGACCTAAAAGGGAGTCCAGTTCCTAACCCAGACGTTGCTTAAGTCTCTAACTAACCTGAGAAAGCCATTTAGTTTGCTGCAAGAAATAAATGAGGTGTTGTGGTCATTACTTTCCAAAAACGTGGGCAGTCCGAGATCATTTAGAGCTTACCAAATATGTCGAAGAGAAAAAAAAGGGGATCGTATTCCCTGGTCAAAAATGTCGAAACTGTATTTTTCTAATCCAGCGATCGCTCCCAGAACCCTCTAAGGTCTGTCAGCACTAACCACCAGACGGCCACCCGTCTCCCCGGCAGGCGCCTGCATCTGGGCTGCCAGCCATTTTAGCAAATTTTAGGGGGTATTATTAAAGAAGAGTAGGGGCGGGACACCATGTGATGTACCTATCAATTGGTGACTGCGACTAGTTCACTCTGACGTAAATATTTTGAAATGGATATCCTCGGTTCCTGAGGATTCATGCAGGAAGCGAGAAACAGCCTCCGATTAGATTGAGCTGAGTGAATCGAATTCAGACGAGACAAAACGGTAGAAAACTTTCTAAATGGGCAAAGCCTAAATTCGAGAAATCACTGGGTAAAGAGGCCGAGTGGGCTAACTGCAGCACTTTCTCTCGTCATAAATGACACGGTTGTGGTTGGACTGGAGTGTGCTCTCACTGGGATTCCAGTCTGTTGATGTCAGTCATTCTGCACACTGACGTATAGATGGACACTCGAGGACACTGCTGAAGGAGTAACTGAGGCTTGTTCCTAAGGGTTATGGTGGACTAACTTTGATACTAATATTTGTTTTTCAGAGCATAATAAGTAGTGTCTGCGTTCCATCTGGCACACAGAAAAACCGTCCTCCAACATACACACACAAGCATACACTCTCACACAAAACGATCATTCTGTCAGCAATACAACTCTATTTCCAGTTGTTGTTTTTTTAGAGTCAGCACGGTGCCAAAAAAATCTCCCTTGCTCTTTCCCTACGATGTAATTTGGTTTCCGACTACATCTTCTAATCAGCTGACCTTCCAATCCCACAGCGGCTTCCTGTGGCACCGAAAAAAGAAGTCGCACCGCAGTCCCGTCTATCCGCCGTGTTCGCCGCCGACCCACACACACGCTCTGTCATTTGCAAATTCCTACTTTTTGATGGTCTGCTTTTTGGTGAAAACGCACGACTGAGGCACAGACTAAGGGTTTTTTCGTTACTGCTCAAAGGATCATTTCTCTAATTGAGGGTTTTCTAATGTTATACAGCACGGAGTCTTGCTTTCTATTCACACGTTAGCAGCCGAGAAGAAGCCCTTCCATTTTTAGAGTAGTGTATTGTTTACATGTACCGTCCTGTGGTTTGCCAGGATCCTGAAGACGTAAAACTGCCATACAAATGTGGAAACATTCACATTGTGGGCCTCAAATGAAAAAAATGAGCTCCCAGTATTGGTGGCTATCAATATTGACACTGAAGGAAACTACAAACACCGACCTGCGTTGGTCCGGGTATGCATGACAGAACCCTCTCGATGTTTTCAGAAGTCACGTCCACATCGTCCACGGCTACAAGCACATCACCTGAACACAGCACAGCAGAAAAGGCACATTTATCTCGTTAGTGCAGGTTTAACAAGCTTACAGTCACACATTCAATGTGGTATTGTCCCACGTGTTTGGACCAAGAAACTTATTAGAACAAGTGAGGAAGATCTGAAAGATTACATTTTAAGCAGGTCATCTTTTAAGCTTTATTATGTCATCATATTACATGAATTTTTACTTGCACGATGCATTTAACCCATCCATATTGATTTAGGAGCTGCTGAGAAGCACCCGGGGGTTCAGTGTCTTGCTCAAAGACACTTCGACATGCAAACTATGGTGAGACTGGGAGTCGAACCGTGAACCTTGTGGTTGCAGGACGACCACATCCCCGTGAACCACAGCCGCTCACATCTTGATTCATAGACGCACATAATGCTGTCCACAACAAAAGGGAATACATTTTACCAATATCCAATCTATTTTATGCAAATTACTGGTGCAATCCAGTCACTTGGAAGAAGAAAAAGATATTCACAGAAAGCCTACATGGTCAGTAAGAACACTACTAGTGCTCATGGATGAGTACACCGAGTAAAAAAAACCTTTTAAGAGCTTCACCTGCTTGTGTGCAGAGGCTGACCCCCGCCTCAGTAACAGAGCTATTCCAGGTATTTAACCACTCTAATTGTTTAAGCATGCAGCCGGGCTGAAATAAAAGCTTCTCTAAACAGTAACTGATGTGCGCAGTCATTTGTGGTGAGGCACGACTGGAGTTCGTCCGTCTGCTAGTAAAAGCTGTCCGATCATTAGCCCCGATAGAAGAAAATCACTTTAGGGAAACTGAGCCTTCAAACACACAGATTATCATTTTTACAGAACCAGACCTGCATGTAGAGTTTCGTTCACTTAATGAAACTATGTGCGGAAAAGTTTCATTTGGACTGAATATACTTTCAGCTCAGATTTGGACGTGACTGGAAGCTAATAAAACATCCTACACACATTTATTTAATCAAGAACTTTGTGCTTTCACAACTGAAACTATGGTAATGAGTCGCTGTGAAAATGGTTTCACTGCACTGAAAGAACTTGGCTTTTATCTGAACAACATGATGCAGACCTAGGCTCGGTATTGCAGTACTCCCCTTCAGAATAATAATCTTATCCAGTTATCTATACAGATCATAGTTCAAATTAAGCCTGATATTTCCCACTTGATTAGTTGCCAAACACAACGCTCATTATTTAAGCTCTGCGCTCTTTTTCTCAAGAAATCGGACTAAGAAGGCGCTCTACTAATTGTAGCCCGTGCTTTGGCTTGTGTGGTGTAAAAATGAATGAGTCAGTGCTGGCTCTTGACTGTGACTGAAATCGCAAGTGCTGCATAGCTGCATTGTCCCCATCCTGAGAGAAATAGGTTATTTTAGAGGATGGAGATATAATAATATTTGTTATGATTTGACCCAAATAAAATGCTCTTCCTTATCTTCTCAGATGAGGTGTGTATGCATGTCATGAGCCAAATCAGATCTGTTAAATAGATAAGGATTGCACTAACATAACTTTTTAAAAAGGCTGATGAAAGGATTTTGCTCTGATCCCGAAATAAGTAACCACGATCAGGCAGTCCATGGTTTATGACCCATGTATAAATTACCCATGTATTTTCAGTTTCACTGATATTGTACTATAAGCCTTTTCCAAACTGAATAGAAAATACTGTGAAGGTATTTAAGAAGAACGCTGACACAAGTAAAGAAATTACATATTTGTGTTACAGTACATACCAGCTAACTGTTCGATTCGTAGTCTTACCTATCAGAATTTGACCACATTTGATGGCCGGGCTGTTGGGTATCAACCCGTGAACAGTGAGTCTTTCCTCCTGGCGTCCAGTGTCTCCTGTGCTCCAAGAGGGGCGATGCACCACCCCGAGCAGCGCTTCCAGCAAGCCTCCTCCGTCAGACAGAGGTGTTGATGACCCTCCAAGACGTTTCGGGTTGAGGTAGACACACACTTCCTTCAGCTGCTGCTGCTGGACCGTCACACCTTGCCTTTGACCTGGCTGGTTCTTAAGGATGGATGCTGGAGGTGATGAAGCCGAGTTGTCTTTACCTCCATCCTTTCCTCCTCCTCTGCGCTGAGATGGCCGACGCTTTCTCCTCAGGATCCTGGCTAACCGCTTAAGAGCAGGCTCACCTTTCGTTCGCGACCCGCAGCGCTGCTTCTTGTTTTGCTCTGTGATGACCTCTGCCTCCTCTTCGCTAAAGTGGACATGATTAGTGGACACACCTTGATGGCCGGTGGCTTGGGCCAATGCAGCCTCCTCTTCGCCCTCACTCAGCTCCAGGTAGAAAAGCTCGCCATTCTTCTGAATGTCATCAAGCCATTCTGGTTCCAGGTCACTGAGAGAAAGACAAAAAGAGCATTGAAAGATACCTAATGTTAAAGGCACATTGGTAAAATACTGGGAAGAGAGGGCATAGTGCTATCAGACTGGGAAGAGAAGACAGAGTGGTATCAGACTGGGAAGAGAGATGAAATAGCATCAATCAATATGATGATACAAAACTTCATATTGTCAGACACATTGTCTTTGTTAATTCATCTAGCGTTTACAATTTCCCTGCGTGAAATGTACAGTTAATTCCTCTACTTGCTTGCCATAATATCCACATTAATAATGAATTTTCTCCTGGAAGTAAATAATATTGTCCACACCCAGTTTAAGCTTTTTGGCAATTTTTTGTGACAAACTTGTATCAAAATACTGACTAAAATACTTTTTCCCTTTCACATGATCAGTTCTTGCATGTGTTTCTAAGCCCACAGTAATAACTATTATATGTAGAAAAAAATAAAAGCGTAATGACATGCTTGACCAGAAGGGCGGGACTTAAGAGAAGATATTTTTCCTTTTGGTCTCTCTCTCTTTTTAAATCTGCTTTGAAGAACCTGTGGTCGGCAGCTTTGACGTGACGTCCATAAATTTACTGAGCTTGGCGAGTAGCATGCAATTATTTAAAAAGGTTCACCTCCCAAATTGAAAACACTCCCAAAAGCTATGAAAAGCACAAGAAAGGAGATGCAAACTGAGTGGGTGGGATGACACGTCCTCCGTGGAGAAGCTGGTCTGACATTTACAAGCACTTGTATTGAAAAAACAACTTAAAAGCCTGCGTTTTATATCTGCAACTAAACCATCACAGTGACAGTGGTAAGTGTCAGGTTACAGCATCTCCTCACAAACTTTTCTAGCTGGCTTGCTCTCCTTATTTCAAACACAATCTCCAGCAACTTCACTGGGTCTCACGTCACCACGTGCACGTGCAGAGGGTTTGTTTCTTTTCTCGTCACGCAGTCAAAACTATCTTCTTACTCAGAGCAGTCGGAGCTGTTGAAACTCGATGATGCGGATTCACGGTCACTTTCGGTGCCGTGCTCGCCACCATCTTCTTCCATCTGGCGGCGAGAAAGACTTTTTTCTGTGCACGTGCGAGTGTTTGCAAAGGCCATTTGTCGACACGACGTTTTTTTATTCACTCGCGGAATTACAAAGTGCGCCGCTAAACACCTAACTTGTTAGAGAAAAAAGAAGAAAAACGACCCGCGATGTTCACTCGCCATGTTGGAAGCGTTGACGAGCGAGCTGGGGTGCTGCTGTCACGTGACGCTACCGGGCCCCAATCTGATTGGCGGACGCCGCAGTTGCCCCTAACGACGCAGAAAGTTTGAGTGGCCTGTTTACCTGCAGCACGAGACTCTCGAGCCGGTGAATAATGCAGCAACCGCAGCGACAACAACGCGCAGCTGCTCGATAATATTTAACTAAATAAGCACAGGATATTGCGAAAACATCAATACATAAATACAGTATGACACAACACATCAACATAAGATGCGGCAACAACTGCATTTTTAATTAAATGCACATTTTGTTGCCCCGTATTTCTCGCCTCCCTGCAGACGTGCACGAGTTAGTTTTTTTTAATCTCCACCGGTACTCTGCAAACTTCTGCACCATTGACCAAACACAAGCATTAAATAAAAATAATAATAAGCTACGTGTTCCCGTAAAGGAACTGACCTGTAAAGGAGAACGCTGCGAATAGAGTCGAAATCCTCCAAGTTTTTAGAAAAAAAACCTCCATCTGCAGCAATGTTAAACATCATGTGCGTGTCATGCTTTCGCCGAAACAACCTAAATTGTCCAACTTATTTTAAAAAAAAATGCAATTTATAACTCCAAGAGGTCCGAACGAAAAGCTTTAAAAACAAGTTAATCCTTCACCACCAGCAAATAATTCCTCTCCGCTGCCCCGTAGGAAGTTTCTGAGCGCATGCACCTCCTCCTGCAGTTTCTCACGTCAATCACTGGACGACTGAACTGTTCAACACGAGTCAAAAGGAGAAGAAACCCGCTGCAGGTTTCCTGAAGCTCTGAATGTTTCTCCAGGCCAGCAGAGCAGAGTTTGTCCCAGCGGTTTTCTTGGCAGGTGGACTAGAAACACGCCTACAACACGCAGCTGACGTTTATTTCTAAAAGACTCAAAGCAGCTACTCACGCATCGTATCGATGGAAGAAACTCACGTCATTCCCCTGAATACGAGCAGCAATAACTGTGATTTATATATTGTGGGTTGTATTTATGCCAGGCGTCTGCTACATGGTACTTACATCGTTTAAAAAAAAAAAAAACATAATCCGAGCATTATTATTAAAGCTATAAAAAAAAGTTACTTTAGCTGTAAGATCAATGTTGTGGAGGAGTGGCATTTTAAATGTACATTACATTTTATTTAAGTGATGCTTTTAACTAAAGTGACTTACCTATCTTATATACACGCCTGAAATGTAGTTAAGTAAAAGTATTAAATCGCACAAAACTCATCTGGATTAATAAGGGTTAATCCAGATGTAATGTGTATTTGTACTCACACAACATTCTTCATATACAGGTCAAATTGTGAAATATCCACATAAAACTGTGACTTAACTACTAAGTGTAACAATATTTGCGTTTAACATAATTGCACTACCACTCAGCTCATACTCTTCCCCTCAAAGTCCCCAAAGGAGACAATGAACAGTCATCAAAAGCAAACAGCATATGAAATGAATCATGACTGAATGCCTGCTTCACGCTCAGGAAAGAGTATCACCATCTCTTCATCGTGGTTAGCAAGACCAAACATTTTAGAAACACATTTCTCAAGTCAGAAACTATAGAAATGATCCCTGAAAGTATAGTCTTAACCTTTGCATCGGGCTGGCCAGAGTACCAGTATGACGAGCATGCGCTTCGCTGTCATGGTGCATACAATCAACAGCGCACGCCAGATGTTGATAACATATCACAAATAACATGTGAATATGAAGAACAGACAGATTGAATAAAAGCTTCCCGATGTACACATATCTATATATACAAATATAACAGAACATTTCTTGCCACTTGTACTGCTGACAGTACAAAGTACAATGTGAACATGCTCATTGTTCCAACAAGACAAGCTTCTTTTAACTAACGAATGATGTCACAAAAGTCTGACTTGACATCCAAAGGTAAAATTATTTGTTTTTAACATAATTGCACTACCACTCAGCTCATACTCTTCCCCTCAAAGTCCCCAAAGAAGACAATGAACGGTCATCAAAAGCAAACAGCATATGAAATGAATCATGACTGAATGCCCGCTTCAGGCTCAGGAAAGAGTATCACCATCTCTTCATCGTGGTTAGCGAGACCAAACATTTTAAAAACACACTTCTCAAGTCAGAAACTATAGAAATGATCCCTGAAAGTATAGTCTTAACCTTTGAACTGCGCTGGCTTGAGTACTAGTATGACGAGCATGCGCTTTGCTGTCATGGTGCATACATTCAAAAGTTCACAACGTGTTTAGACTGACAACAATATCACAAATAACATCAAAAATAGAAAGAAAAGGGAAAAAACACTAAATACAAGCTCCCCTATGTACACACACACACACACACACACATATATATATATATATATATATATATATATATATATATATATATATATATATATATATATATATATATATATATATATATATAGTTAAGCAATGGAAACATTCCAATGCACAATTATAACAGAAGAGTTTTTGCCACTGGAAATACATTTTAACATAGTTCTGACAGTACGATAAAATAAAACTGACTTAAAATCTTGTAAGTGACTTTATTTGTTTTCAACATAATTGCACTACCACTCCGCTCATACTCTTCCCCTCAAAGTCCCCTAAGGAGACAATGAACGGTCATCAAAAGCAAACAGCATATGAAATGAATCATGACTGAATGCCCGCTTCACGCTCAGGAAAGAGTATCACCATCTCTTCATCGTGGTTAGCGAGACCAAACATTTTAGAAACACATTTCTCAAGTTAGAAACTATAGAAATGATCCCTGAAAGTATAGTCTTAACCTTTGACCTGTGCTGGCCAGAGTACTAGTATGACGAGCATGCGCTTTGCTGTCATGGTGCATATATTCAACGGCGCACACCAGATGTTTAGACTGACAACAATATCACAAATAACATTCAAATATGATGAGAAAAAGAATAGGAAAACACTCAATAAAAGCCACACTATGTACTTACATCTATATAGTTCTTAACAAGCAATGGCAACATTTCAATATTAAATTATAACATAACAGTTTCTGCCACCGGAATTGCATTTTAACACAGTTCTGCTGACAGTACAACATACAACATATACATGCCAACTGTTCCAATGATAAAAGCTTATATTAAGTAGTTAATTATATATATATAAAACATATTCATTTAGATTACCCACAATGCAGTTCTGTGGCAAGCCCCTCCAATGAGTCTCCTATTGGCCGATGTGATACTGCACGGCAGCGTGTTAACTAAAATGCTAACAGCAACAGGGGATTACAGATGTTTTTCTGTCATTATTCAAGGTTAAAAAAAGTTACTCCAGCTGTAAGATCATTGTTGTGGAGGGAGATGTGTTTGAAATGCAGTTAAGTAAAAGTATTGAATTGCACAAAAATTATCAAGCAACATGTTTGTAAATCTGTTTAAAGTCAAGTATGTGGTTCCACTTTTGATTGTATCCATTAGATCCTTGTACTAATATCAGATTAAATAAATACTCAATCAAAATAATTAGAGTATAACAATGTTAACTTGCACATTAACATCAACATACATGCAATTCAAATCAGAATATATCCACACATAACAGAATGAACTTCTTTGAAATGTAAAATTATTTGTTTTTAACATAATTGCACTACCACTCCGCTCATACTCTTCCCCTCATAGTCCCCAAAGGAAACAATGAACGGTCATCAAAAGCAAACAGCATATGAAATGAATCATGACTGAATGCCCGCTTCGCGCTCAGGAAAGAGTATCACCATCTCTTCATCGTGGTTAGCGAGACCAAACATTTTAGAAACACATTTCTCAAGTCAGAAACTATAGAAATGATCCCTGAAAGTATAGTCTTAACCTTCACACTGCGCTGGCCGGGTTACTAGTATGGCAAGCACACGCTTTGCTGTTATGGTGCATACATTCAACACTGCACAACATGTGTTCATACTCACATTATCACAAATAACAAGCAAACAGGAAGAAGAAAAGAAGCGTAAAGCACTGAATAAAAGCCACACTCTGTACATATATCTATATAGTTCTTAACAAGCAACGGCAACATTTGAATGCACAATTATAACATAACAGTTTCTGCCACCGGAAATACATTTTGACACAGTTCTGCTGACAGTACAAAGCACAACTTATACATGATGACTGTTCCAACGATAAAAGCTTATATTAACTAATATATTATAAACACAACATATTCATTTTGAATACCCACAATGCAGTATTGTGGCAAACCCCTCCTATGAGTCTCCTATTGGCTCATATGATCCTGCATTGTAGCGTGTTAGCTTAAATGCTAACAGCAACAGCATGGCAACAGTTGTTTTTAAGCCGGTATGTTCAATAATCCTCAATATATGTACATTGGCTAAATGCCGCGGTCACATTGTGTAAATCAACTTAATGTGGAACCAAAAGCCAAAAGTTACAATCAAACTTTAACGTTGAGAAGTGCTAGAAATTAACCTAGACTTAGTGTGCATCAGCTTTTGTCTTCCGACCTCAAACGAGCTTACGCGATAGTTCCGTTACGTGACAGAGTAATACGTCCGCACGAGGAAACGTAGATAAATAAATAATGTAAAAACGTTTTAATTACTAAATATTACAATAACAATGCATACATATTTTACAAAGGTTCCTCATTACAACAAAATGTTTTAAAAAGTTAAGCAAAACACGTTCTTGCTTATTTAAAGTTTTTGTTGCTCTTTTACTGTTACGGTGCACATTTAATCCAGACACGTGTTTAAAACAAGTGCCTGTGGCGTGATTTTAGCAGCAATTCACGAGCATTGTTGACTTGTATAAGTTCCTGTGTTCAAGCCTCCGGCGTTAGTTTGCTAAACAAGCTAGCTACGTCATCACGTAACGTTGGTAGCTATGTAAGCTACCGCTAAGCGAACCTAGCTAACGCTAATTTAGCTAGCAGTCCAACACGAACTTTACGCATTATTGCTGATAAAGTTGTATAAGCAGATTATAAAATGTCTATCCTTAAGTTAAAACCACCACGCGTTTTTAGAAAGACAATGGTCTTGAGAAGACAACCACAAACTGGTGACGTCAAGAGTATCTTTAAGGTAACGTTAGCTAGCTTGCTAACCTTAAAGATACTTAAACCGTGGTACATTGACCTTGTTAAAGGTCATTAAACGGTAGCTGAAGAATCGTTTACACTATCTAACTATTGTGAGTTACGTTATTCCAGGCTTAAAATGCTACATACGTTGTTAAGTAGTTATACAATATGCATTAAATTAAAATTACGTCATTTACTCACCACATGTAAAATAATTATGGTAAATTGTCCCTCGCTTCATCGAGCCTCATCTGCGCATGCTCGACACGGCAGGAAGAGAACGTTCACAAAGGTCAAGTTAAAAGTGAAATTGTGTTGTAATCTTCAGCAAGTGCATTTTTTGTTGGGTGTTACTTACAAAAATAGTTGAAGATGCCTTTTGAAGAGTAATAAATCCGTTTTAGAATGTAATAACACAAACTATATTTGTAATGATTTTAGAATATGTGCTAACACTGCAATGTATAAATAGTCTTTACCCTATTACCCATACTCTTTGACCTACAGCTTTCATAGAATAAAGTACACATTCTATTGTCTAAATTGCTTTTCGGAAAAAGAAGAGCTCAGATTGAGAGACGTGTTTGCATTTACACAGTTAAAACTCATGCAACCGTTAATTACCAGTTATTACGAGTTGTGTCTGACAATACCAGTTGTTCCTGAAAATATGTTTATTGGAAAAGCACACCACACTTTTTTTATGGAAAAAATATATACAGTTTTTTATCATATAATATGTGTCAAGTCGACCCAATAACTTTTCTTCATAGAGCTTCTCCTCCTTGGAAACTGTTCTCCTAGTAACAGAGAGACCAAAAATATATTTTCTTTTTAAAAGCTAAAACTGAACTTGTTTTATTGACACTGTTTTAAAAATTGTTTTTATAGTTGTTGTTTTTGCGTGGACTGCAGGATGACCCCAGCACTTTGTGGAAGTTAATGATTATCTAATGAATGAATATTTCTGTACAGTAAAACTTTGGCAGTATAAAGGAATATACACTAATGAACATATGAGACTAAATACGTGATTAATACAGTTTCATCTAGTGTCTGTTGGTTTCTTTATCATCTATTAGTTAGGTTTATTTGAAGTTATTGAGTTGTAACTCTTCTGGCAAGTTAGTGTAAATGTAACAACACTAACTCTAAGTATATGTTGCATTTATTCAACACAAACAATAACAAAATAAAAAATATGCAATGTTTTGCTGACCGAATGGACCCCTATTGTTTATCCCTCCAAATTCATAAATCAACTCGTCTTGTACCCGCCCCCTCCACTTTGTTTACTCTGACGTCATTCGCATGCGCCACTCTCGTCGAAGAAACGAAGCGACATCTTAGGCATGTTGTCGTTCTCTTGGCTTTTGAATCACTAATATGTTGAGTTTAATGTGTCACTTAGTGGATTCCAGAAAGAAAACACACGAACACAACTAAATAATGTACTGTTAGTCACAAATAACTAGAGAAATGTGCGAACTTTTACAGAATACATCATGTTGTTTGTTCTTTTAGGGGATGCATCTGAAGTCAGTGTTACAGAGGAGAGCAGCCCCAGACTGAAATGGCACAGACTGGATCAGATGTGTGTGAAACGCAGCTGAATGCAGTTTCAGAGGGCATGGAGCTGCTTCAAATACACGTGGAGACTGAAGTGGTAGAAGACAGGCCAGGGAGGGAAGCTGCACCGTTTTCTGTGAGTTTGTTTACTAGTCCTTCAGTTCAAATGCATCTCTTCAAGCTCGCATGGGTTTCCAGAGTAACTATTTATTATTTTATTTATTCAATATTTAGTTAATTACATCATTTTTGATACTGTAAAATACATTTAAAAACAGCTACAATTTAAAAACAATTAGATTGTACAGGTGCATCCAAAACCTGAATGCAAAAATTGATCAGAGTGCCTGATAATTCTTAATGATCTAAGATCTTCTACACGATCTTATTTGGTTTTTAAAGCAGTTTGATATGCAGTACAGAAACACCCAAAGTATTGGTATCACAATAGTCTGCAGATCAAAAAAGATTAATTAGTATTCTTCTTTCACTCTGGGATGAAAACTTCAATATCTCTTATTTAGGTGATAATCATGTTTTTAGATGACTGTGAGTGATACAATGTGTGATTCTGTGTGATGTCAAAACTTGTAAGCTCTCCAAAGTACTGTAAATGTCTTGAGTTATTGTTTGCTTTGCCTGTTTAACAGAAGAACGTGTTGAGGAAGCAGCGACGCTGGGAGAGGCAGCTGGCAGCGAAGAAAAGCAAGAGGAGAGAAGCGAAGCAGAGGAGGAAACTCAACCGTGCGCAGGAGTTGGGTACAGACGAAGTGGAGAGAATCACACACTTGTGTCGCTTTTGCATGGAGCTCAAAGCTGAAAATCCTTTACATTTTCACTCCAGCTACAACTTAACCAGAACACCTGTCTGTCTTGTGTTTTCTGTCATACAGCTGCCAGTGCAGATAATCCTCAGTTTACCAAGCGGGTCCTGAAAGCCATCACCAAAGAACGTTTAGCGGAGGCTCAGTCCACGGGGCTCAAACTCTGTGTAGACCTGAGTATGACCGACCTCATGTCTGACAAGGTGGGTGCTCTGGAAAAAAAGCCAGAGTAAAAAACAGCTGGTTCTGTTTCATATAAGTGAAACTGATCGCCACAGAGATGCAGTCACCTGTCTGCATTAGTTGAAATACCTCACCTGTGCACGTTTGTCCCGTTCAGGAGGTAAGTCGCCTGGCTGGACAGCTGAGACGGCTGTACGGGTCGAACAAGAAGGCGACTCGGCCGCTTCACCTTCTCCTGACGGACCTGAGGAAGGACAGCCGGCTCTACAGAGAGTGCCTTAGAATGAACGAAGGCTTCCTCAACTACATGGTGATTGTTGTCGTTTACTCTCTGAATTCTCTGGCAAATACTTTAAGGGCAAAGCTCTAAAGTTAACCTGCAAACACATATTCAAAGGGTTATTTTATCCTAAGTGAATACATAAACAGATACATAATGAGGACCAAGAATAGTTCAAATATGAAGCAACAGACTCTAATACATGTATTTCTTTAATCCCTTTTGCACGTTTCTTTCAGATGGACATAACAGAAGAAAGCTGTCTGGACCTTTTTCCTCCAGAAACTGTCGTCTACCTCACTCCAGATGCTGAAGAAGGTTTGATGAACTTCTTAAAAGATTATTTAAATATCTGTTTTCTTAACGTACACGTCTCAACCAAAGATATAACTACGACTGTCATTCTAATAATTATTATTGCCATTTATTACCTGTAATTCATGTTTGTTTGGGGTGGGATGTGCAGTAGCTATTCTAAAGTGTTTTACTTTGTATATACATTCATTTCTAAGAGATAACAACTGTAAGGGGTTCACAATTCAATAAATAAAGCACATGAAAAAAAGAAATACAATTTAATTTGTAAAAAAAATATTTCAGTTGAAATGCATCTTTTGGCCAGCAGGGGGCACACGCTGACCACGTTCATGTGTCTGTAAACGATCACAGAGTATTGCCAGGACCACTTTAACTACTTCTTGGATAAATATGTCTACTAGCACGTTAATAAATGATGTCTTCATGCTTAGACATTGTGAAGCAGAGAGATGGGCTAAGCTTCACAAATTACCTCAATAAAAGATTAAAACAATTAAGAAAGAATGAGACAAAAAACAAATTTCAAAGTAAAGCTTCAACATATATTCGCATCATGTCTATATTCAGTGTCTTTTCCTATTTAATTTCCTTTGATACACGTGATACATCTTTGTGTCTTTCAGCTTTAGCAACAGTGGAAGCTGACAAGGTGTACGTCCTCGGTGGCCTTGTGGATGAAAGCGTCCAGAAGGTGTTCAACATGGAGACGGATCACAAACGCACAACGCGGTTATGGTGAGTTTATATCAACGCGTGTGGGATATGTAACTTATTTTCTTCTCTGCAGAAGTTGAGCTTGTCGAGAGCCAGAGAACTGAGCGTTCACACGGCGAGGCTGCCCATAGACGAGTACATGGTGAAGAAAAACAATGCCAAGAATTTCCACTCCAAGATCCTGGCCGTTAATCAAGGTGTGTAACAACATTTAGTTTGCAAGACAACTGAATCAATTCTGTATTTATTAATGAGTCTCTCTCTCTCTCTCTTTGTCCACAGTGTTTGACATCCTTTTGACTTTCTGCGACACCGGCAGCTGGACAGAAGCCCTGCAGGCTTGGTTCCCTCTGGGGAAGGGTTACGTGGTCGCGCCAGAGGATTGCCCACCACTTCCTGTCACCCCGCCGGAAACTTAGCATAAGGATTCATTTCCATTCATGTTTTATATACAGAACTCTTTCTCCATCCATCGCAATTACCTCAGGGGGAGCAACGATGTGATAGGTGCCTGGTTTAAAAAAAAAAACTTTGATATTTCTTTTTGTTGTTTATATTGAAACTATATATAAATATATATATATATGAATTTAATAAAACAGAAGAACTTTTGTATTGTTTTACTTTCTCAGGGGTAATTCTTCAAGACAAAGAGCTGGATAAGTAAAATGTCAAAGCCATAATTATCTACACAGTGTTTTACATTTTTTAACTTTGACTAAACAATGTTGCCCTTTAAGTAACGGACACACACAGAAGTTAATCTTAGTATTTCCTTTGTTAATGAGGAGATTTAAATAACGCAGCCTTTGTTTGGAGACCGTCCTTGTTTGGGTCTTTGTACATAAACTATTGTCTATTTTAAATGTGCGATCCCTCCTTTCATCGTCTTGTATGTTTTCATGTAATACAGCGTCGTTGCTGCATTGATTTGTCAGGTTGCTAATAAACTTCCTCGATAAACACTTCTGCCCGATATCATTTATTTTTCGGTTCAACTGACGATCGGATATTTAAAGAAATTAGTGAACGAGAAATGTAAAGTATAGCAATAAATCTGGAACAGATGTTGATGTTATGTTTAGGATATTTTTGCGGAAACATGAACCCGTCCCCCAAAGGACCGATACACTCCACTGTCTCCTGTTGTTACAGTGCTTCTGCATACAATTACTATATCCCTCTGGCTCCTGACGCCCGAAACCAACAAGTGATTTCAAAAACATCTGGAAGAAATCCCCATCACTGATTCATGAGCCTCGGCGCATTGAACTCAGATCCATGAGATTGTAAAAT
Organism: Clinocottus analis; assembly: GCF_023055335.1. Taxonomy (NCBI): domain Eukaryota; kingdom Metazoa; phylum Chordata; class Actinopteri; order Perciformes; family Cottidae; genus Clinocottus; species Clinocottus analis. The sequence continues at coordinate 3,795,107 of NW_027175943.1, forward strand.
GTTGCTCTTTGGTGAGCCAGACCCGCGTTTAACCCGTTTCTAAAACGTTTACCAGAAACCTTCAGACCGCTTCACCAACAATCACACCGAACACACACCGCCGCACAAATGTTTGATATCAGGCATTCAGAAAAAGATGGATTTTCGCTGCCACGTGTGTAGTTTTAATGTTTTAAACATTGATAAAAGTGTTGAGTTTCCATTATAAAAGTATGCACCCATGTATCTTTGTATATGAAGCCTCCTCGATCACACAGAGGGGGAAAAAAACAACAACTTGACCACTTGGGATGAAGGGCGAGCTGCCAAAGAAACATCGTAGAAGAGTAAACAGAGTATGTGGCTGTGAAAATGTTTTGTTTCCTGAGAACCGGGGGCTCTGATCCTATTTTAAAGCAGGATTCGGCAGCTTGATTCAAACCAGGTGAGGAGAAGTGATGGAGAAGTGTTGGAGTGATCTGAGGTCACCCCAACAGCATCTTCTGAAACAGTTATTGTGCAACTTTATCCTCTGCAACTTATTATCCAACTGTTTATTTGGCCCTCGGCGGAGAAGTCAGCGCTCTTGTTTTCTCAGATAAGAACTTTTCTCAGGCAATTTGCAGCACATTTAGTTTTAGAGTTCTCTGGAAATCTCCCACCATGCAGCGAACCGATGCCAGGGTGACGATGCTGATGGTTCACTCGTGATAACAGAGGATTCAAGTTCGAGCGAAAGTGCAGGTTTGTCACAAAACCGTTAACTTCCACATTAATGACGGCAGCATTTTGACAGAGTGAGTCACGGATGTAAGACATGATGCAAGAAAGTGTCATTTAACTTTTTAATCATAATCATACATTTGTTTTCCTTTCAAGCCTCACGTCCTCAACAAAGCAGGCGGTGTTGCGTTGCTGGAGAAGCTCCGCACAGCGTCACAGAGAAAGGATGCGACATATTAGAATAGTCCACATGTCATGCTACATACAGTGTCTGCTTTCAAAAAAGGTCATATTAAAAAAAAAGAAGTGGGGTAACACAATAAAAAGAAGTTATTAAAAAGACACAGCGTGTGTGTTATTAAAGTGGAACAGCATGGCTCGTAGTTGCAGAAAAGAGGGATGTTCTTAACGGCATGTTTTTAATTCATGACATCATCCTTGATTTTTGGAAAGGGCTCCTGTCTGCTGTCTCTTGAGGATGAATCCGATCAGCTTCTTCACCCAGGAGGACCGAGGGTTCAGGCACACCTTCTGCCCGTTGGCCAGCCCAGCGCTGCTCTCAAGAAGAAAAAACACAATTCAAGCCACTTAGAAACACTGACATCTGTGAGTCAAATAAAAAGCTCACGTGGTTTTGTATTTTCTTTGGACTTACATGACTTCAGTGTCCGGGCAGTGCGGCCCTTCAGGGAAGAGCTTGATGCTCCTCAGGTTGTCCGGAGGGATGATCCTCGACTCCACCTGAAGGCACCGGCAGTGTGTGTTGAAGTCTCTGCTGATCGGCGGCATCCCTGTCATCGGCATTGACACGCAGTGAGATGTTTTTACCACTTTAAACACTTATTACAGCTCGCTCGGCTCCGCATTCCTGGCAGAGTTTTTCTATAAATTACTCAGGAAAATAAACTAGAACTCCCCCCTCAAAAAAATTGCTTCGGTCACATGTTTATATTTTGCAACCTCTACTTTCTTGGAACTTGGCGTTTGCCTTCATGATGATGGGCTCAGCCGTGATGTGGGTGTAGTCATTGCTCCGTCAATCAGATGCTGACTCGATAACTTTCTACCGGAAGGCTTTCTTCACCACCGCCTTGGGATTGCGACATTGCTTAAAATTGACACTTCTCCCTTTCTCTTCCAGTAATCTTCCTGTTCACGGCCACTTCAATTCCCAACGTCATGGTAAAGGTCACTGAAGCGTTTGGCTTTGCTACGGTAACATACAGCCCCTGCTCAACCATTCATGTATCGGTAATTTTGCTTTTCAGCTTTTCAGATCAGCACGTGCAACACAATGCAACGGCAATGCAATAAAGCAGACATTAAGGAAATTAAAGGGATACATTTTGGCTTAAAAACAGATTTTTCTCACTGTTGCCCGCTGGTTTATCTACACAAATATCCTCATCTCGGCCTAAATGTCCTATTAAAGTCACGTCTCCATCTTAATATAGATCTATTCTGGCAAAAGTACAAACAACCTGTCCAAACCCCTGAGGTCCCACAGAAACCATCCCACCATGCAGCTGTGCTCTTACCGTCAATGAGCACCAGCAGGGTCCCGAAAATGAGCAGGATGGAGAGCTTCATCTTGTTTGAGCAGCTGTTGGCAGACAGATGTCATACAGCTGCTGGAACCGTTTAAATACAATCTGCCCTCCAATATTTATGTACACAGAGATCAGGTGATCTTCTTGAATTGGAAAAAAAATCCCATGTGTGTGTGTGTGTGTGTGTGTATTTTGGTTTCATTTCGATGCATTCACATGTGCAGCAGAAGGTAGTCATGGGGCGGTGAGTTCAGGGACAGACAAGAGGCCCCGTTGAGGTTAAAAGACGCCGTACTCGCGGTCGTCGGGCCGAGAAATGAGTCACACAGACGGAGTGTGTCCGTCTGGACGGGCGGCACACAGCTACGTTTCTCTTACGTATTCTCCCTCCGACTACGCAAAATGATACAATAATCACTGGACACTTTTGTGTACACAAACAGAGTTTGACTTGTGGCGACTGCACATGATACTGTGAGGTGGTGTTGTGTTACTGAGGGGCTTGTTCTGATCCGGTATAGACGGCATAATGGACTTACTATGTGAAGTAGTTCATCAGTGTTTCTTCTTGAGCACTTTTCAATATTATTTCTCCGTTTGGTGTTAGTGTTTAGATGTATTTCAGTTAATAAGTATTGTTTTGGGGAGGAAGGGGCGTTTAAAAGCAACATTAATCGCTGTTATTTTATAAGAAAGGGCTCAAGTGATTATCTATTGAGCGTTTTAGCTTCTTTTAGCTTGGTGTTTTGGTATTTGGTTCACTTTTATCAGCAAGAGAAATGAGAAAAGGCATTGTACGCGCCCCGCTCTGCACCAAATAGCAGATAGAGACCGTTGGCAGTGGAGCTTTTGGCCGCTGTGGAGGCAGATATTTCTCTCAGGACCGTTCGTGTTGCTCGAAACACGACTCCAAATGAACTATAGTGAGCATCAAAAAAGAAACATTCAACTTCATAAAGCCATAAACTGCTGAATGTGGGTGTGATGTTTAGCTCATTGTGAAGTTATGATGTTTTCAGCTTTCAATTGTTTGGCAATTTTGGGATGAGTAGTTGTTTTTGACATATTTTCTATTGGTATTGTGTAAAAAAATCCCCCCCGATTTCTTTTAAATATTTCACTTCAGTTTTTCTTTCCATGTCATGTGTCATTTCTATTGAAGTTTACGATGTTCAAACCGTCATCTGGTATTTGTTTTCATGTTTCAAACTTTCATTTCAGTTTTAAATCCAAGTAATACACATAATAATCACAATAAGTATAGCGTTAAATTGGGTAAACATGAAAGTGAACTGGAGCATCAATTTGTTTGTAAGGACGAAGTGAAGGTTCATTCATCTTAAAGAACACCTTTGTAAAAGCTGTGCAGACACACAAACACTCACTGGGGACAATGATTTACATTCATTTGATAATATAAAAATCACAAGTTTTAAAAGAATTTATGTGGATTAAGATTAATCGTCATCCACGCTGTTGCAATCTATTTCTTCTGAGGTCAAACTGATGAACTGACAATAAAGTCTCTCTAAGTTTTCATTATTAGTCAGCATGTTGAAATTTCCTAATAGGGTCTACATGCAATTGTTTATTAGGTATCATTAGACTCATAAAATATAATAAGGGACAAAGAAAACAGATGAAATCATATTTTTGATGACGAAGTGCTTTCTGACTTCTGACTTGAGAAATATTTCTCCCTTATGATTGAAGGCATGTGTCTTTATCAGACGTCGGGACATTAATGTGGGATAAAAATGGGTCATCAGGCAAAGCCTCAAGGGCACATGACTGTAAATAAATAAATATTACAGAATGACTTGGCAAAATTGTTATCTTTTGATGAGACTTTTTATTGGAATTTTACAAGCTAAAGCACAGAATGACTAATATTCCACATACTTTATAAGGTGTATTGGTTAAATGTAAAAATGCTGCAATAAATACTTATATATGACGATCCTTTTACAGTCTGGACAAAAGGACAATACTTGAGGTTTACGACATTGGCATGAGATAAAAGTGTGTTTCTATTGGTATGATGTGACTTTGTTATTCATGTTGACTGCAAACCAAAACCAGAAATATGTTTGGGGGAAAATGTGTTTTATTAATGTTCTGATAACAAGATGTGAGTTATGACTGATTGGATAGTTTACTTCTCCTTCTAAGAAAGCATGACAGCATGACAGACAGACAGACTCACAGACAGACAGACAGACAGACAGACACAAGGAAACCTCAACAGTGTTGCTCAGTTGCTCCACCACAATGCTCCGGACTGAAACATCCCAACAACAACTAGATGAACTGTCATTACATTTTGTGAGACATTCACGGTCCCCAGAGGACGAATCCCCCAGTGACGATGCTGCTCCTCTGATATTTCGTGTAGCACAATCAGCAAGTTAAACGTTTTAGTTTTTTTCGTGTGCACGGCCGCTTGTGTTCTTGTGGGATGAAAGAGACTCACTTTCAGTCGCTGCCTGCACTGGGAGACTCGTGGCTCACGCCGCAGCTACGTAACGTAGCATCCACATCCTCTTTCCTGTTGTTAAGTAATAAAGTGTCATCTGTTGTTGAGTAATAAAGCACTTATGTGGACGTGTTCCATAAGAGCAGGACGTATACATCTGCATGTCTTGTGACCGCGCTGAGCTGAGCCACGGCCTGAAGCATCATGTACAGCAAAGCACCATGACGCCCTCTGTTAGTCTGTGGGACTTCTTCTCTTCTACCTACAGACTCCTCGAGACTCTGTTTCATAGAAAAGTTCAGTTTGGCTATGTTCGTAATTTCAGCTTCAAAGAAAACAACAGCAAAGCTGCTAGCATGGCTTGTTTAGTCTCTACTACTACTACTACTACTAACTACTACTACTATTACTACTACTGCTACTACTTCTGCTACTGCTACTACCTACTACTACTACTACTAACTACTACTACTACTACTACTACTACTACTACTACTACTACTAACTACTACTACTATTACTACTACTGCTACTACTTCTGCTACTGCTACTACCTACTACTACTACTACTAACTACTACTACTACTACTACTACTACTACTACTACTACTACTACTAACTACTACTACTATTACTACTACTGCTACTACTTCTGCTACTGCTACTACCTACTACTACTACTGCTACTACTACTTACTACTACTACTACTACTACTACTACTAACTACTACTACTACTACTACTACTACTACTAACTACTACTACTATTACTACTGCTGCTACTACTTCTGCTACTGCTACTACCTACTACTACTGCTGCTACTACTACTTACTACTACTGCTGCTACTACTACTTACTACTACTGCTGCTACTACTACTTACTACTACAATTACACACTGCTACTGCTACTACTACTACTACTACTACTACTGCTGCTACTGCTACTGCTACTACTACTATTACTACTACTGCTACTGCTACTACTACTATTACTACTACTGCTACTGCTACTACTACTCCAACTACTAATACTACTCTTGCTACAAATACTGCTGCTGCTGCTAATGCTAATGCTACTAACTAGTACTACTGCTACTAATTGTGGTGTCTCAACGTAGCTGGAAATCATTTCACTGGCTTCTTTGAAATGTTATTTAAAATGAAATGCCAAGGTGTTTTCTTTTCTTTTTACATATATTTATTGCAGTTTTGCATTCCTTCTTCTGGAGCGTCACATGTCAAGAGTCAGTCCTGTATATTATTATGTCAGCCTTAAAAAAAAAATACATACAGTATGATGTATACACACAATAACACACAATTAATGCGTAATATAAAAAAGTTTATTCACATTTAATATCCTACATATCATCTTTACAAAGCTGGAACATTGTTATCTGCCAGCTTTGATGACGTCCCAAACAATGCTTTTACAGATATAACACATACAATGCAGTCAGAGTACAATACATTACTTCTCAACCTTAAGGCAGTATTTCAGGGTGGAAACACATCAGTCACATCCGTGTACACAACACCAACACAACTCCTACATGCCCTTTGTTCACCAGATGAATATTCTGAACACTTCCATGAATTCACAAACTGTCTCCTAAAGGTGTGCGAACCTACAAATGTGAAACTTCAGTTTAAATGCAGCAGCGATGATGAAGATATCTTCATTTCGATGATGTCGGCGCTGCTGTGGTGGTTTTGAGGTTGCTGGTTTTCTTCTTTTCAGCACGGAGCGCCATCTGCCTGCAGAGGAAGCAGATCAGGTTCAATTTGATTTGAAAACGTCTATCATCTGAAACAGTGGTTTGGTTTCAAGCCTTCTTTTTGGCATGTGACCCCTTAAAATTAGGCTGACAATGTATTCGATACACGTTTAATTCTACCAAATATTCTCTTTCTTTTGGCACGTCAGCCCTAAAAAAAAAAAGCTATGTATTTGTTAAATTAAAACAAAACTAATGTATTTGGTAGAAGACTAGAAAATTGCATTGCAGAAAGGTTTTTCTTTTAATCCTCTTTTGGCTCATCAGTTTTATCTTGCAAACTCTTACCAGAGGCCACAGCCCTCAGTTGGGAACCGCCCCACTAGATTAACAAGATTTTTTGTAGGAATATGCAATAAATGCAATAAAAAAAAACGTATTAGACACCTCCAGCTGCCTAAGCAGTTGCAGAACAAGTGACATGTCACTTCCTCTGTCTTTCATACTCAGTGATGACGGCCCACACTTATATTGCTCAACCTTCCCATGCACTTTATTTGGCAAGCGTCCTCTCATTATTAGTTCAAGCTGTGTTGAAGAATGGCGATTGGAAGTGCACCATGCAGAGAAGAAAAGCTTTGCACTTACTCGAGTAATATTGGCAGGATTGTTTTGGCGAAATTTCCGTTGGGGTCAAGACAACATGAGCTCTTGTCTTTCAGCACGAGACTGAAGGAGAAAGAGAAAGCTTTAATGTTAAAAAACTCTATGAACGCACACTGTCATTGGAAAATCAATGATGATCAACAATGAAAAATACACCATGTTGTCTATTTGTTGCAGCAGATACTTACATGACTTCTTTCTTGTTGCAGTATGGACGAGGCTCATACAATTTTACGTCACGGATGAGTGAGGGCTGTACGGCCGCACTTATTTTCACACATTGGCATTTCAGAATTGCTGGAAAAAAAAGATAAAACAGTGTAAATAATCTATAGAATAGCGAGAGTTCACCTTTTAAATTGTCCTGATATGTTTAGCCCAGCAAAAGAAACAGAGATGTCTCATAACTTGCAGTTTTTAGATGCGTTTAGCTCCATAAAAAGTAGCATAAATGCACAGTTGGTACACTTACACTTTGAAATGCAAATGGTAGTGCAGGACAGGAGAATGATGCACCGGATTGCAGTGTTCATCTTCGTCTTCACTGGTACGAATCCCTGTGTCTTTCCAATCAGAAACTTTGAAAGAGCCTTTGGTTGTTTTTGGCAGTGACCCTCCGCTGCTGTGTTTATGAATATTTCTCTGAGTGTGAAAACTCTCCTTTTTATACCCCAACAGTTACGAGAGTACGATTTCCAGGGAAATGGTGGGTAAATGAAATCCTCAGAGAGCATCGTTTCCTTCCACGGAAACTGCTTCTTCTTCTGTAATCTGACCACTCTCTCAACTGTTGTCGTCATATTTCACTTCCTGCGTATCAACTTCTTTATCAACCACTCACTCTGCAAGCTGTCACTCAGGAGCAGAGGCGGATTGGGGGTGAAAAGTGTCCTGTGAGTTCATGTTAGACCGGCCCACTCAATGCATTACATATATTGACCAGTCAGTGGCTTACTTGGAAATATACTCATACACTTATGAGTATATTTTACGTTAAAAAAAAGCCAACATAAAATACATTGTTCTTGTGTTAATGCGTGGATACAATATGTGTATTATGTGAAGGCTGCTGTTGCAGTCAGTGCATCAGTATAGTTTTAAGTCGGAGTAGGACATCTACCGGTTTAAAACTGGTAATGCATCAGGATGTCTGTTTTACTTCCCACAGTCTCTTTTTTATTTGTTCCCCCAGGACACTTCTGGGGGATATACCATCACAAACTTATGCAGTTATGACTCTTTTGCATTCATTCTGACAAAGAAAGATGGGAACAAACTGAATTGAGAGCTTGATATAAAAAGGTGGAAAGAGCTCTTTTGCAGAAACTTTATTAGTTACATAGTGGAAGCACATCTTGAAAAGTTGAAGCTGCATGAATCAACATTTATTATGTATTAAATGAAAGAAAGCATCACATGGTTAACTCATATATCGCATCCACCAACAATTATCAGCTCATCAGCTCGTTTTTATGTAATTCTGCTTGCTTCTAATGGCTAAAATTATATATATATATATATATATATATATATATATATATATATATATATATATATATATAAATCACAGACTGCATGAAAACCCTCATTATTTACTCCGTAGTGCCTTGCATTTACTTACTTTGTATTCATGTGAGTGTGTAAAAGCCAAGTATTCTACAATAATTTCTTATTGTCAGAAGTCTCTGTTTATCTCACACTGTAGAGTAAAATAGAGTATTTATTGCCCTTATACGGAGTAGTGAATGATTAAATGAGGGAGTGATGTCAAAGACAGCCATACTGCGTAACCTCAACCACAAATAAAGAGAATATCACTCAACGCTGCTTTTGGATTGATTTTTGTTGTTATATTTGGCGCCATCTAGCAGTCGGGTTGCATATTGCAACAAACTATTATTAAAGATCTACTAAAAACTATCACCATATGAAACAAACCGTATATGGTGAAGCTACACCTGCCAAGCTGTTGCAAACCTCTCGTTCTGCAACTATGTGAGAGGTTTATATTTTGTAAGTGCGTTGAATGTTGTCTGCCGTCCTCCAGCGATCAGGCAGTGATGGTGACAGACGCCATGCCGGAGACCTGCCTGAGAGCAGGGCAGTCCAGAGAAGCCATCAACCTGGTCCTGCCGGCCCTCTGCGGGGTGAAGTACTCGGTCCAGGTCAGAGAGGAGTTTGATGGGATCAGACTGAAACCAGCAGAGTTGGAGTTAGACGCCAGAAAGAGTGCACAGATGTTTTTCGGGTCAAAAGATACTCGAGACATTAAAGAAACTGGCATCAAGAACTCACCTGTAAAACTTGGTCATGGGCAGCATGATCCCGGGTCCTTCCATGCGAATGTAAACGCCCTCCAGGCTGAAGGAGAAGGGGTTCGTAAACTCCACAGTCGCCGCCATCTCCTCCTTCACTTTGCCGCCGCCGGACACCTGGAGAAACAAAACCAATGAAAAAGGAAGCAGAAACTTGTAGAAATAAACATGTGGATGTTGAACAGAAGAGGCCCCAGTATTGAACCTTGGGGAACACCACATGTCATCCTCGTCGGCTCTGATGTGTAATTAGCTACGGACACTGAGTATTGTCCATCCTTCAAGTGGGATTTTTCTGCAGGATGCCAGTAAATTAAGATGACTTGTTTGTGTGGAGTAGACGGACTAAAAGCGACAGACCGTGACGTTGAGTTTGGGATTGTGCAGAGTGACGACTTTCATGGCGCTGGTGATCTGGCCCGTCTCCTTGATCTTCCCAGTGACGATGAAGTGGAGGTTGGCCTGTTCCACAAGGTCCCTCATGTATTTCTGAGACTCGACCGTCACAAACTCCTTCACACCTGGAGAACACCAAAACACAGCTCTGCTCTCTCTGCCTTGACTGTTCATGTTTTCATTAAGATGCTTGGGTTACTCATACTTAACTAACGCTAAACATCATGTAGTCATTAGAAACACTTTTACTGTTTACACATTCTTGACCATGCATGCAATCTTGTCTGTGTTTGCTGAACTGACATCATAAAAAAGTCCCTTTTTTTTTTTATTTCTGCTGGTGAGAAATAAATAAAACGCCTCTCCTCACTTTTGTAGGGCTCAATCGTCACGGTGGGATTCCTGAACAGGAACTCGGAGCTGGTGACTCCGGTGTAATACACCACGCTGCCGTTGACGTAGGTGTCCACGGTGCGGCGCTGGTCGCTGCGGTTTACGAACTCCACGCTCAGCGCGAAGTCGTCGCCCACGCTGACCTCCAGCGTGGGCAGGACCACGTCCACGTCCGCCTCGGGGAGGTCGGACCCGTTTCGTTTGCAGCCGTACTGCTCCGCTTTTTCCAGGACGGTCCGCTCCTCTGTGCTGCCTAGAGAGGATGGTCACAAACATGAAGCGCCAGACTGTGTTTTCAGTTTTCATGGAGTTATTTTGGGGCCGCGTTCAGCATTTTAGTCGCAATAGCTGATTGCAGTTCAATTTGATGTGTACAGCCCAATATCACAAAAGGGCTTTACAATCTGTACAACATCCTCATGTCCTCTGTATGTAAAACGTATTTACCAGTATATGTATGTATATATATATGTATGTTTATATGTACGTAAATCACAAGCTCAGGCGGCAGCAGAAACATACTCTGCCTGCTTTTAAAACATTATTTTGTCTCTCCTACCTTCAGGAAACTTGTATTGATCGGTGATGTCTCGACGGGTTACGTCTCCTGGAGTCTTGGTCAAAACCATGCGGCCCACATGAGTCCGGTTCACCTTGACTGGCTCCAGGGATCCGTCATTACTCCGGCTGTAAAACACCACGTCGCTGTTGATCTGTGGGGAGAGAGACCAAGAAAAAAACACTTGCTCTTTTTGTAATTTGTTTTTTATTTTGACATAAAATCCCAGTGAGACAATGTCATTCAAAGACTCACCTCAGCGAACACAAAGGCAGCATCATACGGGAAGCAGATCTCCCCGTGTTTTATGGCCTTCACTGATGCAGGACCACATCTGTACATGCCTTTATGGACGATAGGGACAAATATTAATATTCTGGGATTTCTGTGAATAATTGAAAAACACGTAGTATTTTATCATAAAGCCAGCAGATATCATATATTATTATCTACCTTCGCTGGTCTCCTGTGGTGTTGCATCCACAACCTGCCAGCCTCCAAAGCCAGGTCTGAGGTCTGGTCTGGACATGAAGCACTCGTTCCAGCAGTGATAGTTCCTGATGAAAGACATTATTTAAAATATCATCGTAGACATTAGTATGATACAAAATCTGTTTGATTATTGTTTAAACTTGTTGTTACGCATGGAGGCCTCTAAAGAAAAAAGAAAACAGAAAAAAAGACAGAGATATCTTGACGTTTGCGTCTGTGGATGGCGCTAAAAGTGGAGTGGAGGACCAAGAACGTGCTAAAACATTAGATTTTTTTTATAGTCCGTGTAAGCAAGTGCAAATTTATCTGTTAGTCACCAAAACCATTAGGATTGATCCTCTGGGGACCATGACCTCTTATGTTATCTCAGTCTCAGTCTCACCGCTCGTTGCAGAGGTCAAAAGTCAATACAGACGATTGTGTTACCAGATGGTGTCTTTGGTGCGGGCGCGGTCGATCCTGCCGCTCTCATCCAGGATGATGTCGGTCTTCAGGTTTCCATCGTTGTCGTGAGCGGAGAAGTAGTTGGTGACGACCCGCGACGGGATGCCCAGACAGCGCAGGACTGGAGGGAAAACATTGAAGAAGAGGAGACGATGATGATGAAGGCAGACACTTAGCCCCGAGTCGCAGCCATGAAGCTACTTAATATGTATGCGAGTCCAGCAAAGCTCTCACGGGTGTTGAAGACGGCGGCGTAGACCCAGCACTGAGCGAAGCAGATGGGCCTCTTGCTGCTCCTGTAGGTGAGCAGGATGTCTGTGCTGCCCGTCCAGGACGTGGGCGCCACTCCGTAGGTGTAGTCGCCGCTCCAGTTTCCCACCAGCACGCCGTCGTCATCATGAGAGTTCAGCTGAGCACATGTTTAGACATTGATGGAAAGGTATATTTCAGACTTTTTACGCCGTAAAATCGCAACACATAATAATTCGCCCTCAAATTTGCAGGGGAATAGTCACTATATCAGCAATATTTTCTGTTTTACTGCACAGTGATGTTTAACTGTGTACCGTGTGTATCTGTAACCACATCCCTGTGTTTTAATGGATGTCCATCTATATTTTCTCACCATAGCAGAAGCCTTCCTGGTCACCCTGACGGGGTCTCCTCTGCTGGTGATGGGCATCTCGGACCGGTCCAGGATGTACAGACAGGCGTCCAGGACTCCGAAGTTAAACTAGACAAAAACAAAAAGTCAATGAGGAGATTCAGTCTTCTTGAAGAGTGTTTGCTCTTCTACCTGTCCGTAGTTCCAGTCTCTCTCAGCGATGTCGTCGTAGGCGCCGTGGTAGATGATCCCCATCTCAGTCATCACGCACTCCTGCCTCTCGCTCTCATCATCCAGGAACACAGCGTCACCTGAGGAGAAAAAACAAAACACAAAAGACAGCCGGTTACGAGGAGTTTCATGGAAAACGAAGAAGAAAAAAAGTTGTGTTGGAGAAGCCTCAACCGACCCGGCGCCCAGGGATTGAAGAGGATGTAGAGGTCTCTGCTGCTGTCCGGTCTGGTCCTGCGGATGCCGAAGGGCGTCTTCACGGCGACGTACATGTGGTACTTCCCCACAATGCAGTTAGCCGCGGGGGTGATGCCCATGGTGACCCGGTTGCCGGCGGCGTTTGTGACGCGGCCCTCCCAGGAGCTCTGGCGCTCCTCGGTGGGGAAGACGGGAATGTAGGTGCCCTTGTTGTACTGCGGGCTGGAGCCTGGGGGAGCGCGGAGGAAAGACAGATTCATGCTGAGGACAAGACGTCAGAGCGAGATCCCAAAACAGTAAAATATCACGTTTACAGCTTGTCAGCTCACCGATGACAAACTCCACGGCGAACGTGTCCGTAGCGGGTTTGTAGGGTCGGTTGAAGGAGATCTCGACCTGGAACTCCTGCCCTCGCCGGACGATGAGGTGGTCGGAGTTGAACATCATGGTGTGGTGTTGCTGCTTGTTGCTCCCCTCCGTCATCTTCATCATGTCCACTCCGGAAATGTCCAAAAACTCTAATTTTGAACCCCGGAGACAAAGACATTCGTAACCCTTTGCAGTCATGTCAAAATAAAAAAAGTCCCAGTCACTGTTTTAATAAACTGCGGTCACATGTGGATATCTCTCCCGGAGCAGCTTTCTGACAATACCACAGGGCGGAGAGTAGTGACAAGCTGCAGGAAGTGATCAACATTTAGCCTATTTGGACGTCGTTTGTGAGTCAATCATGTGCTATAGTTGGATATCTCCCATAATGCACCAAAGCTTCGCACGAGCTCAGTTGTATGTTTAAACATAACATTTAAAAAAAACCTCATGAAACAAAATGTATTTGTCTTCACAATGTTTTCCTCTGTAGTGTCTTCAACATGACGATACTGATAGCGCTGACAGTCCACCAAACATGTCATAATACCACTCATCCCAAAAATAGCTGTCTTTATGTAAGTACTCAAACCGGGGAAGTTTCACTGCAATATCTCCTCGTTCATAGTTTCAAACTATAACTCATATTCGGGTTAAAGACTCCTCCCCCTCACCGGTCATGGGTGGAAATCCTCTCGGGCCCGGGACCCCGAAGGGCTCGAACTCAGGTAAGTCCGTGGAGTCGGAGTTGGAGCTGGAGACGGGGACGGCGGTGCGGCCGCGGTTCGTCATCTTGGGAGGGGGTCCGGTGGGGATGGTGGGGGGGAGAGAGGAGGTCGGGGCGGCACCTGGATCAGACATGGTGGCGATCGATCAGGGCGGAGGATCCGGGCGCAGGACTGGAGGAGGAGAGCGGATGGAAAACACGTTTTTCACCCTTTTTTTTGTGTGTGTGTGTGTGTTTGCAAATAAATGTGACTGCACATTTAAAATATGCCTTTGGTTAGTTAGTTTAGGCTGAATTCCCTCCATGCTGCGTTTGTTCCTGCGTGGTAGACGAACTGTTTTCAAAGCCGTCTGCTTTACATCTGTGCAAAAACTGGAAACACTCATGAGTGTGTGAGTGTGTGTGTGTGTGTGAGAGAGTGTGAGTCCTTGTCCCTTTTATTCCAAAAAAAAAGGACGTTTTTGGGATATTGGCGAGGCCATTAAAGTGAAATGCATGAAAATATAAAAGCATGCGAATGATGAAACAACGGAGTGAAATACGTTTGTGTCACATGTGGTTTCCATGTGTGTGTCTGTGGGTTGTGTGGAGTTTACAGTCTCTCCTGCTAAAGAAAGACACTTTTTAGGTTTGGGGAGTTATTTTTACTTCACAAATATTGTATTTGTATATTTCTTAGCAGCCACACAAAAAAGTCTCTACATTTTTTATTTGATATTAGTGTTTTTCTTAGTTTGTTCAAGTGATGTTAGTGGTAAAAAAAGTTATTTCCAAAACAAATGAATCAAATCAACACACTCGCTGCAGCAGATTTAAACATGGGTGTGAAGTGGTGAACACATCCTGATGTAAACAAAGACCTTCAGTTTACTCAGAATGACTCATTCATCCTCACGACATGAAACCTGCCATGACATCATCAACCCTCTCAGCGTGAACCCACTGCCACGGCCACCACGTCAGCACGAGCGAACCAGTACACACACCGCCGCTGTTTTCCTAAGCTGCGAGCAGAGAGTGTGTGTGTGTGTGTGTGTGTTCGTGTGTGTGCGTGTGTGTGTGTGTGTGTGTGAGTTCCAAACACCTGGCCGAGAACGAGGCGTGAGTCATTTAACACAGTGAAGGCTCTGTTTTCACCACAGAGAAAGACGGGCTCACCTTCTGCAAACTGGAAGAGCGACAAGAAGACAGACAGACAGAGAGACAGAGAGACAGAGAGACAGACAGACAGATAGAGAGACAGAGAGACAGACAGACAGACAGACAGAGAGACAGACAGACAGAGAGACAGACAGACAGACAGAGAGACAGACAGAGAGACACACAGACAGGCAGAGAGACAGACAGACACACAGACAGACAGACAGAGAGACACACAGAGAGACAGAGAGACAGACAGACAGACAGGCAGACAGGCAGGCAGCACATCGGTGGAAAGAAACAACTTTGATGGACTTGTTTTATTTTACTTTACACTTAAACTCCACAGAGGAGAATATCGTGGTTTTTAATCGACCACATCAGATTTAACATGAAGTTTCTACCTGAAATGTGAAATTAAATCTCATTAAAGCTCATTGGCACATTTCAGGGGTTTGTGAGGCGTGAACAGTGAATTTCAGATGGTTTCATTGAAGTAACGACTTGAGGTAAAACCAAAATATAAACACAGAAGAATTTACTTTATTATCTTAAGACCGCTCACATTTCTCTTTCTCTGCAATAAACAAACTGGATTTCTTAGTTTCTGCAATATAATGATGTTATGAGTCACAGCACTTTGTTCCTTGAGCACTTCTGTAAAGTATTACTTCCTCCATTGTTACATCACATCACATATAATGTGCTAATGGCTGGTTTCAGAGTACCATGCAAGTCCTACAGAAGATTCATGTTAAATCAAACTGTTTTTGTAAGGGCAATAACATCACATGACATTTTCTCGTGCAGGTCAACTTCATCAAACATGCCGATCTACCTGGAGCGTCACATTCAGGGACAATAGGAGAAAGTGAGCGCGATTGATCCACTGCATCTTCACTGGAGACGCCCCGACGACACTGTGGTGTTTGTTTCTCTCCTTTTAGTGACAAGTTTGGTGTAAACACTTTAAAAACTGTGCAACAACAGTGGAAAACGCTGACTCGGGGAAAAAAGAGCTACACACATGTTCCCCAGCAGGACTGAGCCTCTTTTGTGCTACACCATAAAACTCTCTGGCAAGACCACAGCAGAAGTTAAAGGAACCAGGTTGTGCATGTTTCACAAACCTCACGGACATAAACCTCCAGTTTCTTTTCATTGTTAACGTTATTATGACGAAAACTATAATATCCAGATAAAAGCCCACCGATGCAGGTTGTGACACCTGAACTGTTGGCACCTGAAAAGTGTATCACTATTAAAATAATCCCGGTAATGCACGATTGGCTTTGTTTGTTCCCACAGATTGCACAAGAAGAAAAGCAGAACATCTTAAATGACTTTCAGATGTGACATCATTCTTTTGCATCTTCACATCTGGAAGGTCTTAGCAGGACAGAACAACCGAGCTGCAGGGGAATCGTTCGGTGCGATCGAGTCCTTACAAACTAATGCGAACTTTGTGCCTGTGAAGTAGCTTCATGAGCAGAGTGGACTCACCTCAGAGGAAAAGTTGGAGAGAGAAGCTGCTGCCGGCTGGAGTCGGTCTGCTGCTGCTGCTGCTGCTGCTGCTGCTGCTGCTGCTGCTGCTGCTGCTGCTGCTGCTGCTGCTGCTGCTGCTGCTGCTGCTGCTGCTGCTGCGTCTTGGGAGACTTCTGCTTTTATAGCCTGCAGAGGAAAGGAAAGAGCCATCCATGTGTGTGTGTGTGTGTGTGTAAGCCTTCTGAAGGGAAATGTTGCCATCAGGGGTGTAACGGTTGGTCCAAATAGGAGCAGGATGTGGAATCTCGCGTCTCCGTACAAACCACAGCTGGATGAAGCTCAGACAGATAAAGTGTTTGAGCTCTGAAGCCGTCACATGGGACAGTTTGATAACGCCGCATGTGTAACGTGACAAAGATAACCATGTTCATTGTATTGCTGACGATGAGGAGGACCCGCATCTTTATTTGGGCCCTCGTTGTAGCGTCTACCATGACAGATAAACTCAAGGTGAGAAGCCGCGACGAGCAACGTCTGTGTTTAGTGTTGCGTGGTTGTGTGTTTGCGAGAAAAGCTCAGACGGCTTTATTTTAACGTTGTTGATCTTGCTCATTTCAGGGTGGAGTTGCTTCTGGCCTCCAGTCACAGGTGCGGTCGCTGTGCCGGGATTTCACACTCTTATGATGGTTTGTGGTGGCATATGTACGCGTGATGCTTTCGTCGTTGGTGCTGTTTTGGGGTTGTGTCGTCTTTACACTGGTAGGAGACTCCCACTGCTCCACCAACGGTGCATCCTCTTCTTTTTCTTCCTCTGAATTTCACTTATTGAGGTCTAATAAACTTAATGAATACATTTCCTGCCTCATTTAACATTTGCAGAGCCAATATTTGGAAGTTTTATTTTCTGCATACAGTACATGGTTGCTTGCTAGCAGGCCTCATCTGCACTAATGGCACATTTCTTGGCATATTTTTCTTGGCTACAAACTCTGGATGCAAAAACAAACAATACACACAGACACACATTCCTCCAGAGCACTCCCAGTGGTCAACAACTCCTTCACTGATGTAGTTGTTGGCTCATAGCCAGATGTGCCAACAACAATTGGCTCAAATCTGGCTGTAAACTACACCAACTGCATGCGTATTATTCACACCTTTACTACTACTACTACTACTACTACTACTACTACTACTACTACTACTCCCTAGTATATTGCTGGTGTTACACTTCTTTTCCACATTTAAGAGGAAGAAATGAGCCATCGAGTGTGCACAAGACGTCCTCGTCATCAGTTCATTTCATCATCTGCTGCGTTCATGAGAAATTATTTCCATCCGCGCTACCACCAAAGCATTAGCATGAAATACAGTTTAATTTCCACCTAAAGCAGAAAAGATGCAAGTTTCTAATGTTTTGAAATGATTGGATGGACGAGCTTTACTCTAAAACTGATTCAAAGGGAAAAATAAACCCAGAGAATAAACTGACAGAGGAAACACGGCACTGTGTGTTTCTGTGTCTCACATTTCCACCACTTCTCTTCTTGCTTGACCAGTAAGCTCCAGTAGCAAATACCAATGCAGACTGGTACCACTGAGCTCCAGTGTTGCTGGTGGATATTTTGGGGCTGTTTTTATTCATGATGCAGACTTTTAGACGGCTCATATTTGGAGAGAAGTGCTGCTGCTGCTGCTGCTGCTGCTGCTGGGAGTCCAATAAAACGTAATGCATTTGACATCCCCAAAAAGCAGCACACCTGCGCGAAGTCATCCATCATGGTAATATTCACAGAACATTAGAGACATTAAAACAACTCCACTGAGGTTAATGGCGCCAAATCAACATGGCCGACTCGGTCCTTTCCATAAACAGGGTTTGTTTGTATTAGCTGGTGCTGAGGGAAAGGGTGAATCACACACCCTGATGTGAGAACATGAGGACATGTTGTCCCACGTGTGCAGCCAGGGAACACCACACAGCCCCGCTGCGGTGACAGGATGAAACACACATGAAGGACACACACAGCGGTGTGTGTGACAGGAACAAGCTCTGCATGTCCCTCATGAAGCAGGCCTGTGTGTCAGCATGCACACACACACACACACACACACACACGCACGCTTCAGTGTGTCGGAGGAGCGACCCCGTGTTCCACTTCCTGTCGTCTTGAATGAGAGCGCGACACGAAACCACAGGTTGCTCACGTGACGCGACGCGTCTCGAGTGTTTCTGTTTTTCTTTCACAACGGTTGTGAATAAACCCTTCCTGTAAAAAGAGGAAGAGGAAGGACGAGAGGAAGAACGCAAACGTAGCGGTGATGGACATGACAGATGAGAACTGCAGTCCAGTCACCGTCGCGAATGGTGGTGAGTTCATTGTCGAGCTCTTACACTGTAGTTTTCTTCAGTATTATAACATTTAAATCAGCTCGTATGGAGGCACCTTTGTGAGTGAAGCAAATAATCTAAATATATACTTTCTGACAGCAAATGCAACTAAATGTTTTGCTAGTTTATGATGAGATTTTGCAAGTACACAATGTAAGTATGGTCATTGAAGTAAAACAATCCAACACTTTGTTTAAAGTGCAGTTTCAAGCGTGAAGCAGAGACGAGGCGGCTGATCAATGTCACACTTCTGCGTTCTGTCATTCAGCTCATCCGGTGCGTTGCACTGAGGAAGTACTTCTTCCTTTCATCACGGAGGCGAGTCAGCAGGCCGCCATGGACTCGCGGCGTCCCCCCGACCCGCCCGGCGTCCCCACGCCTCCTCCCCCCCCGGAGCTCCGGCTGGTCCTCCTGGGCCGGAAGGGAGCCGGGAAGAGCGCGGCGGGCAACACCGTCCTGGGAGGAGCGCCGTGCTTCGAGAGCGGGAAGCCCACGGAGGAGTGCGTGCGGCGGCGGGCCGACGTGGCCGGGAGGAGAGTCACGGTGGTGGACACGCCCGGCTGGGAGTGGTACTACCCGCTCAACAGCACCCCCAACTGGGTGAGGAGGGAGACTCTACGGAGCGTGTCGCTTTGCCCCCCCGGGCCCCACGCCGTGCTCCTGGTGGTGCGAGCCTGCTCCTCGATCACCGAGGGCTACATCGGTGAGATCGAGGAGCACCTGGG
The DNA here is from genome assembly GCF_023055335.1 of Clinocottus analis. Taxonomy (NCBI): domain Eukaryota; kingdom Metazoa; phylum Chordata; class Actinopteri; order Perciformes; family Cottidae; genus Clinocottus; species Clinocottus analis. The sequence continues at coordinate 3,814,691 of NW_027175943.1, forward strand.
GCCGCTGGGGAAAGGCGTTTGGGAGCACGCCGTGCTGCTGTTCACCAGGGGAGACGAGCTCGGCCTGGCGTCCATGGAGCAACGGATCGCCACGGGCGGCCCGGGACTCCGGAGACTCCTCCGGATGTGCGGGAACAGATACCACGTCGTGAACAACCGGAGCAAAGGAGACGGGACGCAGGTGAGGGAGCTGATGAGGAAGCTGGAGGAGATGGCGGAGGGGATGAAGGAGGGCAGCGGTCATCTGGAGATGGATAGCGCGGCGCTGGTGGGTCTGGAAGCAGACGGGAAGAGGAGAGCGAGGGAGAGGAGGAAGAAACAGAGGCAGATGGAGGCCCAGCTGCAGAGAGGGACCATCAGAGCTGCGCTGATGAGTGAGTTAGTTCAGTCCTCTCACATACACAACGTCACAATCGGACACTGAAAACCCGCTGAAGGTATTCGTTATTAGAAAATAAGTGGACTATTGGACCAATTGCAATGGATATTAAGTCTGAAATGAATGTGTAGGCAACATTTTAGCACATGAAACTTACAAAGCCAACATGGGAATAGTGTCCGTTGGCTTGTTTTCATGTTTTTCGGGCTGAGAAAAGTGTTTTTATCACAGATTTGTACGTTTCTCCCTTGCAGGCGACGGTCTTCAGGGCTCCGAGTTAGACGCCCACCGGTCGTTCTCCGAGGCTCCCCGCCGCCTCCCCGAGGTCCGGCTGGTCCTCCTGGGCGAGCGCGAGACCGGAAAGAGCTCCGCCGGGAACGCCATCCTCGGCCAAGTGGTCTTCTTCCGGGCCGGCGCGGTGACGGAGGAGTGCGTCCGCCGGCAGGCGGAGGTGGGCGCGCGGCTGGTGACGGTGGTGGACACTCCCGGCTGGGAGGGCGGCGTCGCGGGCGCCACGCCCGAGAGGGTGAAGAGGGAGATCGTCGGCAGCGTGGCCCTGTGCCCTCCGGGGCCCCACGCGCTCCTGCTGGCCCTGAGGGTGGACACGCTGGTGAGGGCCGCGCACGTGAGGGAACACCTGGCGCTCCTCGGCGAGGGCGCGTGGCGACACGCCATGCTGCTGTTCACGCACGGGGATCAGCTGCGAGAGGGCGTGGATATCGAGCAGCACGTCCGGGGCGGCGGCAGAGACCTCCAGGGGCTGCTGGACAAGTGCGGGGGCCGGTACCACGTCATCAGCGGCGGCGCAGACGGAGCAGGAAGAGGGAACGGCGGCTCCGGCGGCTCCGGCGAGGTGACGGAGCTCCTGCGGAAGGTGGAAAAGATGGCGGCGACGAACAGGTGCGAGGCTTTCTCCGGCCTGGTCCAGGAGGTCCGGGATCTGAGCCGGCACAGGAACGAGAAGTTCGACCAGCGCCTGCGGGACATGGGAGATAAAATGCTTCGCCAGGAGGACGAGTTGAAAAGTCTGAGAGAGAGGGAGGTGAAGCGAATCCGCTGGTTTTTTGACAGGAAGAAAAAGGCGAAGTCCCCCGGGAAGGCCGACGTTCAGCGGGAGGAGGAGGAGGAGGAGGAGGAGGAAGAGGACGGGAGGATGGGCGAAAGGAGGAGTGACATCGGGGAGCTGGAGGAGAGGATGCGATGGCTGACGGAGGACAAAGAGAGAGACGTTCAGGATCTGAGCGTGGAGAACGAGAGAGTCCGCGCGGCGCTGGACCAGAGTCGAGGAGAGCGCCGCGAGGCGACGCTCAACCTGGAGCGCAGAGAGAGAGAGAGCGAGGAGCTGAAAGAACGAATCGACGAGCAGCAGCTGAAGCTGCTCGACCTCGAACGCGCCGTCGCAGAACACGAACTTGAGAGAAAGCAGAGGGACGATAGCGTCAAGGCGAAGGAACGAGAGTGGAGGAGCGAGGTGAAGAAATTGGAAGAAAGCGTAGAGGTGCAGAGAAAAGAGAAAGCAGAGCGGATGGAGGACGTCGCTTCTTTGAAAGCAGCTTTGGACGAGACGAAGAGACGCCACCATGATGTTCTGGAGAGAAAAGAAGAAGCAAAAGACAGAGAGTTGGCCGAGATGAAAAGTGAGATGGAAATAAAACTACTTGAAAAAGATAAAGAGCGAGAAGAAATGAGGAAGAAGGCGTCAGAGGAAAAGCAGATCATGCTCGACAACGCTGAGCAATGTGAGAAAGCCACGCAGAGGAAAGTTGAAGAAATGAAATTACAACATCAAAAAGAAATAGAGAGAGAAATGCACGAGAGAGAGACGGAGATAAAAGGCATAAAGCTGCAAGATATGGCCAGAAAGATCTGTGAAATAGATCAAATAGTGGAGACAATGAAGGTTCAACACCAAGAAGAAATTGATCGGCGGTTGAAAGACAATAAAGAAGATATAGAAAGAGTAAAACAACGGCATGACAACGAGATAAAGGACACACGACAAACACAACTCAGAGAGGTTGCAGAGCTGAAAGGGCAGTTTGCCAAAGAAAGAGAGGAAGAAAGACGAGCACAAGAGAGGAAGATAGCCGAGTTAGAGCAAAGTTATCTCATCCGCACAGAGGGAAACATGCTGGACAACGAAAAAGAGAAGGAAACCATTCATCTTAACCACGAGAAAGACGTGGCGCGGAAAATGCAGGAGAAAGATAAGAAGCTGGACGTGTTGAAACGGCAGCATCGGGAGGAAATGGCAAGAAAAGTGAAAGAAATGGAAGAACTAGTGGAGACGAGGAGGGCTGAACACCAGGAGGAAAGAGACAGAACGGTGAAAGAGAAGAAGGAAGAGGTGGAAAGGGTCCGACAACAGTGCAGCGATCAAATACAAGACGTGGAAGAAGAAAGAGAAAGAGAGGTTGAAGAGCTGAAACAGCAGTTTGCAGGAGAACTTGAGAAACAATTGGAAGAAGGACGAAGAGAGATAAGAGAGTTGGGGCTGAAGCACAGAGTCCAAACAGAAGAAAAGATGCGAGAGAACGAAAGAGAGAAGGAAGCGATGAAAGAAAATCATGAGAAAGACACTCTGCAAAGACTGCAGGAGAGAGACGGACTAATAGAGGAGTTGAAGCGTCAGCACATGAAGGAAATCAAAGAGAGTGAGCAGGAAAAAGAAACGCTCGTTATGAATCTCAAGGAAGAGACGGAGAGAAGACGGGAGGAGAAGGAGAAGGAAACCGAGGAGATGAAACTGAACGTGAGAGACATGAAGGAAAAGCTGCGGCGAAAGGAAGAGGAAGAAATGGATCGTTTGAAGGTCAAGCAAGTCGTGGAGCGAAGACTGGAGGAGCGAGAGAGAGAGACGGAGGTGATGAAAGAACATTCGGAGGAACTCGAGCGACGATTGCGGCAGACGGAGGAGGACAGGGAACGAGATCGTTTGAGTCACAGGGAAGAGACGGAGCGAGAGCGCCAAGAACGAGACCGGGTGATCGAAAGACTGAATCGGCGCATGAGGGGCCTCGAGGAAGTCCTGCAGAGCAAAGACGAGGAGAGAGGAGAAGTGGAAAAGAAGGAGGCCGAGCGGCGACGGCGGGAGATGGAGGAGGTGAAGCGAGAGCTTTTAAACGACGCCGAGAGGAAGCTCAAGGAGAAGGAAGGCGAGATTGAAAGCGCGAGACGACGGGCCGAGTCCAGGGAGAGAAGGCGCAGGGAAGAGCAGCGGGAGAAGGACGAGGCGGGAGAAAGAGAGCTGAAGCGACTGTTGGAGCGCCTCGACGAGGAGGCGAAGGAGACGGCGAGGGCGCGACGTCTTCTCGCAGAGAGAGACGGCGAGATCGACGAGGCGAAGAAGACGCTCGCGGGCCACTCGGGGGAAATTGAAGCGCTCAGCGAGATCAATAAAAAGCAAACCCGCAGCATCGCCGAGATGCAGCGGCGTCACGCGGAGGAGCGGGGGGAGAAAGAGGCGGAGATGATGGAGAGACTTCGGGGGAAAGAAGAAGAGCTGAGGCGGCGGGACGGAGAGAACGAGCGAGAGGTCGCCCGGCTGAGGCTGACAATCGAGCAGACCCGGTCCGAGCTGAAGGAGCTCACTCGCAGGATGGAGAAGGAGACGACCAGCATGATCCTGGAGTATGAAGAGGAGGTGGCGAGGAGGAAGGAGGAGCGGGATCGCGCCCTGCGCCGCTCGGAGGAGCTCGAGGAAAGCCGGAGGAGCGCCGAGGAGCAAAAGGAGACGATGAGGAAGGAGACGGAGCGCCTCAAGGTGAAGTGCGCCGAGCTGAAGAGGCAGAGCGAAGAAGAAGTTAGGAAACATCTCCGGGGATGTGAAGAGCAGGTGCAAGGTGTCCTCAAAGAGAGAGACGTGGAGGTCGGAGCACTGAGGGAGGAAAATGACAAACTGCAAGTGGAGCTGAGGAGGATGAAAGAGGAGCAAGAGGAGGCAGAGAGGCAGATGCTGAAAAGGGAAGACGACGTAGGAGAAAGGGAGCGGCTTCTGCGCAGAAGAGGAAACGAAGTTGACGCAAAAGAGACAGAGCTGCTGGGGAAAGAGGCGACGCTGGAAAGCGAGGAAGAGGCACTGCGCAAACGGGAAGCGAGTCTAGAAAAGCAACAAAAAGAGCTGGAGGAAAAAGAGAAGCAGGAGCAGGAAGTGAGCATGAGAGCAGGCGATATAGAGAAAAGGGAAAGGGAGATAGAGAGCCTGCTGCGAGCTCTGGAGGGCCGACAGAAGGAGCTAAATTATCACGGGCAAGACCTCCAGGAGAAGGCGAAAGGGCTGCGAGAGCACGGGAAGGAGCTGGAAGACCGCGAGGGTTACTTGAGGAACGAAGAGCGGGAGCTGCTCGGCTGGAAGTCGGAGTTGCAGGTGAGGAAGGAGCGCGCCGACGCCACCACGCAGCAGTTGGACGAGATGGGGAGAGACTTGGCCTTGCTGAAGGAAGAACTGCGCACCAAGGAGAACAACCTGAAGGCGTCGCTGAAGAAACTGGGCAAGTGGGAACAGGACCTGAAGGATCGAGAGGAAGGGCTGCAGGAAGGAGAGAGGGTTGAGGTTGGAGACCACGACATGGATCCTTTCGATCAGCCGGCCGCAGACGACGACTTGCACTCAATGTACCGAGAGGTCGGCGAGAGGAGGGACAAGGGAAGGGAGTCCGATAGAGGAGACAAGGAAAAGGAGGATTGGGGGGTGGAAACGGCGCCGTCGGCTGCCGAGAGAAACCACTGTCACCTCGAAACTCTGAAAGAGATAGAGGCGGCCGAGCCGCAGAGGATCTGGGAGGGGCAAAAGGTCGCAAAGGTCGTCCGGGACGTCGGCTCAAACCTGCGCGGGTCGGACTTGAGGGTGTTGGTGTTGGGGGAGTCCTGGTCGCCACGCTCCCCCGCCGGCGTCACCGTCCTGTGCGGCGAGCCGCCCGAGCCGCCCGAGCCGGACGGGTCCACGTTCCGGCACTGGAGGGGCCCGGTCGCCGGACGCCGACTCGCCGTCGCCGAACCGTCGGGTCTGAGGTGGCGCGACGGGCCGGATCCGCCGGACGCCGCGGCGCAGAGGAGCAGCGTACTCGACGGCGCCTCCTGGTGCCGCCCCGGACCGCACGCGGCGCTCCTGCTCATGCCGGCCTTCCTGACCTGCACGCAGAAGTACAGGAGGGCGGTGGAGGGCCACATGGCCTTGCTCGGGGAAGGCATTTGGCGGCGCACGCTGGTGCTGTTCACGTGGGGGGAGATGTTAGGGGAGAGCGCCGAGCAGCACATCCTGAGGAACGGGGAGCTGACGGCGCTGGTGGAGAGATGCGGCGGCCGCTTTCACGTGCTGAGCAACAGGAGACGCAACTCTGTGATCGAGGGGTTGTTGGAGAAGATGGAGGACATGGTGGAGAACTGTGACGACACGCTGTGAATTTATCCAGAGGAATAGTGTCCTATCGTGTCATGTGAATGAATTAAAAATGTGAACGGAAGAAGTACTCGGATTCTTTATTTACAAATGTCCAAATATCACAAAGAAAACACGTTAGAACAGTAAATGTGAGGGGTTGTGAGATGATTGAAGGGCCAGAATATATTTTACAACATTTCTTATTCATTTCATATTTTTCATTCCTCAAATTTTCGCTTTTTTGTTGAACTGTTTCATAATTTACAGGGAAATCCCTCTTGTTGAATGTAGCAACACTAGACAGTGTTGGATGAATCATGAACAATGCATCGTATTTTTATGTATTTTTACAATCTGAAAAGCTGTCAAATTAATGAATTAGAGTGCAAAGTACAATAATTTCCTCTAAAAAGCATTGGAGTAGTAAAAATGATATCTAGCATCCTGCTTTTGACTGATTCATATAAAATCCCTCTTTCAACGCTTTACTTTAAAAAAAAAAAATTCATATAAAAATCAGCACGAGCTGCAAAAACTTGATTTCTGGGTCGGCCCTCAGCTGACCTGCACTGACTTTGCATCCTCCCTCCACAAGATGGGGACCTTGTGTCAGCGGAGCGCCGACTCTGTGAGCGCCGGAGGAGTTGAAAGGAGTCGCTGATGACAAGGAGTTGATGGTGAAAGTATAGTGAAGCTAGTCAAGTGTGTGTGTGTGTGTGTGTGTGTGTGTGTGTGTGTGTGTGTGTGTAGGGGGGGTTTAACCGCGTTTTACAATTTTCTGTGTAAATGGCTACTTTTAAAAAAGGAAAGAGTACACAAAGCCTGCAGCGGGCTCCATCCTGACTGGAGGCATTTCAGGAGAACCAAACCGTCTCGCAATTATAACCCCGGGGAGCCTCCCGCTCGCTGAGAGGACCCCTGCTTTGACAAGTAAATTATGACTCTTGATGAGAGGAGTACGGCTTTCTCAGAATGCAATTTTTGACAGCCGGGGGAAAATGCGGGTGGATACATACAACAACTTCCATCATCCGCGGCGCCAGATGCAACAGCCGAAAACACTCGTGTGCAATCATCAGGCTAATAATTATGGAGTGTGAGTGCTGGTCTGTATCTAACATGGCAGCAATGTTTTTTAATCTGTCCTTTCAATGTGAGCTGCCTTTAGAGGCGAGATGAGAAGGTGTTGTGTCAAGATGGATCCCCTGCTTCTTTGATTATCCCTGCAGGGTAGGACTGTTTTCCAAAGCGTCTGGGGGCGAAATTAAGAGGGGGGAGAAAATAAAAGTTGTCAAATTGCAGTTGATGCAGACATAATTTTCATACATTTTAGCATAATGTTTTAAACATATCCAACACAAAAGTCGAGCCATAAAATGTCATCAGCTACGCCTGTTTCCATTTCCAAATCCTTAGAGTTGCCGTCGCATTGCTCATTTATAGTATCACAACACTTGATTTATTGATTATAAGCTTGGATTGATTACAGAGTGCATGATGGGTTTCTGCACAATTCAAAGACATGGTTATTAGTGTTTTGGTTTTAGATGTTTTAGGCTGTTTGAAGTTTTGACCTCGGGCAACACTGCAAGACAAAAAACTTTTTGAGTGCATCATTAGAAATGCCAGTTGCACAAATCCATGTTGCACAACCAAGTGACGACGATAGCTCGATACCCGGTTCCTGACAAACAATATTACAAGAACACTTTATTCTAGATTGTAGAGGAGAGTGCAATGTTTTCAGAAATACCAAATATTGCGTATGCTAAAGTGTTTCCAGGAATATTTGGCCACTTTGGGAAATATGCTCATTAAATTTATGCGTACATCTCATGTCCGTACAGCAAATATGAAGCTGCACGAAGCAGCGGGTTAGCGTAGCTTAGCAAAGTGACCCCCTCTAAAACCATAGATTGTTGTTTTTACCCGTTGATTTGGACACAGATTAAACAACGAATATATAAATGTTCATTTGTGGGTTTTAGAGGCGCTACATTGTGTTAGCTTCGGACGGAGCAACCTTGCCGTTTCCCCGTTGTGCTACGCTAGGCTAACAGGCTGCTAGCTGTAGATTATTGTTTAAGTAATGGGCAAGTTTGAGAATGGTATCAAACATCATTCAGGAACTTAAAAAGGCAGTGAATATGAATAATTGGACATTTTGGGATTAACACATATTAGTTTTCTTGCAGAGAGTTGGATTAGATTGATACCACTCTCGTGCGTTAGCTAAACACGAAGCCATGCAGCCGGTTAGCTTCACCTAGCATACAAGCTCGGGAAACAGCAAGCAAGAAACAGTGTCTGTTAACCGGCTGTATAATTGTTTTTACCTAAAAAAAATATCTTTAAAATGCATTAGTTACTCAGGATATAGTGTATTTTTTATTTCACTCGGTCGCCTAAAAATACATGGCGTCCTAACGTTTTGCGTCAAGTTATGTGGATGTTTTTTTTAAAAGCGCTGCCATGTCTATTTAATAAAAAAACATTCCTTAACCTGAGCTGAATGAATTGATGAACGAAAAGTTTATTAGCACCGAGGCCACGGAGGCTTGGGCACGAGGATTTAACAAGTATGCGCATGTAAAATGTGTTTTTTAAGTAAACTTTGATCCCAACTGCCATCATTCAAGGCCATTCAGGAAACACAAATCACCACCATATCTGAGTTCAAAGGTGAATTCTTGCTCCATATCAGCAAACAGCGAATGATAAAACCACTCTGGGGCACTCATTTTGGTTTTAGCCGGCATTAGTTCAGATTAAGGCAACATGGTAACCCTAATTTATCTTTATTTGGAGCCTTTTAAGGTCCTGAATGAGGCTTTTTGGGAAATATGGATGGGACCACATTAACATGCTCTATAACAGACAGGAACCGCACCGTCAATCAAGTCCACAAATGTTGGAAACTAAATTACTGGGCTGTGTTAAAACAGAAGTTAATGGTTGGACTGATTTCTATTAAGGTCTGTGCACTCTCATTTGAATAATGGCGCTTCCAACATTGTTTTTTCCTTTTCAGTACTTGACCCAGGAGGGAAATAAATGTGATTCCGCTTTAACACCTCCATTAATATTCAAGTGGCTTTAATACTCAAGGTTTATTTCTGACACACCTAATTAGCATGGCAGTGGTGCCAGTTAATTATAAATCATGTTCTGATTGTGCGTTTGGATGTTGCAGGAAAATACTATGGGTCTCATTACAACAACAAAAAAACACACATTGCTATTTTGAGGAAGGAATACCTAGAAGTCAGCATTTAGAGAAAAAACAAGAATAATGTTGTCATTAAATACATAATTATGTCGATCACTGCGTTTCAGAACAACTCGTTCTAACACAAAATCATATTTTCTTGCATCCGTGCTGTCATTTTAAGTACATTTCAATTCAAAGTGTATTTCACTTTGGATGAAACTGTTTATTTTTCGCACTGTGTTGATTTAATTGGAAATGTTTTTCTTACTTTCTTTTCATGGCTATTAACAAAAGAGAACCTGCTCGATCAATTTTGTCTTGAATTGTTGAAGTTTCTCTCTAGTTTTCACTTTCTAATAGTTCAGCTCATTATAATCTCTAAGTACTGTATTAATCAACGGTAAATAAGTAATTTACTGAAGCTTTATAGATCAGTTAGAAGTTATAAGAACATTTCTCCAGCGTGACCAATACTTTGCCTTTTTTATCCATCTGTTTAACTCAGCAAGAAGTCCCATCTAATGAACTAATATAAAATAATATGACGCCTTTACAGGATAAGTTCATGTTAGAAGGTTGTTGCTAAATGGTCTTTGCTCAGATGTGGTCAAACAGCCATTATAAAGCGACTTCCTCATGCATTTTAAACATTAACTTCAACAATATTTTCCCCTGCAGAGGTCACCGCCCAGTAGAAAAATAGCATCCGGTGTGTCGGACAGGTAAATAGCTGCATGATCGCGGCTGTAAAAGGTCAACGCTGGTCCCCCGAGGGCCAAGGATTTATATTGAACCTGATGGGCCGTGAGGAGGTTCCAGATCGGCCCCCACCTCGGGTAAACCTCCCAGGGGGGTACATTTAGATAACGTTAGCCTTTCGGAAATTAGATAGCTCGCTCTGACCGGTTACATAAACCAGCCCGTGGCCCCACACAGGCCCTCTGAAGTCTGTACCCAAAATAGTCTCTGGCGCGAGGGAGGGCCACAAAAGCACAAAATGTTCCTGCTGGGGTGCAGACGTGTCCGATGTCTGCACGAACACACGCGTGAACTCCAGCTGATTCTGAAAGCAGTGTTTAAATAGACCGAGTGAGGAAAAAGACTTGATTCGGGCATTTTTTTGGTCGCGCTCTGTATGTTCTACTTTCTCGCCTCCCCACTGCTCGCTCCCTCCGCCAAAGAGGGAGAGGAGAGAGAGCGAGAGGAAGAGGAGACGAGGCTCGCAGATGATGAATCCCCCTCTGGACTGCATTCTTTCCAGCCGAGTGCATCCAGTGGGCCGGAGCCAGGTCCTGGAATCTAGCTAATGAGACACACCCCCCCGAGGGCCCCGCGGCGTCCGATTGGCCGAGAGGCCGGCAGCGGACGAGACGATTGGCTGACGGAGTCCTGTGTTGCGAGCAGCTGTCAGAGCGCGTCGCAAATCAAAACTCCCAGTGTTCTTATGCGGCATGGCACTCAGTAAAGAAGCTAAATGAGCGGAGTGAAATGTATACTCGAGCTAACGTTTGCTAAATTATGAAGCTGAAACTAAAACAAACAAAAAACAGGTTGAATCTGAATCTTTTTTACTCATTTTCTAATCTCTTTAACACATATTTGATATGACACGTGTGCAGATGATGATTTTTTTAATGGATTTTCTTCTTTTTTTCCCCCAAAAAAGGTTTTTACTGGCAAAATGATTCCTCGTACTGCACCTGATGCAATTTAATACATCACATGTATTAAATTGCAGGCTTGATGTATTTGATATTTCATGTTTTAAGCCTCTTGCGCCTGAATAAATTACAATTCCCTTTTTAGGGATGTATCCCTTCCTTAATTTTTTTTTAAGGTCCAATGAAACTGAAACACACAAACTACGTATTACATCTTAATTCCTCTGCCTGAAGAAAGAAAAAAAAAAACATATAGATTTTATTTATTCAGTGCGATATCTGAGGAGGGCCGTTGACAATGAAAGCGACATGTTGTGTATCTTGCAGCATGAATAAAATATTGTATTTTTTAGAGCAAAAGGCAGAACCTCTCATCTGGAACGTCCTACAAATACGTGACTTGCACTCTGACTGGGGTAAACTGTCCGTAAACCCAATCCGGACCTTCGGTGCGGCGAGGAAACATATTCATGAGCCCTGACCGATGTTTAAAACGTTTACATAATAGAGGAATTGTATCTGAAATACGATTCTGCCGGAAGGAGAACAAAGTGCAACGCCAGTTCAAGACATTAGAAAAGTCCTACAATCAAGGAAACGGATGTGAAAAAGTCAGACCAGCTGCTTTTCTTCCGCCCCGTCGTTGACATTTCGCTGCTCTGCCTCAGTGGCGTCCTCGGAGCTGTGAGGCGAGTTCAACTGCGGGTCAGGATGCGAGGCGAAGGGGAGGATGACCATTTCAGGTCATAAGTGAGCGTCCTCTGATCAGCTCATGGTGGCAGATGCCTGAAGGCAGAAGAAGGGCAGGGAGGAAGGAAAAAAGAGAGCAGCGGGAGGGAGGAGGAGGGCTACAAGCAGGGAGGGAAAAGAGGAAAAGGAAAGAGAAGATGTGACCCCCGAATGAGGGGAAGAAAGCCTGGATGGATCAGAGGACAATTTGTCCCTGGGCATGGACATGTACAAGGCCTCCAACCCCTTCTCCATGAGCAGGACATGCACACTGAAGGAGACACAACGTGACATTTTGTGTCCATTTGTAGTCGTTCTGTGCGTCTTTGCGGTCGTTTTGCGTCTCTTTGAGGTCATTTCAGTGCCTCTGTTGACATTTCGAGTCTTTATTGTATAGTTTTGATGAACAAAATCAACTATTTGATGAACAAAATCAACCATTTGATGAACAAAATCAACCAAAGCCCGTTCATTAATCCACCCGCGGTCGAGCAGAGGAACGTTTCCACGCAGCGGACTGCAGGACATACGGATCCGGGGTCAGCTTGCTGCGAGAGACGTATTTGAGAGCAACATGTCTTTGAGCGTCGAGCTGCATCGAGCAGAACACACTCGCATCTATGACCACTGCTGTCAGCTCCTCTCTCCCTCCTCCCACGTTACACATCTCTCTCTCTCTCCCTCTCCCCTCTGTTTCAAAGTTTGTCAATCCACATCACTTCACGCTCCCTTCGCTTTGCCCCTGCGCTTCAAATGTCCGGCGCCGTCCCCGCTCGTCATTTGGACAGTCATAGAGTCAGTGTGTGTCATTTTATTCGCCTAATTAATCAAAGCCGGATCGCGTAGTAACATATGGGATGTTGCCCGCGTGCCCGGCAGCAAGGGGTCAAAGGTTCAGGCAGGATGAGCGCTCTCTAGTGGTGAACACAGTGGCCCATCTGCACGGCGTGTGCTGCGCTTTGCTCGTTATTTAATGCATGCAGATGTAAACTCTGCAGCGATGCACACGTGCATGAATGCACAGCTTCTGGCAATGTTTATTTGTTATTTCCCTGTGTTTTGCGCCATGCTTTTCTGTTTTGACATGTATGTTTTCCCCCGCTCTCTCTGCAGACACACGTGCACGCGCACACTCCCACGCACACGTGCACGGAGCTTCCAGCGGATTCTTGAATGGCTCGTTCGCCTTATCTAAGCTACATTATGTAAGACTGCGAAAAAAACAGACAAAGTAGCAGGGAATTACACGGCTGTACAAATGTATTACGGACGCGCACACACACACGCACACTCACACTCACACACACACAACCTTGATTATGACGACGGCAACAATTGGGCCTCGTCCGAACTCCACACTTTTGTAATCGCTTGATAGAAAAGACCAAGAGCGCTCATGTTTTAGGAGAAAATGTCCAAGTTTATGCAGCACAGACCTAATCACACACACACACACACACACACACACACACACACACACACACACACACACCTTTTCGGTGGAGAAAGTATATTCAGAGGGCAGTCTGGCACCTTGAAACCGTTTTCTTTCACCTTTTCCGTCAGGAGTTGAAGAGACGGAGCGGTTGTTCCATTTGAGCTTTATCTCGATTACCTTTATGAAAGTTTGATGGGCCGGCAGAGAGCGGCAGTCACAGCTCCGCATGGAGGCGAGGAGCAGATTAAAGATTGATTGTGTGTTTGTATAATGAAGACAATCTTGGAACTGTTTACTTCTGCTGAGGTCAAGGGCGTCAGGTGTGTGTGTGTGTGTGTGTGTGTGTGTGTGTGTCAGTAGAAATAAATACACATGAGAGAGCCAAACTACCCAGAAGGACTTGTGCTATTAGACTTTAGAGCTGGATGATTTGCATTTTTAGCTTTAAAAGAGATTTCATAGATACAATGTGGCATCTAATACAATTCAAATGATGCAAGTCAGTGGTTCTTACCTCGGAGAGAAGGAATGAAGAAAGAAAGAGATGATGGGGAAAAGGTCGGCTAAAGTTTGATGACATCCTTTCAGCTAGTTTTCAACAAAGACAAGGTGTCTTTTCTCTGGATTCTGGTGGAGCGAACAGCTTTTTTTTTTTCAAGGCCACAAAGACTCCTAAACCTGAATCAAAACCTTTGCAGCGAAAGCCGAACACCGCAGGTACAGACACACGATCCGATGAGTTGCTTTGTCAGCATTTTATCCCACGTCGACACCAGCTCCTGTCTGCAGCGAGCCGGAGGTCGTCTTCAGGTCGCGTTCAGGTCGGATGATTTCCTCTGCGTGGTCGTAGCAGCACGGAGACGTTTGGCCTCCTCCCTTGTGTTCAAGGCCTCCACGCGGGCTTCAGCAGCCACCAGACCTCACGGATCATAAACGTCACTTTTCTTTATTCCTCAAAAGACCAGCAGCCTTTTCTTCGAGAAGGAAAGGTCACGTTCGACTACACAAAGTTCACGACTTGAATGAAAGCAGTACCAATCGGGTCGAATCAGATCTGGGGGCCAAACGGTGACCTCACTGGTCCACATCGGGGGCTAATTATGACCATCATCTTATTGTCGGCTTGTTTATTTCACTCTTTTGATCTCACAGTACCAGGTAAAGGAATAAATACGATGCATGATTCACTAGAAATCATCGTAAACTCTCACTTGACTTGACCAAAACGAATGCATGCTGATTTTACACTCTTTATACCTTTTTGTGATGGTTTCACAAAACCACATTTTGACTATTTAAATGCTACAATGGAGCTTCATTTAATGGCACCAAACATGTTTCAGTCAATGACACGTTATTTCTTTTCTCCCTTAAATAAACACCATTTTTAAATAACACCCTTTCTTCATCTTTGGACCCGCACAAGGCCGCCGTCATGGAGGGCAAGACGGGTCCCGCTCAACACGGCGAGCGCGCGACCTCGGCGATAAAAGAAGCGATCCCGCCGCTTCAATATTCACATGTTTGTCTCGACATGAGCTGCAAGAATTTCAAAACAAAACCCTGAACCACCTTTTCAAACTGAAAGGAACGTGGCCTGTCCTTTATGTTCTGCTACTCGCCACCGGGGAGGATATTTACGCGCCCGACGTCACCGCCGACCGTGAGAATGTGACGTTAAAAAACAGCAACATCACACATCCCATGAAATGTACTGAAGGTAGAGACACAAATCTCTCCATTAGAACGATACAGTAACAGTGGAAACCGTGTGAGAATCTTCCTGCGTCCATTTTAAGTCCCAGCATGCCCCATTCAGATAATCTTTTGGCTTAAAATACATATTTTTTCAAATTTTGGAACCGAACGACACAGTTTTTTGACTGAAACTTCTTCCTAACAGGCCAAGACTTTATTTTGTTGTGATTTTTGTTGCAGATTCTGATTCTTTGGGTCCTAATCTTTCCAAAAAGGTGTCTTATTGACGCTCCAGGAAGCATTTTCGGGGAATCTGGCTCCTGGATGTTCAGAGTTACCATCAAAATATCTTTTAAGTGATTTTTTTTTTGCAGATATACATTTTTTTCGAAGACTTTACTGAACAAATACGTACATTAAACACAAGTATTGGAATAAATTCGGGGTTCCTACTACAACCTTTCAACGGGTTAACGTGAGGGCAAACACAGATTACATTGGTTTGACCCGTTGTGTTATTTATATTACATCATTCACTTGTCCGTCGCTGTCTGCGCTTGTTTGTCAACTCTCCCTCTGCAGAGGAGATGTTTCAGCGTTCGTACCGAAGCGTCCAGCAGAGCCGGAGCGGCCGGTGGAGCTCGTCTTCATGTGTGAAGCGCTGCAGCCGGCACGGCGTCGCCTGTGGAAAGCTTGCAGGAGGAGACCCTCGTGGTCACTGCGGCGCTGCTCTGACTCACATGGAGCCCGGAGCCACGAATGCATCTGCACATTGTAGTCTGTCAAGTTAGTTTATCTGAGTGCGTGAGTCACATGCACACGTAGAGGAGTCCATTTTCATTCACATGTGCGCCTGAGCGGTGCTTTATTCTTTTTAATAGACTTTGAATCCACATTGTTTGATCCTCTCGGTCTGGAGAGATGAACCGCCTATCAACTCATTTATATGCAGAGGAGGTGAAGACGCAGGTTACCCTGTATAGTTTCAACATACGTGTGTGTGTGTGTGTGTGTGTGTGCGGTGTGTGTGTGTGTGTGTGTGTCCTGCTGCAAAGCCCCTGGAGCCCGTGAGCGAGGTAAATCGTTCAGCCTCTGAAGTAAGTCGGCCCACATCATGAAAGATGCATGCGGCGGCATATGGTGTGCCGAGCAGAGTTAGAGGCGGAGCTGCAGCCGCACACACACACACACACACACACACACACACACACACACACACACACACATCCATATCCATTACGGACACTTCTATGTCTTTATTTTTATTTTAAGGCCCGAGGTCAAAAGTTCACATCACATCACACGGGAGGAGACCGAAACATCTGCTTCTGTTGCCATGGCAACTGGCTGCTGCTGCTGCTGCCAGTGATGGAGGGAGAAAGAGAGAGAGAGGAGGGGGGGGGGCAGAGAGAAAGGGATAGAGAGAGGGAGGGAGAGAGAGAGAGAGAGAGGTAGGGAGAGAGAGAGAGGGGGCGATAGAGAGAGAGTGAGAGAAAGAGGGATGGAGAGAAAGGGAGGGAGGGAGAGAGAGGGAGGAAATACAACAGAGAGAGAGAGAAAATAAGAGAGCGAGGGAGTGAGGGAGGCTGACTTAGAGAGAGAGAGAGAGGGGGGGGGAGAGAAAGGGAGAGGGAAGCCGAGTAAGAGAGAGAGAGAGGTAGGGAGGGACGGAGGGAGGGAGGGAGGAAGAGGGCGATAGAGAGAGAAAGAGGGATGGAGGGAGGGTATTTTCTAAATTAATGTAAATGAATAAATAAATGTATTGAAAGCTGAAGTTCTGGTGGCAAACATCACAGCGTCCATAAGAACATGAACACTCATAACATCATCATCATCATCATCATCATCATCATCATCATCATCACATCTCAGGTTACAGCCCGGTCAGATAGAGCGTTGTTTTGTTGCTGTGGATTCAACCTGCTTCATTCATAATTGGTGTAATCGTCATGTAAAAGTAGAAGTCGTGGTCATGCCGTGTGCTGGCGTCACAAAGCGTGTCCACAGCGTGTCCAGTGAACACGCGTTGTGACGACGCAAAACACGGACCGGTTGTTTTAAAATTACGATAGAACAAGAAATTATATTCCAGAATACTCTCAAGAACAATGACCCAAGTTGCAAATGAATATACATATATATATATATATATATATATATATATATATATATATATATATATATATATATATATATATATATATGTATATATATACATATATATATATATATATATATAAAGTGGTTTGAGATCAAAACACTTCTACATGTGTGTCTAGATGACCGGATGAGAGCGAACAGGCAGCATTAATGAAATAAGAACGTCGTGGTGTACACACACTGAGGGGTTCATGTCGCAGCTTGTCGGAGCCGCAGAAGCAAAAGCTAGAAACTAGAGATCCGTTAGCACGATGCAGGAAGTGTAGCTGTTACATCAATTTTAGATGCAACTACAGTGTTTTTTTCTCCTTCTATTTCAACATCCTTGACCTCGATTCAAACCTTGCACACTGAAGACAGCTGAGAAACACAACACAAACAAATACTTCCTATACAATAAATGTACCAAGTCATGAACTTAATGTGACCTAATTATGTTTGTATTCTGCCTCAACACGTGTTAACCTCCGTTTAACCGCTTCACTGTGAGGCACACGCTCACCTTCTGGCTGTTTAAAGGGGAACACACACGCACACACACGCACACACACACGCATACGCACGCACGGCTAATGCAGCGGAAAGGGCTACTGTTGTGTATGCACCACTGGAAAGCACATTTAATAAACAAATAACCACTGGACATGAAATGTTAAAGTACCATCGAGGGGATGAAATAACAACTCTGCTATCGGCCTCATGAGACTAATGAAGACAAATTACTTGAGGACCTGAATGTGTTTCCAGTATCTAGTAGCATTTATGTAATTAAATATATATATATATATATATATATATATATATATATATATATATATATATATATATATATATATATATATATATATATATTGTGATATCTTACTTTGTACAATGAAAAGCTTCTTTTGCTTGGTCCTCCTTCCAGACAGAATTACAATAATTTAAAACTCAAGGTAGAAATTAATATTAAAATTAAGAATTAAGAAGACAAAAACAGTGCTATAATGCTAATAGGATGATAAAATATATAAAATAAGGCACAGATATATGAGAACAACATTGCACAATCATTTTCTAAACTGTAATTTTAATTAATCTCTGCTCCTCTTCATGCATCAGCATATCTCCACTGGCAAACAAATTGAGCTATTACACAAATTAATACTTAAATTAGCTGTTTGGAGTTTTTTTCCTTTTTTTTTCCTTGCCCTCACAAACTGCGTTCAAATTCATAATTAATTTCCCTAAATCTGTTTTCATATTAACAAGAGCTGTTAATGCCGCTCTATTGGAAAAACATTTTTCTCACCAGCACATTAATTTAATTGCGTGTTTAATCGAGATTGGAATAATAACAATAATAATGATGAGGACAAAAAAGAGCACCAATTAACGTGCTCATTTGTGGTTCTGATTGTGTGATGAATTATTCATGAAATCAGAGTGAAGGGATGAGGAGGGATCGGTGTAAAGAGTCTTCCTCTTCTTCTTCTACGATGACACAGTCAGCTGCTGCTGCCGGACACAGCTGCACACACCAGGTACCTTTTACTCTTACCAATACATAATGTGTCTAAATTATAGGGATTTGTGTGTATTTTGTGTATTTTTTGCAATGTATTTCTCAAAATAAAAATATTTTGAATACAAATTTGGATTTAAAAAATAGTCAAATGGCAATTTTTAGTAGTAGTGTTATTGCATTTTTGTATAGGGAAAATTATATCTTTAAAAAAATGCCTTATATTCATGCTGCTTTTACAAATTTACCTTAAAATAAATTGTAGAAATTATTTGAATTAGTCAAAATGACGGATTTTTATAGCATGTCACGTTACAATTCATTCATGTTTTATTAATTGCACACACACAAAAAATTTTCTAATCCATTAAATCAAGAGAAATTTACATTTTAAATTTCCCTTCACATGCACACAAGAAAAATATGAGGAAAAAAAAGGAAGAACAAATATAAAAAGCTTGATGATTCCCACTCTTACAGACAAAATGATTGACATCTCCCTCCACACTGGGGGAGGGAGATCCTCCCTGAAACCGACGGACTCGGGGACCCAGCAGCCTCGGCGCGGCCGGGTCCCTGTGTGCGGTGCATTCACAGTTCACAGGCATCTCGACCTAAATGCGATGTGACGGGAGAACCTTTACTGAAACAAACGAGAATATAGTATCAGGGAAGGCTGACCGAGCTGTGAACCGAGGCCCTAACACAGAGCAAATTAGCATCAGCGAAAAAACTCAGCGCTGCGTTTTTTTTTTATCCAGATTGCTTATGCGGCAGCGAATGCATCGAGCGCCGCGAGGTCACTTCTGCCTGCAGATGTTCTCGCTTGGCGAGGACGGTTCGTTTCGTCCTCGACCTCTGACCCCCAACGGGCTGGACCAGCGCCTGAGGGCGCTGCCGTTTTTGGCGTCCTGCGGGCAAACCTCTCCGGGTCTGAGCTTCTGTCACCCGTCATGGGATCTCTTTCGGGACGTCTTCGAAAGGAGGGCGTCGTCTGACGATGGCGCTGAAAACACAGGCGGCCTTCTGTGAATGAAGCTGGATTTTAAGGCCAGTAAAAGGGCTTTTTCCCCCCTGCATCCTTCAGACCCATGACACTACACAGCTATCCGACCCACTCACAGTCCATCAGAGAAGACCAGCCTGGACTGGTTTAGGTCACATGCCAGAGTACGACCGCCTTAAAATACCTTGAAAACACACACGATCAAACCGGCCTGGACAGAGAAGAAGAAGCTTGAAGTCAAGTCGAGACTCATTAAAAAGTCAAAAAGGTGCGCGAGCAGCGTGTGGTGGGAGAAGAGATGTGCTAAGATGTTCTGCACTCCATCAGCACACACAAACAATTGCAAGTCATTGCCCAAAGGTTGCTAAAAGCCGTCATGTTTCCACAGTTAATGAGCACAGGACAGGACTCTTCGCAGCTGAGGGCGAGATCAAGACTTCCTCGGCTTCCTCGCGTGGTTTTTGTCCCCATTGTACCATTTTACTGTATATTACTGCATCCACACACATCTAAAAGGATCATTGAATCCTTCTTTCACTGCCCTTTTAGCTTTTTTTGAACACAGCACTAAAAAAAAGGGAACACTTTTTGTTATTTTTAGAGAACAAACCACGGCAAGCAAACCCGTACCAGGAATAGCCGCCCAGAAAACGACAGATGGCGGCCGCCCCGCCGCCCCCTTTTCCCCTCCGCCGCTTCACAGCCCATTAGGTCAGAGCGGAGCGGGGAGCGCGGCTCTTAGGCTGGCGGTGTAACGTTGGCGAGGACGCGGCAGAGGGAAGGACCGCAGAGGTTTTTAAAAGCCCCGTGTTGGCAGTGAGGCTGAGGTGAGATGTCATCTCCTCTCACCGGCCGAGAGCGCCGTCGCAGTGATATAAGAGCGGGGCCGCGCCTCGGCAGCTGCTGGCAGCTGCGGGTGGCGGGTAGACGATGAGGATGAAGAAGAGGAGGAGGAGGAGGCCCAAGGGGGGGATTATCCAAATGTGAGCAAATAGAGCAGTTCATCAACTGTCCTTAAAGTACCAGTTTTCAAGCAATTATGTCGTGTTTTCGATTAATAATCAGAGGTTTCGTCACCGATGGATTGAGTTTGATCTGAATAATAGATATAATACATGAACCCAATAGTTTAGAGGAACTTCTGTACCCGAGCACAGTATTAACACCACCGACAGAGCTGCTCCTTCACCTGAAGGCAACATTATCCCCCGTTACTCTCACTGTGACCTCGTGCTAGATACCGTCAGTACACATGTGCGTCACATTGTTTGCCTCCTTCAACGTTTTGCAACGCTCATATTTTGCATCCGCGAAGGAGTTTCCTCCTGCACATTCATGCGGACGCTGTCCTTTTTCATCCCCCACTGCTGTACCTCCGGGAAGTCTTGACATGAGACGACGGAGAAGAGAGAGAACAATGGTGCCCTTTTCACACCCCCTCTCTTCATCCTCTCCAATGTGTGCTCTTCCCTGCACATTAGCATGATCTGAGGTGAGGAAGGACACCTGGGAACCAGAGGAGCCAGACTCTGGTACCGGGGGGGTGGAGGGGAGGGGTGTGATTTAACTTAACCCAGATTAAACCCAGCCTTCCCGGACGTCCTTTCGCACTTTGAATGCAATTGCGAAGGCGACCCCCGGGGTCAAGCGTCAGCTCGGGGAGGCCACACCGAGCGTGCTCACAACCGGGCCGCGAGGGGTCGTCTCTCCCTCCCCTGAAGGAGCGCCGGCGCATAATATCGCACACAGAGGCCCGAACGCGTTCACGCCGACGCCCGGGGAGGACGGACAGGTCACGTAAAGACACGCACGTTTTCAAATGAGATCAAATAAGATCACGGTGGGGAGTGCGTACAACACCCCACACATCTCGGGGCATGCGGCCCAGCAGCCCATGTGTACGCCGACGTCGACGAACGTGTTGGAAGAGCACATCTTGCCGTTGTCACAGATAGAAAAAGTCTCACACGTGCGCAAGTTGTAAGGCGCGTGATGCGCAGCAGGAGAATGCAGAGAGAGCCCAAACATGCCAGACGGGATCAGAGTCCGCCGCTCGGCGCCACGCCGCCATCGCCACCCCGGGACAGAGGAGCTGGACGGGAAGGGTGGCAGACCTTGGTGTCGGCACTATGGGGGCATGCCAGGGGAAGTGAGGATCACGCACACACACTCGCGGACACACACACACACACACACACACACACACTTTGGAATAACACGTGAGACCGGTTGTTCTTCCTGCATCTGAGTCACTGTCACCGCGCTCACACACCTTGTTTCCAGCGGCAGCAGGCAGCTGTTTACAGCAATAAAAAATGGAAGAAGAACAAAATATAAACACTGCACAGTGTCTGCCTCGCACCAAACAGCAGACAGACAGAGTTAGATAATAGCTGGTGAACATATAGTGACTAAAATATATATACTTCATAAGGTGAACATTTGTCAGTGTTGCCAGTACAGAAGTTTCTGCATAATTTAGTTTGTTTTAGCTGAGAAACGAGATCAGGAATGTACAAAATACTGGAATGAAAGCGGTGTGTACATGCAGCTGCAGCAGAGGTGGATGGACATATTTGTGGCGCTCCATCAAAAGGATTTTGAAAGTTGCTTTAAGGTGGATGGAAATATTTTGATCACCAAAACACCTGCAAGCACAAATAAACCTTTCAACTGCAGCACATTGAGCCGGGATGAGTGCTGACAGGTCTCTATTTATTCTTAGCGGAGGCTTACTGGAATCATAAGTTACATTTTTTAAGGTTTTTTTTCAAATGGGAGAACTTTGTGTCTTTGTTGTCTCGCAGGCCGAGAAACAACATCTTTATTGTCAACGCTGGTGAATTTGACATCTGTTGGAAGAGGAATTCTTCTCTAAACTATTGAAGTTATGAACCCTTTTCATAACCACTGACAATGGCAAAGGGTACTTCAAAATGAAGACACATTTTTTGTATTACAATATTAGAAAGAAGCCCTTCTTCACTGCCTTTTAAAATGCTCAAAACATACATTTACTTCTCTCAACTTTTGTTTTACCTCATTAGTTTCCCACCAGGAAGTCTAGCAGAAAATAAATGGAGGTGTTTTTTGATCATTCTACCCCCAACAGCTACACACAATCACACAAAACTCGCGGATTATTGATGACATTTAGGGGAAATTAAAATAAAGTGAACACAAGCGTTCAGAAATGACACTTTCAGAGCCCCGAAGCCCATTTACAAACGAAAAGATGTCGCTGCGTCACCAGATAGCGTCTTGTGTTCTGTTCACGTGTGTATCATCGCATGTCGAGTCTTTGGGGTTAAGTTTAGGTCCATTTCAGCTTCAGCTGAGCTTGATGAAACACTCGGCATAATCAGCATCAATAATACAGCGATCAACATGCCGTACGCTGGGTGTGAGGCTCCGTCCTTTTAGGCGTGTCGCTCCAAATGGATTTCAATGTTCCTGCATGTAGCTGCCGTACTGCTGAATTATTGAAGGTGGTAATTAGGCGCGTGTGGCTGCTGTATGCGTCTGGAGAGCAACATGACGGTCAGAACATTGTTAGGTCCTTTTTTATTCCTCCTCCTCCTCCTCCTCCTCCTCCTCTTCATTGTGTTTATTTTGGCCTAATTCCAGCTCTCCGGTTCATAGAAAAGAGCAAAATACAAGCGCTCAAATTGAATAGATGAAACAAACCCCGGGCAAAAAACATCATTTACACTGTGTGCGGGTCTGTGTGCGCGTCTGTGTGTGTGTGTGTCTTTCTCTCCCTGTCGTATCATGTCGGTCCAACCAGAGTGTGTACACATTAATAAAGTGTCCGACTGTCCCGAAGCTGTTGTGGTATCACTGTCCCGATGGCGTTTTGCGTTCCTGCCCGACGCCACGGCCGCGTCTTACGCCTGCGATCTGGGTGCGTGTCACAGGAACAATGGGTTCTGTGGAGCGTTAGCCCCACATGATGAACCGAGACGAGCCGATGCTCCCTGACCTGGATAGAAGAGGAGGGGCCGCCATATTAGGAAGGGTCACGGTGTCAGTGACACACACACACACACACAAACACGCACGCACGCACGCACATGCAGAGCTCGCTCTGGCTGTAGCGAGTGTTGCGCTCATGTGCGGGGTTGAAAGTGCAAACGCAGCGATCGCCGCCGCCGCCGCCGTTTCGAGTGCAATCTCCCGGCAGCAGAGGGGCGCGTGCGTGGACATGTGACCTTGTTGATGGTGTCGCTGAGCGCTTGATTTTTGCAGCTTTACACACGACCAGAGTGTGAGTTCACACAGCAGCTGAACCGGTAAACTCCGAGGTCACCAAGTCCAGCAGGTTCACGTGGAGGGAAAAGATTTCCTTCACTTGGGTTTTCATACCATTTCCTCCACTCTGTCGCCTGCCGCCTCACAGAAAACGCCCAGGAAATACTCAAAAAGTGTCTCAGGGTATACGGCCTGATGACTTCGATCCACTGAGGTTGCACATTAGGACGGTGTTCTCGTCCTCCAACAAGTCTGGATTTGCCATTTGAGTTATCTCTCTTTAATTGAGAGTTCATAAGCACTTTGTTGATGTCAGTAAATCCTGTTCTAGTAGTTCATGTCTGACGGCGGGTTATCCGCTCCCAGCTTTGTCCTTGTAATGTTACTTTAATCTATAGCTGCTGATTGAATTTAAGCATTTTCATCACACGTTTAGAGCAGTAATGCCGGCCAACGCAGCTTTATGAACATATTTCCTTTTCATACGGTCTCTCGTCCTCTCCTTTCTCCTCTACCGTCGACACGCTGACCTTTAAGGCCTCCCTCTCTCATTTTCTCACTATCTCCGTCCTCTTATCTCTCTCTCCCCCCCTCTGGTCGTTTCTGCTGAACTGTGTGATCCTCACGGACGGACGTGAAGAGAGAGCTCGGGATCATGGGAAGGTGTGATGGCAGGATGTCTGTCGGGACCTCGGGGATGAAAGAGCACGGCCCCGTGAAAAGGAGAGGAGGAGAAAAAAATCCTTTCCTTCGTCCTCTCTCTCTCTCGACGAGTATCGAAGGAGTAACACCTTCGATCATCGTCGAGAGAATCGAGATGTCCGGTGGCGGCGGCTCAGCTGTTGGGCCATCGCCAGGTGCAAAAAATATGTGTGTTTTCTGCCGTATGAGAAAGCACATATAGAGGACTTTAATCTGATCACAGAGGCGTTGTGTCGTGTGGCACGCTCCATGAGCCGCAACTGAACACATGAACTCAAACCTGCTCTGGTTTGACACTTTGATCATTCACACTTGGCGCGACGATGTCTTCAAGATGGGGACGCTTTCGATCTGATCATGCCCATCAGTGGCAGAACCCCTGCTTCTTCTTCTTCTTCTTCTTCTTCTTCTTCTTCTTCTTCTTCTTCTTCTTCTTCTTCTTCTTCATTTTCATCCGACTCTAAACCCTCCTACCCCGCCCATCCAGCACCTCAATCCTCGCCCTAAACAGGCCCTGGTACAGCACGGCGCTCGTGTGCAGCGATACTAAGGGAGGTCGCCGTGCGGTCACTGCGCAAAGCCCGGTCGCATTGTGACTCCAAGCTGCAGAATGTGCCATGGTGCATTAGCGCGCTGCCGCCTGGCTGAGCATGAGGGAGAGAGAGAGAGAGAGAGAGAGAGAGAGAGAGAGAGAGAGAGAGAGAGAGAGAGAGAGAGAGAGAGAAGGAAAAGAGGTAGAAGGAGGAGCTAAGGGATGGAGTAAGAGCCAAAAAGGATGGGGAAGCAAAAGGGGGAGGAGGACCGGTAGAGGACGAGTTGAGAGAGGGAGGAAAGTGAAGACATCAGCGCACTTACACAAGCAGAGTTCAGAGGCCCCGAGGGGCGCAGGGTCTCTGTAAGGTGGCTCATCAAATATGGAGGCGTATCAAGGTTGTGTGTTTCGCTCTGGTATCGACTCCTCATCTTCTCCTTCTCTGCGTTTCTCTTCTCAGCATCCTCCCCTCTTTGACTCTGTGTCCCTCCATCCCTTCGTTTCTCTTTCCCTGAATCACGTTCCCGCTCACTGCTTCTTCCCTCCATCGCTTTTGTCTTTCCTTGAAACAACTCAATGAAAACCACTTTGCCGCGATGATGTTCTATTCTTATCGTTCCTGGTATTACGACATGGTTTTCTGTGGGTGGTTTTATGGTTTGACTCTGGCCAGCAACATTTGCTGGCGTCCCTCTTCCCATCTCCTCGTGGGTTTTAATAAATGGTAAAAAGCCAAATTATCTGAAATGAATTTAAAAAATAGAGCGACAGGATTTTATCCACAACCCAAAATAAAAAATAGTTTTTGGCTGACACAAGGCTGTCTCGGCTGTTCTCCATGTGCACCGTTAAATAAAAACAGATGGGGTTTGATTGGATCATGTAACGGACCAATGGGAGAGCCCGTCGTGAGGCTGCTGGCGCATGATCTCACTTTCATCCTCGCCCTAAGCAGGTTCATACAGCTCTGATCGGCCCGTTGCTAATCTGCTCTGCACCAACTGGATGTGCTGTAACTAATGCACGCAAGTTTACACACGTATGTCTTCATGCATGCGTACACGTGTACATGTGTGTTCTGTGTTTTGCAGCCTTTTTTTCTGTTTGTGGCAAAAGTGAAGACGGAAGAAAGAAAAAGTGAAGAACATCTGATGAAGATATATTTAGAAGTCCTCATATGGGTACTTGGTATCATCAAGCACTCAAATGTGAAGTACTTGTACTGAAAATATGTCTCATCAGTCCATCCCACGTGTGTCTTCATGTCAAATAAAATCCCCCATAGCATGACAAAGATTAACAAAAAAATGAAATAAATAAAAGAAAGCTTTTAAGATTAAGGAGCCTATACAAGCATAGCGACTGAATTTGACAGAACATGGACAATCAAAAACACACACACACACACACACACACACACACACTCAATTGTCAGAAGAAAGAGGTCATGTTGGGGGTCGTCGTCCAGGGACTTGTGCTGAAAGTCAAACATGAAAGAGCTCTATACAGCGAGGGCTCTGGACAACCTCTGTGACATGTGACCGAGGTCACGGGAAGCCGCTGAGGCCGCGCTCTCACTATTAACCCGTATACTCTCACGTGCACACACACGAGGACCCTATACACATTGACATGCACACACACACACACACACACACACATGCAGAGTTGACTTGTACTCACGCTTTCTGCTCACACGCATGCATCTGTCATCAAAGTAGCAGCGCGGCTGTGCTGCGAAACAGGCGAAGGCTCTTGAGAGAGGGGGGGGGGGTTGCGCTCCGAGCAGGAGGCCAGGGGTTCACGGCCCGACCTCGACCCTCAGCTGGACCTTGACAGCTGTGAGTGACAGAGAAACACAGATAATTAATGTTAGTCACAAATTAGAGCTGCTTCCTTTGGCATGCTGTTTTGATTTGATGCGCTGTACATCGAGGTGAAAGACTTTTACGAATGAATTCATGAAAAAGATGTTCAGCAGTATGTTCATCAAGATGACGAGGATGGCGATGACATCATCACTGTACAGGATAAATGTGAGTTGGATTTTTTGTACTTGATTTCTTGCATTTTCACAGTGAAAAGGGAAGAAATGGTGACTTCCAAATGACATGTTTGAATGGTTAAGAGAATAATTTCATTTCAAATTTGGTCTTTCGCCGCATGGATAGGATGGGTAAGTTTAACTTTAGCAACACAGTGGAAGTAGACTTTCAATTCTTTAGGATTTCTCATCTCATTTGATCCGTACAAGAAAGACTAAAACGAGGAAACCCATGAACCGTGTAAAGTAGGTTGAAGTGGCCCTGGTGATTTTTTAAAAATCTTTTGAATCCCCTAAATTCTGACTTGTGTGATCAGCTAAAAAGTAAATCCAGTGAACCCATATTATCGTATTTCTGCCATGACACACATTGATGTCCACACACGTCCCTCCCCTCACTCCACGAGGATCCCGGCTCCATCGATCCCGCCGCCCCGCAGAGACATGGAGAACATGACTGTTTGAATTCATCTCATCCACGAGCGCGGCAGCACTCCGAGGGCTCCTCGGTATTGGCGGGATCGATCTGCTTAACTCCGGCCAAGTGTGAGCTTCCAATAACGCACCGCCAAACACACACGGGACGTGGGAGGGCAGAGCTGTGCACTCTACACGGGAGGGTGGAAGTATCTGTTTCTGTCGTGCCTGCAGCTACTCATCTGCCCGAATCTGTCACCTGCCATTATGTTAACTCAGACCCAACAGGAGCTGGTGATTAATGCCCTACATGGCACCTGAATTCTAATGAAGGCAGTATAAGGCAGGAGGCTGCGTCTGCAGTTTCTGGGCTTTAGTCCCACATCTCCATTTGAACAGCAGCCCCTGTTCGCTGAATTAGTCAAATGCGAGGTAAGAAAAGAAAGAAAAGAAGGAATGTCCTTCCTTTTAAATTGAACTTAGTGTTGGTGGACAGTATTGGAGGTGCTCAGTCAGGATTTAACAGTAACGGAAGCAAAAAAAATAAGAGGCACTTTCATTTGTAGGCTTTTCATATTAGATACAAGGACAGATTTCTGGCTTTGTTAAGTATATGACGGTGGAAAGTCCTTATTAGAGCGCTATCGAGGCCTTTTCAGGGACTCTTTTAGGTGTGAAAATGGTGAGGCAACAACTTCTAGGACAGATACTATATCAGAAAATTACACATTTTTACATTGCACTATTTCACACGTCAAAAGACTTCAAATACATGTGACAATTCAACCTAAAGCCTATTTGTTCTCCACTTGCTGTCAGTTGGTGTCACGTTAGCTAAGTCCCATTTTACCTCAGTATCCTGCTGCTTTAAAGTCTGGTAATCCTCTCAGAAAGAGGCTGGAGATGCTGAAACCATCAGTTGAGGGTACCGTCTCCTCCCACTAACACCTATGGAAAGCAAAAACAAAAGTGGTTAACAGTTAGCCATTTTGTTTTGGAGAACCACTTGACCTTAAATGGGATTGTTTTTAACCAAAGGTTTGGTTTAAACCAAGCGGCTGGTGGCCACCGAAGAGTTTAATCCTTGTGTGTTCCTTCAAAAGGGAGAGTTTTAGATGTGTGTGTGTGTAATAATCTTCTTCTTCTTCTTCTTCTTCTTCTTCTTCTTCTTCTTCTTCTTCTTCTTCTTCTTCTTCTTCTTCTTCTTCTTCTTCTTCTTCTTCTTCTTCTTCTTCTTCTTCTTCTTCTTCTTCTTCTTCTTCTTCTTCTTCTTGAACAACAATCAGCTGTGAGCATGCGCAGTGTTGTTTGGGCATGCCTTCGCCCTCAGCCACTAAATATAAACTATGGGATAATGAGGAATAACAGAAGCTACTGCTGTTTGTTTTGTCTCATGCATCAATCCATAATTATTATTATATAAATATATTATTGTCACGAAAACCACATCTTCGTTTCCTGCTGCCGGCAGGCGGCGCTCGTGTCGCTTCCGGGTGTATTTATTGAGACGTTATAACAATATAAATATAATAAGGCCACGTTTTGCCTCTGAATAATACGGGCTATTATACAGCTTAAGGCTATTATCTGTATTATTATATTAAAAAGTTGAGAGCGATGCCGTAAATCAGAGTTTGTTGCCTGGTTACAGTGTTTCGCGGCAACCATGGAACCCGTCAACAAATCTGGACAAGGGAGACGGGGAAGACGTAAACATTGGTAAATACAAGTTTATCGTTGCTCTGTGCTTATAGCCTGGATGTAAATTGTCCTACAACAGTCAAGCTACAGCGTCAACCGCTTTGAGGGTTTCTGTTTGTCTTATTATGGGACATTTTGAGCTGTTTTCACCGCGTCCAGTTCGGTTAGAGTTGTATCGTTCCTATAAATAAGCGCCATAGTTGGTTGTTGTCCAATTTTGTAGCAAGTTCGCATGGATATCTCTTGTGCCTTCTGGTATTAAAAGCATTTTTAATATGGTTTCACTTCGCAGAATACTAAGCCGCGGATCTCCCCCAGACTGACACATGTTTCCAGCTGTTGCTGACGATGCGAGTGCAAGCAGACAGGTAGGCTCATACACATCACCGTGTATGGGGATATACTGTATGCATGGTTGAACACACCTGAGGCATAAAGAGTATAGTGCAGAAGAAAAGCCGGCTCTAACCATAGCCACCACCAAAACATGTGTACACACATCAGCATTCAAGTTGAGTATAAAAGTCTCAAAAGTTCTCACTGAGAAGAAAAGTGTTGATGTGATTATTGATGTGTTTTTACGGTCGGGCTGAATGGGATTGAACTGTTTTGGGTTTATATTTTTTTAAAAAGCAATTAAATGAACAAGGGCAAATCTTAATCTGATTTAACTTCCTGTGCTGCTGTCAAAGAAATGGTTGGCCGATAAACAATTCGCTCAACAAAATGTTTTTCATTAAAAGTACACACCAAATGGAGAAAAATGAAACTAAAATAAATTGCAAGTGCTTAAAAATGAACTTGAACAGCACATCACTAAATGTACTTGATTTCCACATGTGCAGCTTTTTAAAATGTCAGAGCAGGAAACACACAAATGTGTGCAGGCCCCACTAAATCGAGCTATCCCATTGAGCAAAGCCACTAACATGTACATGTAACAGCGTGCAAAAACTTGTGTTTTATCCTCCCAGGTTCTGTCACCGCTCCACACGGCCTGCCTGTACGGCGAGCTGGCGACGGTCAAGCTCCTCGTGGAGTCCAGGCCGGCGTGGGGATGGATCGACGGCGCCGACCTCCAGGGCCGCCGGCCCATCCACATGGTCCTGTCGCCCCGCAGCGCGCCCAACACCTTCTCCTGCCTCACGTACCTGCTGGCGCACGGGGCCAACGTCAATGTGTACACGCTGTGAACGATTTGCCTTTGCGCACGCTTTCACTTCCGGCAGCTGTGTTTCTTTTTCATGACGGGGTTTCATGTTACACATTCTGACAGCTGGATCCAGTGGCGCTCAGCTGTTGCACGCTCACTCAATCACCCAAAAGTAAAAGCGCCAAAGAAAACACTGCAGAGAGCAAAAAAAAAAGAAACTATGATTACAGTGAGATGATGGTGAAAGTTTAGCGCTGCAAGGGATAATGATGGCAATGATGATAATTATGATGACAAAAGAAATGGCGGCGGTGATGATGATGATAACAGCAACAAGCTGAGAGAACAAAGTTGTTTTAAATGTTTTTTTTTTCTCCTGTTATTACCAGCGCCACAAACACCGGGGCGACCCCGCTGCACCTGGCCGCCACCGAAGGCCTGCTGGACTGCACAGAGGTGCTCCTGCAGGCCGGAGCGGATGTGTCGTTCAAGGACAGCATGGGACTCACCCCTCTGGAATTGGCTCGCGTCTGGTGCCACAGGAAGGTGGCGAGGTAAACGAGCCGCGAGAGAACCGTTCACACTGAGGAAGGCGCCGTCAAAGCCGTTTCAGGTGAATTTGTCTGTTTTTTTGTGTGTGTGTGTGCAGGTGCCTGAAAAACGGCGTGTGGCAGCATGAAAAGAAGATGGAAATGCGGGAGAGGAAGCTGGTTCAAGCTCTGTATAGCGAACTCGTGGATATGGTCAAACTGAATCACATCGATAAAAAGGTCAGTTTGCACGTTGTGGAAGTCTAATCATCCGACATGAAGCGGTAACGCAGTAACTGTGACAGAATCAGAGAAACATTCACAAAAAACGTAATTTGAAGTATTCTATTCATCAGTGTGTATTATTGAACAGCGATCAATGTTAAGGCTACATTTTTCCACTAGTATAAGAATCTGGATTCCCACTAAGCTTAAGATTGAACATTTTTACAGCAATTTCCTTGCAATGTTTCCGTCACTATTTCTGGTTCTCTTCATGACATTTCCAGCATATTTCTCACACATCCAAGGAAATAATCGCACTCTCTGCGTGTCCATTTTCAGACACTTATAGCTGAGAACATGGCAGAATGGGCGAAGAAAAAAGGTCTTCCTCTCGTGAAGGATTTCTCCCCCCGAGTCTTGATGAGTCAGTACCACACCCAGTGCCTCGTGCCACTTCAGGACCGTTCTCATCCGAAACGGGCCGAGCAGCGGGCAGAAGATCCTCTGGAGGACGGGAGCACTGGGCGACCTCCAGCCTCGCCCTCCAGGCCCTGGACCATCTTCACGGGCTTCCAGTCTGAGGAATCTCTCAAAGAGCCGGACCTCCGGGACAAAGTCACGGTGTGGCGGGACGACGGCAGCGGGCAGCTCCAGTACACAACCGTGTGGGACGGCACCCATCGCCCCGCCCCCGACGTGTCTCTGGACATCCTGGAGAGGGTGTTGTTCCCCAGAGATTTCCCCTCCAGGATCGCCCCCCCTTGCTACTTTGAGTCAAAGGACATTGTGGAGGTCAAGCAGAGAGGAAAGCCCCAGGGGCGGAGCACCTCCCCCTGGACAGAGGTGGCCATGCACCTGGCTGAAGTGCTGGAGCCGGGACACTACTGAGCATCGGGCTCTTGAGACCTGAAATTAGCAGATGTGTGTACAAAATGTAATAAAACTCTGCTTTTAAAACATTTCGTTTCAGGAAACGACATTTCGTCCCATTCGTTTCAAAGGTTTCATTTATTTACAACCAACCTACGTGGGATAAGAAAAGAGGATGAAGCCCTCTTCAGGTGCATTACATATGTTTCTTAATACAAAACGTTGAGTAAATTAACATATTTTCGTCGAAACGTCTGGCCGTGGCCTGCGTGCACGCCAGCATACCGTCCACGACAACATAATCTGCTTTGACAAATGTGAATATGCCACACGATCCGGACGCGCCGCCTCAAAAGGAGAGGTGAAGGAACCAAGGGGTGAGTGAGAGGTGAGAAAACCTCAGTGAACTGGGTCACCTGTCTCCGATGGATCCCTGCACTTCCACTGCTCCCCCCGGGGAACTGACGCGGGATCCAGGTGAGGGCTTGTCAACAGCATGGTCGTGACTGCTAGCTGTGGCCTGTCGGCTTAAGGGGTGTGTGTGTGTGTGTGTCAAGGTTTTGTCTTTTTTCCCTTTACTTCACACCTCAGCGGGGGTCAAAGTGCACACCAGCCTCAACCTGCTGTGCACACTGTGACCCGGCCACATGGGACTTGGACAACATAATGACATCAAACTAGGGCTGTCGCGCACACACACACACACACACACACACACACACACACACACACACACACACACACACACACACACACACACACACATCTTTAAAAGTGTGACAACTGGAAAAATCCATGGCACTGAAGAAAAAAATTAAAATGAACACTGAATGGGTGATTTAAACTGATTTAATTGGAACTGACGAGGATAATCTATCTATTCTTGCTTTTACTTCCTTGAACATCAACCTGTAAAAAGAACTATTTAATATGACAGTTATTTCAACAAAATCTTTTATTAAACATTTGTGTGCATACCAGCCTACAAAGAATTGCACTCCGTAATTGGTAGAAAGAATTTCGGCCTCTTTAAAAGCACTTTCATCAAACCACTTTGAGCAGCTTTTGTCCCCGACACACGTCCGCTTACGAGTGTCTCAGGTTCGATCTTCACAAATGTTTTTTTTTTTTTTTTTACTCTTCCGACGTGTTAACTTAACAATCAATGTATAAAAATTGGTGTTGCATTACTGTGATTTCTTTTTTTTAACAGTCCAGCCAGGTTGCAGACCACGGCGCTGGTGATTAATGACTCACAACAGTCTGAACGTAGCGGATCGTTTGCGGGCACCTGATCCAGACCGGGAGATATTCATGGAAGATCACTTTCATTTAAGAGCGTTTCAATTTGTCAAGATCCCTTCCAAGCGCACTTTTCAACCGTTTTTTCGCCGATGAGAGTATTTTATATCGCGTCACGTCTCCATCCATCTGAAGCCGATTCGCTGCGACTTAACGTCAGACTGCACCCTCTGATTTAAAAGTCATCTTTACAGGTTTCGGGGTCTCTAACCGTCTTCATCTGGGGAGACGTAAAGTTTTCGCTAGTCGTACGTCGTCTTAATGAGAGCAGATCTCGTCCCACGAAAGAGAAAACTGAAAATGATGTATTTGCCAAAGTCAAAATGTACAGGTAGCTTGGTGGTTGACCTTGGACAGACTTATTTAAATACCAAAGCTTTTTTAAAAAAAAATGGAGGAGTCCAACATGACGACAGGAAAGCATTGCGCTACAGGCAAGATCCCTCCAAAGAGGTCTCTAGGAGATGATGTTCGCAGCAAAGACAGACAGACAAACAGACAGAAAAACCAATGTGAAACCTCGTGGTCTCGTCCAGCAGTGCGCTCCGTTCTGCTCATTTGTCCGTCCTCTTTATCTGCTCTTCTTCCACTGTTTCGTTTTAGTCCCATCCAGAAACAAAATTCCCAAAGTCCTTCCTGCTTCCCCTTCATCTCCAACTTATCTCTCTCTCCCACAACCCCCCCTGGTCACCCCGAGTTCGAGCTCTTCAGTACATTTTCTGTCGGCTGGGCAGCACTGCCTCCTTGAGGAACGAGAAGACCAGGAGGATCCCAGACCTCTTCCCCCGCTTGCCCTTGGTGAAGTAATTAGACACCACATCATCTAAAAAGAAGAAGAAAAGGGAGTTGTAAAATTCTGCACTGACACCTCGAAGGCAGGACATGTATTTAAAAAAGGAAAGACCGGCAGTGATGTGATCTGTGCTGAAGTTTAAGCTCAAATAAACGTACAGCGGCATTTAAAAAGGACTCGAAGCCACAACCCTGAGGTTAAAAGCCTCATGCTCTCTGCCGGGCTAATATTAGCCGTGAGGTTAGCATTTCAACATCTGCTGAACTTCACATACATCATGCGTCTTTAATTGTACTTACAATGTACATTTGAGCTTCTAAAATATGTTACAAGGATGTTTTTTAATGAGCATAAGGGAGCTATGATTTTCCTTGAAGAACAAGAATCCAAAACAATTTAGTAAAACCTCAACTGCTTAAAAAAACATTAAAAAAAAAAGCTCACCTCCTTGTTGCATTGTGGACGGAAGCACATTTTCCCCCGCTGACAGTGACACAAAGAAGCCGAAGGGGATCACCCAGAGGCAGATGGTGAAGTAAGCCAGCACCTTGATGCCCAACGAACCATCACATGGGACAAGCAGAGGAGAAATTATAAATGGCAGAAAGTCTTATTTAGTCTTTTTTAGGAAGGATATTGCATCATCAATGTGAGATGAAATTACCTCCGAGAATGGATAATACTCTTGTGCAAAGTACTGGAAGGCCATATAATGGTTCACCACCACCAACACTGTGGGGTGAAGAAAAGGGAGAAGAAACAATGTTGGGAAAAGTTAAACAGGACAAGAATAAAAACAGCAACAAAAAAAAAAGAAGCATTTGCGAACATGCCACTGACCACAGGAGAGGATGAAGTTCGGGGAGCTCAGCAGTATGTAAGGGAACGTCTGCAGGAGGCCGAAGTACACCAAGTTGGTGAAGAGGCCGAGTCCAACCATCAAGACGGGGAAGCCTTCAAAGAGATAGAGACTCGCCAGCACACCTGTCGAGAACTGGACACATTCACACAGACGCCGTTTACTATGTAACTTACGACGGTATGTTCTTCAAAATAACCGCACAAAGAAAAACGACATCCGTCTACTCACCATTATCATGTACTTTATTATTCGACTGGTGGCTACTGTGTATTCTTCTATTAGTTCGGCCAAGTAGTACAGGCCAGCAGCTGGGTGAGGACAAAGACGTGTATTCAGTATTTGTACCACAAAAGAAACGTTTTTCAATTCCTCACTTTGAGGAATATTAACACACCTCTCTACAAATATTTTTGGAGAGGTCAAAGAATAAATAAAGCACAGCGGGAGTTGGACCAGAGATTCAAGGCCAACAAAACACTAATGAGATTAAATATCTTTCTCTTGTCAACAGCGGCGGCACAGCCAGAAAGACAGGCTGAATAATATCAGTTCAGTGGAGTGAATTAATAAAATCCCATCAGCAACACATACATGACCCACATTCACTGAGACCATGTGGAATGAAGCCCAGAAAAAAAGACTGGATGTCTAAACACGTATGCCAGAGGGCGAGAAGGTGACAAGCTCACAGAGCAGAGGCTCATGGGAGAGTCTGAGAGCACGTCAGCACGTCAATCTGCACTTTCCCAAAGACAGTCAGAAGAAAAAGAGAGAGAAGAAGAGTGACAGCAAACTGCCTCGCATCTTCGAACTTCATGTTCATCTGCGAGCAGACCGGCAATCACCAGAAACTTTATTCCTCCGCTCAGCATTGGACAACTCGCCACAATAAATAAAATATGTACTTATATAACTCTACATTTATCATTGCTGCTTTCTGGATTTACCAGAGAGAAAGCCTGATATGAACGCTGCCAGCATGTGATGCCCTTTCTTATTAATAATAAGAAATTCAAAGACACCTTAACGGAGATGAAATAGAGAGAAATGTTTAAAAACATGCAGGAATAGACAAGGGGCTAAAAGGTTAAAAGCAGACTTGAAAAGGTTCAAGGTATTTTGTTTTAAGTGCTTTTTTTTTCTCTCTTAACCTCAAATGTATCTGTTGGTGAGAAGTGGAAAGATACTGCACGATGATACCGACTCAGGAAAAGCGAGGTTACACATGCTCTTTCACCTAGTTTCAATAACAGCCTCACATTGTTGCCATGTTATTAAGCAGCTTATGAGTTGAACTGCACAAAGGAAAGCTGCTAAATCAGGCAGTCATTGGTCAAAAAAACACATCCGTACCACTTTCTAATCAGGCATATTTTACAAAAGGGCTATTGAAGTATTTCATAATGCATAAAACCTCCACAGAGTAGAGAGTAATAAACCAGTAATTGAATGACAGGTAGATATTAATCCTTTTGGCTGTGCTTAACTTTTATTCAGTGATAATGAAGACATGCGGGTAAACTATTGATTACTCATCGTGATGCCATGATTTCATGAGTGTGGTTGTGTGTTTGCAGTGTCTTGCTCGTGCAGAGAGGAGACGGGGAGCTGCACAGCACTGGGAGCTCTGGGACTGACAGTTTGACAGGCAGCAGCCACACCTGACAGCTGCAGCAGGTGATACGTGGCCAGGTGACTAACTGACAACGTGGCTGCTGGCGTTTTCTAATTCCAAAACATGTTGTTGGTCCTGTTTGTAACAGGCAGGTGGGCCTCAGGTGAGGTAGCCACCGACTGAGGTTACCCACCAAACTGGGATGGTCTCATGTAAACAGACCCTCCCTCCCCCCCAAAGACTAACGTTACTTAGATTTACGAAACAGTGGCTCGATGATAAAAGCTAACTCGACCCCTGCTGGGTGTTATTTTATCCACGTTTACCTGCGTCGCAGACATTGTGACCCATCTGACGTGATTTGCTGATTGATTAACTGTTTAAATCGATCAGATTGAAGAGACAAAGAGAGAAAGATGTCGCTAAATTGCAGTGTCTTATTAACCCACTTGAAATAAAGACATTAGTGCTTTTACTTCCTGCTTAGCAGTCTGAATACACGTTATAATTATTAAAACATAAAATAACATAAAATAACAGCATCTTGTAACTTCCGGTGTGCTGGACAGCCAGCTAGCAAAACATGCTACGAGCACTTTGGCGAACTGACGACTGAAACGTTTATTTATTTACTCCCGAGACCCGAGCTGTTGTTGCATTTGTGTTACCAACACATGGGTCAAAGCGAGCAGAGCCGCTGCTTTGTGAACCGGAGCCCCGGTACCCGTTACCGACTCGGTCCGCTAGCATTAGCAAGCGATTAGTGGCTAGCTAGCGGTTCCAGAGATTTCCCAGCATGCACTTACCTATCGCTAGGGTGACGAAGGAGATCTGGATGACTAGCGACAGCCAGCTGAGTAAATAAATAAACCACATCTCTGTGCATATGAAACGACGCCACACAAATGTGGGGAAATAAAACAGGGAAACCAGCTGGCTGGCTGCTAACTAGCGCTGGTGCACCATGTAGAGCCCCGGTCAAAGGTCCTCCTCCCGGCGCCTCTCGTGCAGAGGAGAGGGGACAAGAAGGGCCTCAAGGAGGAAGCGTAGTTACGGTTGTGGCGCCATCTGTGGTTGGAAGAGACAGGAAGGAGGGTGACTATCACTGTATTTATGTTCCCTAAAGAAGCACAAAAGAAATGCATTATAGAATGGCTACTTTTTCACATGTTGGCCTTTAAATCACCTCCAGACATGTTGATGAAAACTTCACCTTCTGAGCCATAAGACGACTTTATGTCCTGATTCATGAAATGCAATGTCGTCGGAGTGCCTGAGAAAATACATTGTCACAGGATGTCAAAACTTAAGATTCTCACACATCTTTTTGCCTTTCTTATTTTTGCAAGCTGAAATGTGCCTCCAAATTTTAAGGCAAGCGAACAGTACATACATACTGTTGTGTTACAATGGTAAGAAAATATCTGTTTCTGTTCCACAGCGTACTCACGCTGTTGGATGTACAAGACATTGACTGAAAGGAATAACACGTTTGTCTGGATTGTTAGAGTTAAGATGCTTGCACCTTGCTCTGTAGAAAAATGTACAAAACATCGTAAAACAACACACATTTCTGAATTTCACGCATATCTGTCTTCATTCAGGAAAACTTTACGGTGCAATACAGATGCACAGTTTGGGTGTTAGTGCCAAAGTTCACACAGTAACATGATTGTCTCTCGTTAACACGTCCTTTATTTTCAGTACTCTTGAATATTGAGTCTCAGTTTCAACCGCCTGTCTCGCTTTCATTACCTGTATGTCTCTTCTGATGCTTACTGTCTCACACACACACACACACACACGCACACACATTGATTCAATAACACAGAAGGGACAGAATACATTAGTGTGCCTCCCAAAAGGCTAACACCTTTGAGACCTTGGGGGAAAACAATAAAACATGTATGCAGGAGAGTGAGAAGGCAGGCCTTCTAGTAAAAGGAGCTAAATAAAGTAAATATATAATGTGAAACCGTGTGAAGACACTAAAATGGTGTCGGAGTCAAAGGTGAGAGTAATTTCATCATTTCGAATGCTTTTAACAAAGGGCGATAGGTAGGTCGTGCGGTGTGAGGGTGTGCTGTATGCATGCCTGCACACATATATACATTATCTGAGTGGAGGTGAGAAAACAAAAGGCGACCTGCCGCATTTAAAGGTACTTTCAGGAGGAAGCGTCCGGGTCACCTGAGGCTCTTATCTCAGCAACACCTCTGGGCTCTGGGTGTGAGGGCTTAAATATGCCGGAATAAATGGCAGCCTCCATCCCTCTGTCGGCTCGAGCTTTAAGAGACGGACACCTCGGGGACAGAAGTGGGGACGAGTATTAAAATAATATAGTGATTTTTATGCCTCTGGCTTTTTTTTCTCCATCTACAGTCTGTATGAAAATACCTGTAACGTGCACTTAGATCAGCTGAAAACCCAGGCGTAAAAAAAAAAGGGCGACGTTGGACATTAAACGCGGCTGAGTGAGTTCCATTTCCTTTGACACGCAACACGTACTGGCTGCTGGGAGCAGATCTGGGTTAAATGGCGTTAGTCGTTTTTCTTAAACCCTGAATGTGGGATTTTATGTTTGTTTGCAATGCACAGCTCCCCGTCTGGTCCTCCCAGGAGGTAAAACCCAACACAACAAACTGATTTCTGACATTAAATTCATCACAACCCAAGTCAATAGAGCAAGATCCACTGACATTTTATTGTGAATGCTAACAAAAGCAACGTGTTCATGTATTCATTCCAAACACCTGCAAGGATATAATTGGTTCCTTTCAGGTCAAAATAAAAGACGCCTTTGGGAAAATCGCTGACAAAAAGAAAAGAAGGACCGACAGCTCTCAGTCCTCCTGGCTGATGATCAGCGCTGACGCTCTGATGCGAGAGTCTCTCTTCTCCCGGTTCTGCTTCAGCCTCCGGAGCACCGGGGCGGCGCCGCTGTCGCCCGCCCAGGGAGCGCCTCCTGCTGCTGGGACGCACTGCGGACCCGGCTGGGGGTCTGACCAAGAGATTACCTCAGGTTAGGCACCAATCAGACACTTTGAACCCATTGTAACTTATTAAAAGATGATCAAATGTTGAGGCTGGAAGTGAACTGGGGGTTACTTTTCACTCTGTATCTTAAACTTTGAATATTCTAAAGTGCATTTGCAAGAAAATACTAATGCAATTACAAAATTGAGGCCTTTCACAATCGTGTCTTTCCTTATTAGTGAACTCATAGTATTAAAGGAACATTCCAACATTTCGCCGCATATGCTTTCTGTTAAATTGTCAGTTTTGCATTATATTCGGCCCCTTTGAGAGTTAAAATATGTTGTCAAAACACCTCAAACTGTCGATTCCTAACCTCATTTATAGGTTAAGTAGTCAGAAACATATGCCCTTAGTTTCCTAGAGCTGCTATCAGACCATAAAGACACACAAAAAACTACACGATACCAATATTAACCTACACCCCTTTAAAAAATACAGGACAAAGAGACACCACACAGCGTACCCCGTGCTTGGTCCTGGTTCTCCCCCATCGCTCTCCTCCTCCTCTGCAGCACCTGCAGGAGCTCTGCTTCCCCGACGTTTCGGCCGAGTCCCCGTCTGGATGGAACTCTGCGGAGCTGCTGACGTTTCCTGTTGTCCTGTAGAAAAGGCGAAAGGTGTGTTTTAAAGCAGCCGCGGCGGCTCGGGTCGTCATTCCTCGCTCCCGTGTTTGACCTTCGTGTGAGTCGATGTACATTACCAGCATCCCTTTCAAGTCCAGGATCGCAGATTTTCTGTTTTCACTCCTCTGGTCCTGCGAGAAGATTCGGGAATCATTTGAAACTGCGATTTAACGATGAACAAGAAGGAGCGAATGTGCACGAGGACGACTGACCTTCCACGAGCCGTCGTCCTCCTGTGAGCAGAGAGTTCATCAGTTATCACCACAAGTTCCTCCGATCATTTCAAATGCAAACACACATTACATTCAATGGGGAGTGCAAACAAAGTCTTTGTGGGTACAATTTGTCCACCTGTGTTTTCTTCATGGGCCTCAGGATGATGCCTCTCTTTATTCTCTCCATCATTTCATCCACCGCTTTCGCCTTCATGTCCAGCAACGGCGACGCTTCTTCAAGATTAGAGACGGAAACTATATTTGAAAGTGTTTTAACCTTTAGGACTGAGAGGACTCTCTGCTGTGGAGTCTGTACTGGATCTAATTTATATTACAATGAGGTGAAAGCAAAGTATCGGGCTTTGAGAAACCAGGGGGGGGAAACAACAACAAAAAGAGACAAAAATCCAGGATGACTGATACATCTATGTGACATTGCTGCATTTGAATCAGTGACTTACTGCTTTGATCAGCTTTACTGGCTCTTTCTGCTCTTCTTCTTCTCAGGAAATCAAGTGAACTTGACACACACACAGAGAGAGAGAGAAAGAGAGAGAGAGAGAGAGAGAGAGAGAGAGAGAGAGAGAGAGAGAGTGTGGGGGGGGGTCATATTGTTATACACGGTGAAACAGTGTTTAACAATTCATAAATTATTAAACACACAGTCATTAGGGTGTAAAAAGCCTCTGATACAGTATTTTAAACTGAGTGGCTTTAATTAAACATACTTGGTGGCAGCAGTGAGTACTGGTGGAGGAAGAGGAGGAGGTGGTGGAGGAGGAGGAGGAGGAGGAGGAGGAAGAGGAGCAGGAGTGCCTTCGTCCTCGGGCTCTTCCTGCCGGCTCAGTGCTTCTTGTAGCCGCTTCACTACAAAGGAAGATGATGAGTATCACGAGCTCAGAGAGCCTTCGCTAACTACAGAATGATATTGATCCATTTCACACGAAGCGCCGGCTCCTTCGGGGGAGAGCGACGCGAGCCCGTCGAGGCAGACATGTTTTTAGGAAGACACCGCTTGTAGAAACTGTTGCCTGTGACGTCACAGGACAGTTTGACGCCCGTAGTTCGAACACACAGAAGAAGAAGCGGCTTCCACTTTGGCTCCAACATTGCAGCCGTTGCTCTTCACCCTTTCCTCCAGCTACTATTTTAACACGTTGGCTCAGAAAGTTTACCCCCACCCAACCACCACCACCACCACCCGGCTACCTTCCTCCTGGAGCTGCGTCACGCAGCCGTTGGCTCCGGACAGCTGCGCCTCCAGGGCCTCCTTCTGCGCCTCGCTCCCCTGCAGCTGGTCCCTCAGGTTCTGCAGCTCCGAGGCGCCGGCGCTCTCCTCCACAGCGCCCTGACTCCGTCCGACCTGACGACAGGGAGGAAGGGAACGGGGGCGCGTGACGGAGAACATGAAAAGGAGCATCTCTCGCTCTGGCTTTTGTCTACACACACACACACACACACACACACACCTGGTCCTGGTAGGAGCGTTGTATATCACACAGGGCCGTGCTGACGTTGGAGATCTGCTCCAGCGCCCGCTGCAGCTGCAGCTGCAGGCCGATCTCCGAGCCCTGCGGCGGCGTGTCGCTCTCCACCCGGGCCGTCGTCTGCTGCACCAACACCTGACCGAAGAAAAGAAAGAAAGTCATTGACGGCGACGAGCCAAAGGTTTGAAACAAAGTGAGACCTGAATAGCTGGTCGTTCACGTTCCCCACCAGGAGGTTGTCACAATGCAGAGTGTTGTCAACCCGGTGCGTCACTGAGCAAAGACTTCTTTATCGGCTGCATTGGAGAACAGAAACAACGCACACGGGGTCACAAACGGCGATAAGTGGCTTGAAAGCAAGCATTTTAAACGTCATGCGTAGTTCATTCAGCGCGAATAAAGGACGAAGAGCGACGCAAACCAACATTGTGTTCTTCTGCGTGAGCTCACGTGAGGTTTTTTAATGTCCATACAGATTAACATGTGAGTATTGATCAGCTGGACTGGATTAGATGGCGCTGTTAATCCGCAAACTAGTTTGGTCAAGTCACAGCAGGCCACATGTGAAAGACATTTAAAAGTAGCTCAGGAAGAAGTAAGGAAAGCGAGGTATTTTATAGCAGCGGTGTAGTAATAAATTGAGGTTTCAATGTTTTATCGTTATTTAAAAACCTCTCACGTGTAATTTGTGTGTGTATTTGTGTCTATTTGCAGGAACAATACCGAAGGAGGAGAGGATCTCAATGCATGCTGGTCTTATGGGATTCCCTGTTCCCTTCTCGTGAGCACGTCCGTGATCAGAGAAACAGGAAGTGCGAGGAACAAAAAAAGAGTTGTTTTTTTTCTTTTCATTTCTACGGCCTGCAGCGGCGGCTTCAGTGAGCTCTGTTTCGGCACGAGGACGCCGCGCCGCAAAAGACGGCGGCGCTCCAATCCCGGGTCTCCCCCCTCGGCGCCGAGCAATTTTCACACAGCAATTAGCACAATTATTTCCTACACACAGACACCACCAGACACGGGCGACACAAAGAGACAAAGACGCGCGCACAAAATAAACCTCCAAATTGTTTCCTGTTTTGGGGGGCGCCGCGTCATTATACCGCCGCGCATCACACAGGAGAGGTGTGAATGGTTGGTGTTTTCAAAACACATGAAAACAGACAAATAGTAGTGCACACAAGAGGCATTCAGCGCAGGGGGGGGGTCTTTTAACATGAATTGAGAGTAAAGGGGGGGGGGGATTGTGTGAACAGTTGGGGGTCCTTTTCACAGGTAAGGACCCCTGCGAGGCGGCCCATTGTGAGCCTGTCCGGTAAATGGAGGACGCCGCGCACAAAGGCGACAATTGCTATATGCTCGGCAAAATAGAAAGGTGTCAGGCAAAGACAGGTTGTGCTTAAAGACCACTATTCTCCTTCAGCGGCGGTGATGACCACTAATTACGGGGAGGGGAGGGGCCAAATGGGAAGCGGAGGGAACAGAGCGACGTTTTTTGAAAGAAAAGGCCTTCATTATAGGAGCAGCTGGGGCAGCAGAAAACGGTGTGTTTGTATGTGTGTGTGTGTGTGTGTGTGATTGGGTATTTGGATTTTAAGTGAATTGGTGTTTTTTGCAGCTTGTGTACGAGTGTGTGTCTGCTTTTGTCTCTTGTGTGTGAACGCTTCGCCTCACACAGAGAGCCTGGATGTGACCAAAGTGTCATCGGTGTGAAAACAGAGAATGGAGACCCCCTTCTCCTGTCCCGCCACATCATCTGACAGCAGAGGTGTGTGTGTGTGTGTGTGTGTGTGTGTGTGTGTGTGTGTGTCTCCCTCTTCATTTCTCCCCCTGTCCGAGTGTCCGTCTGTTCGCCATAGCCGCCCGAAGGTCAACACTCTAACACTCATGTTCCCTTCCTGTGGCACGACCTGTCACCCTCAGTATCTATAGGTGTGAATGCATGACAAAATGTTTTGTGCATTGCAGAAAACACACACACACACACACACACGCGCACAGAGACACAAACACACAGGCATGCCAGGCGCTCACACCTGGTGGGCGAAGACTTCAGCGTGCTGCCGGAGGCCCTGCTCCAGCTCCAGCTTCTGAGACATTTCTGCAAACTCGTCTGTGACAAGCTGGGAGACTGTGCACACACACACACACACACACACACACACACACACACACACACACA
Organism: Clinocottus analis; assembly: GCF_023055335.1. Classification (NCBI taxonomy): domain Eukaryota; kingdom Metazoa; phylum Chordata; class Actinopteri; order Perciformes; family Cottidae; genus Clinocottus; species Clinocottus analis. Next base: position 3,858,397 of record NW_027175943.1, read on the forward strand.
CACACACACAGAGCAAATTTAAGAGGTATTTCAGATGGCATTCATGATGTTTTTAATTAAAAAAACGAACGTGAAATGCACTGAAATGATTCATTGCTTAATAAATAAGTCCATCTGACGAAAAATGAAACACGTTCGTTATTTATGAAGCAAAAATGGCATTTATACGTATTCAGTTCTCTCAATTATGAGGATTGGCTGCTTTTTCTTTTTTCTTTCTTATAAAAACTCTGCAAAAAAATGAGGTTAAAGGAAAGACATGTTCTAGTAATTTTGACATTTTTGAGATAAAAGAAATAATGATCTATTTGGTACTGTTTGGAAAAAGAATATTGACAGATTAACAATGAAAATATGTGTTAGCTGGAGTCCAAACGTCTTGACGACTCACCGCGTTCGATTTTATTCAGGGTCTTGTTCTGTCTGCTCATTTTCCTCAGTATGGCCTCTTTCTCCTCCACCTCCAGAGCAAGCTGAGAGAAAAGCTCTGCGATGAGACTCCAAGTACACATACACACACACACACACACACACACACACACACACACACACACACACACACACACACACAGATATACCTGCTCTCTAAATTGGACCTGCTCTTTAGTCAGATCCTCCACCTGTTGCTCCAGCTGCATCTTCTCAGCCAGCAGACTGTCCACGGACCCCTGCAGCTCTGCCACACACACACACACACACACACACACACACACTGAATTACCCAAAATAATCCGTATTTGTAATCTGAGTTCAGTTTACCCGTGATACTAATCTGATTATGTGGTATTTTGGAACATGGAAAAATATTCACGGACAAACACATCTTTTTTTTTTTTTTATCATTGCTTTATTTTGGGTAATATTTGGCTGTTTGGTGTAGAAAGCGACAAAACAATGAGCCGGTGGTCCCAGTTAGGCTTCCCTTCACCTGCGGCGTCCTCTCACCTGTGATCTTTGCCTGATTCTCCATCAGCAGCGTCTCTTCGCCGAAGTCGCAGTCGACCTCATCGCGGTGAACCGCGGGGTCGGCCTCTGGGTCAAAGGTCACGGCAGCCCAGTTTTCCGGCAGCTCGGGGATGAGCGGCATCGTCATCATCTGGCTCGCCCTCTTCAGCACTTTGTTCTCTTTGGTCACCTAGGCAACAGAGGAGAGGACGGCGGGACCGGAGGTTTGTGAAAATGACACATAGATTACGTCATTTTACAGGATGTGAAGCTGCCGCTTACTTCAGCCTCTGCCCATCGTCATGATGAGGAAAAGAAAGGAAGAAAAGGCAACGTAGGGAAGAAACACAAAAGACCACAAAAGGACATAGGAAAGAGGTAAAGAAAGATGTATAGCAAAGGAAAGGAAAGGAAAGTAGAAGAGTGAAACGGCAACATAGAGAAGGGAAGGAAACAACACAAAAGACAACAAAAGGACATAGGAAAGTAGAGGAGGTAAAGAAAGATGTATAGCAAAGGAAAGGAGAGGAAAGTAGACAAAGGAATAGGCAATATAGGGAAGGGAAGGAAAGGAAACAACACAAAAGACAACAAAAGGACATAGGAAAGTAGAAGATGTATAGCAAAGGAAAGCAAAGGAAACAACAGGAAAGTAGACGAATGAAAAGGGGAACATGAAAGAAAGGAAACGAGATCCAGGGCAAGTGGGCAGCGAAGGACACAAGAAAGAAAAGGAGCAACAGTAAGGAGACGTACTTTGACAGCCAGCGCCTCAGCGCTCTCCCTACAGGAGCGCTCGATCTGGAACTGCATCTCCAGCACATTTATCTCTTTCAAGAGCTGATTGGAGGCTGGAAATGAAAGGAGACGAGTTGTTATAGAGCAAGGAGACAAGTTGTTATAGAGCAAGGAGACGCCCGACTTAAATCCCACAGAATCAACCGGACACTAGTTATGTCGCACTGCCTACAGATGGATCAGAGTCTCCACAGCACCACATCAATGCTCCTGAAGAAATGTACGATTCTCACCTTCCTCCAGTTCAGACAGTCTCTGGTTGGCTTCGTCCCTCTGAATTTCCAGGATCTCACACTGACAATAAAAAGGTCAACAAACAAACAACAGGCGAAGCAACAAATTGCTGCGTTTGAGTTTATTCACATTTTCCTCCCCACAAAGCTGGAGATAGTTATATTCATTTATACCAACAGGTAACAGCGCCGTCACTTTTGAAACCGTACCCAGGACTCGAGGATACGATGACGCTACATGGTGCTACAGAACTAACAATGATACCTGGATGTCTCCCTCATCTTCAGAAGAGAAATCCGTCTCGCCTTCAGACTCTGCACAGGGGGAACAAAACTCATCAACAGGTTTGTGGCAAAAGAGACAAGAAAAGATGTTCAGCTGGGAGGCGTAAGAATCAAAGATCCTCACATCCTGTCAGGGTGAGGAACTACACAGGAATACAGGAAGTGAAACCACAGAAGGATCATAAACTGACGAGAGTTTTCATTTGCTAGAAACTGAGTTTCATTTCTTGAAACAATAGTTTCACATTTGTCATTTATATCCAAACAATAGTCCAGTTCATAACCCACAGAATATTTACATAATCCACTGTTTTTCTGCAGGTTTAACAAGTAAGTTGTATATAACGTGTTCATTAGAGGAGTAGTTACCTTTTGTACGGAGCCTGGCTAGCAGTTTCCCCCTGTTTCCAGTCTTTGTGCTAAGCTAAGCTAACAGTCCTATTGATCTTCACAATACTCTCTGGAATAAAGTTAATCAAACTATTGCTGAAGTACGAAACCAGAGCTCATGAATACTCGTCTAACTCTCAACAGGAAAATGAATTATTCCCAAAATGTATATCTTAAGCTGTAATGAAGTGCTGACTCATTCCAGTTATCTTTTTTTTTCAAGCGTTGTCAAATATCACCAAAGGAAATAATCCCCAAAAATGACTGAAAGAAAACATCCACCATTTAAAAAAATATATAGAAAACCAGCTTTAATTGAACAGCTGCACAAAATGAGAGTATTTTATTGTTCATAAAAGGTTATTTTGAACTTTTTCCTCCACAGAATCGTCATTATTTAAGAAATTTTAAAAAAGAGCCGTTTTAAAAATGAAAAAGCGAGACATATTGTGATACCGTGACTTCATATTGAAACCCTGAAGGTCATCATGTGACTCAAATAATGTCTCAGCCTCAGCTTACAGCCACATGATCAAGTCTTACCTGCTGCTGCACCTTGAGCCCACATCCTGCCGTCTGCACCGCTTCCAAGCTTTTGCTTCAAAATGAACTAACAAATTAAGCCTCACATTTAGACACAAACGAAAACGGCTCGCTACTTAGGAAGCGAGCGGGAATCCCTACTTGAACCCTCCCCCACTGCTTCGATTTAAAAAAGAGGAACTTTTATTCCCGTTCACCAGCCAAAAGGCCGTCTTCGTCGTCACAGTCTGATATGGATTCATATAAGGAGTTTCTATGTGTGTGTGGTTGCTGAAAAGACGTGATTTTGACCTTAATATTTGCCTTTGATGTCACAGGTAAGTTGTAGGTCGAGCTGGTTGAACTTTTCCCCCCTTGTCATGCAGCGAGAAGAGGAAAATGTCGCCTCTGTCCGTGCACGTGGTCTCTACGGGACGACACTGTCTCTCCACTGCGAGATCAACGTCACTCAAGCAGCCGGAGCGAAGGCAAAGCTGTTTTTATGCCGTTATTAGCGTCTGTGCTCAGAGTTCACGACCTCTGAATCTGACCTGTATGGGAACCAAATATCCAGGGCGATAATTCAGGTGGTGACGGCGGCGGTGACGCTGCTGATGACACGCGTCCCCCTCCCAAACCCCCGATGAATAATTAAAAAAAAAAAAAAAGGAATGTTTTATTTATTCATCTGCCTTCCAGGAGTTTATTTCCAGGAGTATGCAGAGAGTTTGGTCAGGGTTAAGTACGAGTGCATTTATCTGTTGGCGGTGGATTTGGAGGGTGCTCCAGATGGGCGGGGCAGGAGGTCAGGTGGGGAACAGCATCTTTAAAAGCATGAAGCTATTCTATGGAAACGCTCAGTAGTTTTCTCTTTTTTTTTTGTATCAAACACAACTCAAAAAGGAGCAAACGGTTAATTTGTGAGGGACTATTTTCAGCTGCGGATTAACACTTGGCTCTCCAGTAACTATTTAAAGCAACAGGACTGGAAAAGTGTCCATTGCAATGCAGGACGCAGTCGTGGATCAATAGGTTATCGCTATAAAATCATCAAAACAAAAGCGAATATTTGTTGAACGTTCACATTTTGTGCTGAAACATGTTTAACAGTGGCCTTGACCAGCCTCTGTTCATGTTAAATCACACATTTTGAATACACAAAGATGGTGAAGATAGCTCATGTTTAATCATTCCTGGTGAAAATAGGTCGTATTTCAAATAATCAAAAGACCTCATTTGGATTTTTGCGTTTAAATCCCCTGCAACAAGCGCACGGGCCGCCGGCTGAGCTGAAGGATGAAACACTGCCGGGTCTCATGCCGGTGACGTCCTTGTAATTTAATGAGTCTTTTCTCTCTTAGTGTGTTGCTCTCTTTACAGGCACCACCTGAACACCCAAACCTCCTCCAGCCTGTCACCCCGACCTTTACTAATGATTCTTCAGCATGTTAATAAAGGTGAAATTGTCACTTAAGATTAGCCGTTGTCTGGTGTTTCTTTCAGTGGGCGACATTGTCAGAAAACTCCTCATTAAAAATGGGTTTTTTACATCCTATTGAGAAGTGGACTAATTTTCACTATGAGGCTTTTTTATTACAGTATGACATATAAGCTTTTTATTCAATATATTGTATAATTTTCTTTATATAAAAAATGTAGTTATGGAGATGACTGGGGTCATTTCTTTAGTATTTTTTTCTGGCCCTTTTGGGACTTTTAGCATATAGTTTATGACACATAGTAAAAAATTAAAAAAAATCTCACTATAATATTATTTCTGTCTATTGAATACAACAATTAATTATCTAAATCTAAATGTTTTAGTATTTTATGTATTGCTGCAATGTTGTTGACATATTAGCATGTGTGTCTCTAAACATATATTTATGTATTTAGTCGAAACAACGTGTTTGTAAAGTGGTGCGGCTCAAAAGGTTTATGTCAGAAGTGGGATTCGAACCCACGCCTCCAGGGGAGACTGCGACCTGAACGCAGCGCCTTAGACCGCTCGGCCATCCTGACTGATATCCGGTTCTCTATCAACTTCAGATTACATTTTCTGGGGTGATTCACTCATAACTCGATAGTTTAGCGATAAACGCAACATTTTAATCAACGTAATTAACACGTGACCTATAGGGACGCGTCCGCGACCGCGTGGCGTGTTTCCTGTGATGTCACACACGTTAACTGGACGTGTGAAGGTCGCACACACACACTTGCTGCAGTTCTGCTCCCAGAATAAAAAGCTACAAGTTCCGGGTGAAAGTTTGAGTTTGTGATAATTTTACACTGTGGAAAAGTAGATAAGCAAGGTCGTGCACGCTTCTTGAAACCAAACCCTGTTGTAATAAAGTTATTATTTGTATTTAATAATCCTTTATTAGACCCCACAGTGTGGGAATTACATGTCTCTGCACCCATTCTTAGTAATTAAGGAGTAATCAGGGGTATTAATATTTCTCTTAAAGAAATGTAACTATAATACCTTTGAAACTATAATTTATAAACACACATATTAGTGGTCTGTGTTTGTCCTTGAGGGACTCTCTTTTTTTTAATGGGTCACCTAATCAGAATACAGTTTATTTTTGCACTTCATACACTATTTAGGAGACATTTAGGAGTCTCGAGAAGCATAACACAATATAAAAAGACACATGCATACATTTTAGGGAAGAAATAAACGATCACAGAATACTGGAATACAAGGAATCATTTAATATAGCGATGTATGCAAAGTAATATGCAGGTCATCCTGAACCATTATTGTCTTTAATTGTAATTAATCAAGTGAGATGAGATGGTCCCAGACAGATATGACATCATGAATAAATGAAAAAGGCATGTGGCCACCATCCTACTCTTCTTCTTTTCATTTTAATTGGTCTATGAAGTTTTCTCTTCCTGGAGACCGTGACAGTCGTCCTCCTGAACTCTGCTGCAGCTCTGGAGGACCGAAAAAAAGATTCATCTTCTCTACATCTCCGCCATGATTGGCTCAGAAAGCCACACACATGCCTTTCGGGGTGAAAATCTCAAACCTGGCAACCCCTCCCCTCATCTGCATGCAGGCAGCGGCGTGGATTCAAAACTGAACGGAGCTTTAATGGTTCCGGTTTGACGACAGCAGCATCTGGTTGCTCGATGGCTCGGGGGAGTTGGACTGTTGGGTTTCAACGCTCGCTGATCTGATGTGTTTCCGGCCGAAGAGGGGAAGCTCGTGAATATCTGCTAAAAATCTGCACGTGTAAAATGAGCGTCAACAACAACACAAAAAACGAGTAAAAGATTATGGGAGCGAGAGAGAGACAAACACACAAACAAACACACACACACACACGCTCACCTGCTCCGGCTCTGGCGTACTCAGCACTAATGACTGTGTGATTGGATTATCGGGGCTTTTAGCAGCACCACAGCTGCAGCTGACAGGGAAGCTAACCTGCACAGGCCAAGCCGGGGTCAACAAGAGGTCGCGACCTTTGCATAAGACGAGGCCTTTGGGCGGGGCGGCCAGAAGAGAGGAGGGGGGCAGGCGGGGGAGGACGATGTGGGGTTTATTTTTTTAATTTATTTCCAGCAGAACGGTGACAGTCAGGATCCGTGTTTCTGGGAATCCAGAGAGGAGGACGGACGGTGTTGGGAGGAGGGAGACGGGATGCGCTCTGACAGCAGAGCCTCCCAGACACTGCTGGCCTCCCGGTGACTCCTCCACGCTGGAAAACACACACAAAGACAGAGCCGGGTCCATCCACTCTGCTTTCTCCAGCTCACACTCTCACCCCCACCCTCCCCGTCTCCATCATACATTTAAAAAATAAAATGCGTATCCGAGGCATTACGGTTTGTCCAAACAAACCTCGAAACAGAGGGAGATCCTTTTCCATGACCCCAAAGTATCCTTTACCCGTCTGCCAGGAGCCTGAAAGGGATTTTTGTAAGCGCTTAATGGGATATTTAACATGTGGGCCACGTTTACCACTTCATGTTACATCACACATTTAAACGTGTACTGCGATCAGACGGCAGCGTCTGATTCAATCAAGACACTCGTGACCACGGCCCCTCTGCCGGACCGATTATGATATATCTGATATTCTATATTCTACGATAATGAAGAGACAAACACTTAGCGCCATTAATTAATGGTGGATATGTGAGGCTGCAGGTGTACATGACTCTCAGTGAGTCCACGGCTCAGAGGAGCGGCCTGTGAGTCAATTCCCTGCAGGGATTTTTTTTTTGTTGCTCTGCATTAGTTGGACCAGTGGAGCAGAGTGAGGTTGTAGTGAGTGAATGACAAAAAACTCACATTACACACGCAGACCCACACACCGACCCACTGAACCGAGGGGTGAACGTTTCGGACTTTATTGCTTTATGGGGACTTTTTTTTTTTTCACCAAAGAGAGAGTTTAAACTATTTGTGTGGATTTCTTTAGTTGTACTTTTGTTGAGATGATATACTTAATGTGTGTGTTTTCTACCTGATTTATCCTTTAAAAGTTTTGTATGAAAACAAATGCATTGTGCGTCCGTCTCACTTTATGTAAAGTGTGGAAATGAAGTCTCTAAAGCCATCACTGAATACTTGTTTTAGTTTTAGATCAAATATACAAATACTGGCAAACAACTATTGTGTGTCTGTGGCGTTAAATCCTGTTGTGTCTTTCATTTATTCCACTTTCTTTTTATTCCTTAACCACCACTTGTTGTGTGTGCTCATTATATTGTTCAGAGATGTATTAAGTGTATTTTTTTTTTAAACTTAATTAAGCAGAACATTTGTGACTCTATTGAATTCAGGCAATGTTGTTGTTGTGTTGTGCTTTTGTATCGAGCCAAAATGTAACAATAGCAGATTTGAGAAGGTTTTTTTTTTAATGTCCTTCAAAGGAAAAAAGAGGTTTTGGAGACAATCATGCTCCTCAAGCGAGGCATTGACAACTAATACTGTGTCAGTATCGTATCCTGAATACTTTTATAAGATCAATCATTCTGTTGGACAATTAATAAGAAAAATACAGATAAGAGGCAATTAAATTAAAGTAAATTGTAAAGAAAGACACTTGTAGTTTTGATTGTTTGTCTGTCACCTTTATGACACTTTAAACTACTGTGTTTGGTTCACCAATATATTCCTGTTACACTGTGTTTTAAAAAAAAATAAAAGCTTAACTCCATGACATTCATGTCCCTGCACATGTAATCGTATTAGTTGCTGTGATTTCCTTCGACAGGAAACAAACCGACACGCTACTTGCAGCCGGTGGGTTTTCCCCCCTGAGCTCTGTAGGTGTCACTCTAACTCTGTGATCTGACACCTGTTGCTGCGCCACATTTCTTCACGGGTTCATCTTTTAGTGCTGATCTCTACGTCTTTACAACTGCGGGCCGAGCCCTTTCATTTGGGATTTGAACACAAAAATGAAACAAGTACCAACACAAATAAAAGCAATACGTCTAATAATGATCAAGCCGCTCAGAGTTTCTTTACTTCTACATTAAAACAAATCTTTTTTCTCTTCCAGTGCTCGTGCCAGACTAAAATCTAAACGTCTATATAAAACAACAACAACAACAACACGGCTCTATAGTCACTGGGCTCCCAGACGCTCTGTCAGCGTCTCCTGTAACGACATCACCGTCTCGCTGTGATGATGTCACAGGGGAAGCCGTCTGCTGGGCCCCGGCACCACATGGCACAGGCGGGCCCGAGCGGCCGCCGTCTGCGGGTCAGGACAGGAGAGGAAGCAGGGTGTCTGGTCACGGTGGGCACACAGTGGCACTGTCTGCAGCTGGACACACACACACACACACACACACACACACATGCATTCACACACGGCAGCTGATGGATAGAGGCATCTGTCTGTCTGGGAATTAACAGCGTAGATCTGTATAATTTTCTTTGTCACAATAAAAAAAAAAACATTTCATTACCTTCTCGCTCTTAAATCACAACTCGCTGTACGTTTTAGTCGCCGCGCCGTGATTGCTGCTTATTTTCTCCTCAACACACGTCGGGGCCTATTTGTTCTTATCAGTGTGGAACATCATTCGACGTCAATTACCTGATTGCTCCGAACACACACACACACACACACACTGTTATTTCTGGTGAATGCCGCTTTTACATGCAATCACCTCATTTCTGTTTTGATGACAATGAATGAAATTTAAATCCTAATTTTCCTTTTTTTTTCCACTGAAAATGGAGATACGAGATTGAAGATTTAAATGTGACCGGTAAGGACATTATGAATATGTTTTCCCCGTGGAAGAGAAGTTTCAAAGGGCAAAAGGTCAAGACCAGGCTGTCCATGTATGATTAAAACATGTTTGTCTCGATACGACAGTAAGCCTCTTCTCAACAGTGCATCTATCGAAATGTGTACAAATTAAAAGTGGAAATGGGACGACACCGGGCATGAAAAACATCCAAGGCCACGCCCATTCCTCCCCCGTCATCACTCCATCACTCCTCCTGGTATCTCTTGGTATTTCCTCTCTGTTACATTCTTACCTCACGTTTCCTGTTGCTCCTCCTCTCCCTTCCTCTCACATTCAGTTTGCCTTCGTTTCCTCTTTTTTGCTCCTTTTCACTTCCTAAAAAGTCTTCACCGCTTCCTCTTTCTCAAACTCCTTTCCTAAAACAAACCCATCCTCAATATTTCCATCCTCCTTCCTCTCTCACAGTCCACACTTCTTCTTTTCCTCTTCCTCGCCATTTCTCCTACCACTCCCAAAACTTCCTATCCATCCCTTTTTTCCCCTCCTCAGCCTTTCATCTTTTTTCCTACCTCTCCTCCTTCCTCCTCCTCCTCTCCCTCCTCTTCCTCCTCCTCTCTGTGCAGCTGGTGAGGCCCTTCCATTAGTCCTGACATGCAGAGGCACTGATTCTGTAAAGGTCGTGACCCCTCGCAGCGGGCTTCGCCAGGGCTTAGTCCTACACACTCGCACATCTGCGTGCCCCGGGATGCCCACCACATGCATGACTCCCCCTTTCTGCAACACACACACACACACACACACACTCATATCTGCAGAGAATACTGTATGTAGTACATATGTAGTGCAGCGTGTAGCTCAGACTCTCTCTCTCACACACGACTTTGATCTGCTTTCATCATTCTGACAAGTCTAAACTCCTCCCTCAATAACGCCAACTGACTGTACAGCTGCTGCGGCTGTAAGTGTGTGTGTGTGTGTGTGTGTGTGTGTGTGTGTGTGTGTGTGTGTGGGAGAAATCCTGCTTAATTGGACTGCTGCAGGCTTGGGAAAGACCCACAGTCGCTCTCTTTTTCTCACCCTTCTCTCTCTTTGTCTCTCTGGTCGTCCACCTGTACTCTTCATAATCTGTATAATCCCGTGGTTCTGTAAATCAGCGGCGCTGCTCGTACAGTGAACTGCACAGCTGCGGCGATTGCAGGTGTGCTTTGGGAATCCATTCGAATGTGACCACAGCAACAACAAAAAACAGCTCGGAGGCAAATTACCGAGCGTCGTCCGTCGTTCACGACATCAGCAAACAGGCGTTTATATTTAGCCTCGGTCATCAGGTGCGTGTGTGTCCTTTCAACCGCTGAGGGTCAGATGGGGTTTAAAAAAAAACAATCAATGACGCTCTGCAGTTCAGCTTCAGAGCCACTTATCCAACACAGTGGGGTTCATCCTTCACAATAACTGATTGAGAAGATGCACAAGACACGTTGCTTCAGTTTGATGACGGCTAGCAGCTAATAGCTCAAAGGCCGAAGCCATCCATCCATTTCCATCCATTATTATTATTATTATTGATAATCAACCACAACAAGCATCTCAATGCTGTCTTGCAAAAGAGGGGGTCTCACATGTGGACCCAGTGGTCCATCTGAGACCCTCAACCAGGATGTCCTCACCTCATTCTCCCCTCCTCTTTCATCTCAGCCGTCTCTCGCCTCCTCGCTTCCTTCCCTTGCACCCTTCCTCCCCTTCCATGACTCCCTCCTGCTCACTGTAACTGGCAACTTTGCTTCTCTACCCCTTTTGTGGCGGGGACAAAGGGGGCCGGTGCCCTCTCGCAGGCTATGTTACAGGCTGTCACATGAGGCGGACACTCTGGGACGGCCCGGCGTTATCTGCTGTGACAACTCAGATTACTTCCACGGCCTCCCATCTGATCAGCACATCCAATTCAATTAGTGGCAATTAGTCCTGGTCCTCCCCCCCTGTGTCTCCACAAAAAAAGCAGAGTTGCCGAGGCTCGACCTGGCATGCTCGCTGGTGAACAACTTTGGAACAACTTGTAGCCCCCCCCCCCCCACACACACACACAATGACTCATTCACACATTCATACTCATATTCACCGTCAGAGCACATATTCAAAGTGACACATCACACAGTTCTTCTGCGCACAAAACTCCCACACATCCAAATCGGCAGCAACACACAGAGACGGACATGAAGGCGACGCACAATCTGCACCTAAAAGAAGTGTACAAACTCATTTAATGAACATGTTTATATTTGTAAGGTGAAGGTTGTTGCTGGTAACGGCGAAAACAAAGATTCATCGCCTAACTCTGCGGTTCCTGTCGTCCTTTATCCAGCCTTTTTTCGCATCTTTCAGCTGATTGTTTTGGTTTTCTGGCCCACAATTGTTCTGTTTTGCGTCACATTCGCTGCTGCGTGAGCGTCGGCTGCAGCAGGCACGTCATTTTAGCGAGAAAGCCACTGTTAGCTAGCTGCCGTGCACCAAACAGCAGACAGACAACGCTAGCAGCAGCTAGCTGGTGAATAGACCAACGATAATAATACTTTGATTTTATACAGCGCTTTTCTAAGTGCTCAAAGACGCCTATATAGCAAGTTTTAAGCAGCTAAAGACATATTTCCATTCAGACTTGGAGGTGACCAGAACAGAGCGGAGAGTAAGTGAGTAGCTTAAGTGATCAGGAATATATTTTAAATAAATGTTAATGTTAGATGTGTGGTTTTCGATTAAGGTGCTTGTCATGGTTGCCCCTGAGATGCTAAAGATACAGTTATAGCAGCTTTAATTCACTCACCTACAGTTGTAGACGCCGGTATTTTCACGTTTTTGTGGGATGTGACCCGTTAAATAAAGTCACTTGCAACTGTGCATCATTAAAAATATCACCCGTGTTGTTGTTTTTTTCTATTTCAAAGATTTTTCGAAAAGAGCTCAATAATGAAGTCGTTCAATACGTCTGAAAAAACAACATTAGTGGAGCAGGAATATCTTTCTTTGAAGCTTTCATCTCCTATTCATCATCGTGTGACCCCTCAAGTTCATCTTGACACCCCTTGTGAGGGTCCAGAGCCACGGGTTGGGAACCAACATGGTTTACTGCTTAAATGGACAGATAACACAAAAAGTTGAAAGAATATGACAGAAGAAGAAGAAAAAAAGGAGCCTGCACCGATGCCCTCTGGGTTGTGGGACCCCTTTGTGTGCCGCCAACCCCTTCTTCCCCCACGCTCACCCCTTTCCTCACCCCCCCTCCTCCCACTGTGGGCCCGCGCACACCTGGCCTTCGCAAATTAGGGCCCTGAAAAAAACAGCGAGCGGAGAGAAAAGCGGGATGCGTGGTGGAGCGCGGGGGAGGGGGGCGTTTGGTCGACGGGGTCTTTCAGCATTCCGATGGAGCAAAAAGTTAATGACGGCTCTATTGTGTTGCGAGGAAAGCTGGCCGGAGGAGATGTGTTTCAGGGAATCACGGCCTCGGCCAGTGAGCAGTGACAAAAGGGGGCCGGCCCGTAAGCATGCATTGAGTTTTTTACCGTATTTATATCGCTTACATGGGCGCTTTACGTCGCGCTGGAAAAGTGCAATCGCTCGTCCTCGCTCCCGAAACAATGCAAATGTGTTCGGAGCGGCGAATAACGAGAGCACTTTGTTTCCCCCGAGACAGACGCATCAAGGCTGTCGAGAAAAGGCCCGAATGGTGTTTTAGAGCGAGAAAAAAAAGTTTTTTCCGTTGATCTTTTAATCATATCCAATCACTTTCTCACTCCTTAACTCCCTCCCTCGCCTCCTTCTTCATAAAAGCCGCCCCTAACATGCCCGCCTTATGCGCAGGCCCTTAATGCATGCTGACAGCTTCCCTCCTTAATTGGTGATCACACCCAGATGGATGGTTCCTTAATTTGCTGTTCCCAATAAAGCCCGGCAGCTCAAGGGAAGAAGGGGGCAGTGGGTGGGGGGAGTTGGGGTTGTGGAGGTGAGGGGGATCCTTGATTTGTTGGTTATAGATACAAGAGCAGTAAACACCCTAGGCTTCGGGCCCGACAGTTTGCCCGGGCTTTTGTTCACACGTCCGTTGAAAACAGAGAGGGGGCCCCTCCTCGGCCTCGACCCCCCCTCCCCCTCCACACCCCGCCCCCCCGACAACCCCGCCGCGAGCCCCCGCTCAGGCTCCCCCACCAGCCCCCCCCCCGCCCTCGGTCCGGCCCGGAAGCGCCCTGCATGAATGTGTGTGTTTGTGTGTGTGTGTGTGTTTGTGTGTGTGTCCTCGGTGAGGCGAAAGGCAGCACAAGGAAATGATCTCTCGTGGGCATCTGTGTCTTTTCCCTTTTCATTGACCAAACAGATTGCTGCAGTCCGTCTGAATGAAGGGTGAATGGAGGCGAAGAACGACGCCATGTTCCCCGAGGTTATAGGTTACCGTCCGGGTAGGAACCTCTGTTCGTGTGTGGTCGTTTTTCTGGGGGCTCCATTGGGGAGGACACAAATAGGGTGGTGGACCGGGTCGAGGAGGAGACCCCCTGTTCCTAATGAGGGCAACCTGCAGTGACCCCAGCGGTGCAGAGGGTCAAGCCAGGCCTGATGGGATGATCCAAGTGTGAAACCATGAATTAGGGTACAATGCACAGGATCAGAATGCAGCTGATGCAGCATTCACCATAAGATAATGTTATATTTAACCAATAACACCAGAAAATACACCCATACATGACAAAATTGCATCTTCGATCATTTTTTATTTGACTTTCGATCAACAAGTGTACCTTTATTAGCAATCAAAATCAGGTAACCCGTTCATTTCCACCATAAAATGGATGCGGAGTGTTATCTTATAATCATATTTTAGCATCTATATTGTATGGCAGGCCTGTCCATCTTTGCATCTCTCTGCATGCTGAAGAAAGTTACACAGGGACTGTCAAGAAAAACACAACAACACAAGAGCAAATGAGTGAGGAATGGGTTTGTTTGCTCCACCACTAGCTGCTAACGTTAGCATGTCCAGCTAACTCCTGGCATATCTACAGTAAGTGTGGCAACCAAAGCCAGGAAATAACTGTGTTTGTGGGGCTCCTGGTTGCGTTAGAGGAAGCCCTGTTAGGGATTGAAACCTCCACCGTATTCGATTAGCTATTTTATCCAAATATAACACTTTAGCAAACACAGCCAATGAGATATACGTCGACATTCTCAAAGCTTTTCTCCTGCTAACTAAAACACAAGCGTACTTTTGACCATCCTCAGTTTTCTTCTGTTAATATTTAGTGTTGTTCTGTTGTGTCGGCCTCTCTTTTGAGCCCAGAATTATTGGCAGAATATTTTATTTTGCTTTTCTAAAATATAAAAAGAAACCGTTTTCTCAAAAACCACCTGTTAGCATTAGCCTCAGTCTTTTAGCGCAACATGCTGCATCATGTTCGCGGCCATCACGTTATGAACATATTTAAGTTGCTTGTTTTAAAACGAGTCGGCTGAAGCATCAGTCGGCGTCATTAAACTACAGCTAATTAAATCTGCCGTCAGTCTGTCGTCAACTAGAGAAGAAAAACCTGCATGACTCAGGAAATATGATTGAAATCACACACAGCGGAGGGAATTATTGATCGTGATGGAGAAAGACAATCACTCAAAACTTCACAAGGCCTGCTCAATTTTCTCCTCAAGCTGCCGTGAATACACACGAACACCCTCCAAAAACATTTACACAAGACGAGTGGCCATAAAGCTTTCAATGAGATGCTTAAGACATGCGCGCTCTCTATTAAGATCAACTTAACAAAAAGTCTTTCAGGCCAAACGCTGCGTTCCTCACAACGGACTGCACTCTGCTCGCCGTCGCCTGTTATTTCTTTCTCGGCGTCTCCGATTAGCTTTTGTCGGTTTTGCCTTGACGGGGTGTTGAAGTGTGCGACGGCGACGACGGAAGACAAGAAGGTTTCCGCTCGCAAACTTGCATTCATTAGCGCAGGAGGCACTCTGCCGTGCATTAGCGGCGCGCGTCACTCCAAGAAGTGAAGGGAGAGGAAGAAATTGAAAGACTTTGTGGAAATAAAAGCAGAATTCATCAAGCGTCATGTAACTCAAGGGGAGTCCCAAGGTTTTAGGACTGTTTGCGGCGGCTAACGGAGAAAGATCAGCGCTTTAGAGGCCGGCTGCGTTGAGCTCCAGGAGACGAGCGAAGGTGCCATCTTGTGTCCTTGAGGCGTGATCACTTTCTAACAACCCACTGACCTAATCGAGGAAGATAAGCGCAGGAATGGCCGCCCACACATAAGCAGCTTTATGCCCAAGGCCGAAGTCTATCTGCAGCTCCGTCCACAAAACAGCGCTGGAATGCTCTCCGCGCGCTCGCTGCCGGCTTCACATCATCTGAATGTACACTAAACGGTCGTAAAGGCGGAGGTGGAGAGGTGACGGCGACGTGCTGACAAAGCAGCAGATGAGGAGGGGAAGCGTCCTTGAAGACAACGGAAACGTGTAAATTGAAAAGCACAATAAGGCAGTCGAGTCGCTCTCGGGAGTGAAAGAGAGGGGAAGCCTGTGGCGTCCGGTTACGCCATCGCTCGGGGTGATCGCGCCGAAGGCTAAAAAGACAATTTGTCATCTCAACTTTACGCGTCTTCGGCTGAGCTTCTTTGTTGCCGCGGCGGGATTCATTCATCTCTGTGAAAGGTGGAGGAATTGAAAATGGCAACAGTGCAATGATGTGTTGTCACGAGATGTGTGTGTGTGTGTGTGTGTCCCGCATTTCTTTGGTCTAAACGCCTGTTTGTCCACATGTCTGACCCGTGTTAGGCCTTGAATATAGGTTTGCTGATGGGACTGAAAACATGCTTTTGTTGTGTACAATAGGCTGAAAATATGTTTCATCCTCAGGTAATGCAAGCGTGTTTTCTTTTGCACTACAATGCATCAGTAAAAAAACTAACCATCCTCAGTAATATGACAGCGAACACATGCAAACACATGATTGTTTCTATTAAATCTGACACAAGAAGCAGTTATTGCAGCTCAGTTTGATGTGTACGGGGAGAACGTTCATTCTTAATCTTGGAAACACTCGTCGTGAACGCGACCCCCGCCAGCAGGTCCATTTCGCAGCTCTTCTCCAGCTTTCCATCCTGTCACATGATCTCCATCAGATTGTGAGTACTATTATTGTGTGTCGCTGCTCAGCTTTCACGGTGAACAGCTGTCTACGGATGTACACATGCATCCATTTGAACGGCATGTCTCGGAGACTGCGTCGCTACGATGAAAATGTCCGCTGTGAAAAAAAAGGCACGTGGAGACACTTTTAGCGCGACAAAAAGCGCAGAAGTTACTGTCGAGCGTCTCAGGAGGACGTGAAAGCCGGGACATGAAACTGAAGCTGCGAAATGGGATTCAGCCGTCATGAATTTATGCTTGAACTTGTTCTTTTGCTCCTGCGAGGAGTCAAAATACCGTCCTTTAAAACCGGGCGACGAAACCCACAGACAATTGACTTTTATGTATAATATTTGGTATTTGAATGCACACATCTCACTGCCTTCATTAAGTGCGTCATGTATTGCTATCTCATCGTCACACATCCCTCCTCTGCAGCATTTCATTGTTTTGTTTTTGTAACCCTTGGAGCCAGAGTCTCTTCTTCTCTCTCTCTCTGGAAAGGTTCCCGGGCCGGTTCGGTTCTCACAGGAATGCAGCTGTGAACCTCTTCGGCGAGCTTAAAGCCCGACTCTTGTGTGAACCGTGTCAAAACAGGCAGACGTCACTTAGTCCACGAGAGCCCGGAGAGGCGGGCGGGTTCGGGGCCTCCGCTGAGCCGTCCGGCCCGAAAGGTCAGCTGGCAATTAACCTCTGACCGGGCATGCGTGTCCCCGCCCCGAATTCTCTCAACGTGTCGTTCACTCTTTCGCCCTCGCTCTTCTTCTTCTTCGTCTTCGTCTTCTTCTTCTTCTTCTTGTGCGCGACACACAAACAATCTCTTCACCTTTTTGTTCAACTTGTTTTTTTTCTGTTTTTGTCATTTGCGTGCCAGAGAACCTTTGTCGGGTGTCGCTGAGGACATTTAAAAAAAAAAATCTAAACCGCACAAGTTTGTTTAACGGCAACACACCCCGCTACTCGTCCACAGTGTTTCCCTCCGTTTCGCTGCTTTAACCCCTGTGCTCGTCTGCTCAGTCAGACTAATCCAAACCCTCCCTCTCCTCTCGCCCCCACCCACCCCCATTATGTGACCCCTGACCCTACGCACCTCTTTGAATGTCACATGACCGTGCAGGTGTGGAGGGGTCTCTGCCCCGGCCAACCCCCAATTAGTGACCCTAATTAGTGAAGGAGCCCCCCCGGTGGGCCGCTGAGCTGCTTTATAGGAGGAGGAGGGAGGAGGGAGGAGGGAGGAGAGGAGGGGGAGGAAAGGTTGGGGTGGCAGGAAAGTGATGCATTCCTAAAGGTCTGTGGACCCTCCACAATCACACACAAACACATACGGGGCTGTTAGAGAGAATAAAACAGAGGCAACGTGGAGCTGAGAGTTCATTTGTTGATGCACAACAAACAGCTCTGAAGTGCTGACGTGGAAACGATCTGCTGCTCGGTTTACAACGCCTCACATGACACACACACCGTCCTGCTTCCTGTCGCTCTGCCGTCTCATTGGTTTGTACTGAAGAAAAAATATATATTTTATTTTGTATCTGTTAATATTTCATGTATGGTAAAGATTTGACTATTTAACATTCATGATTGAATTTCCACGATTTATTAAACGCTTAATGAACACTATATTGTAGTGTTTATTAAGTTAGATTTTACTATATTGTAAATAATTTGCTATTCATACAGCAATGTCTATTATAGTTGTTTAAAAATACAATAATTATAGAATTAAAGTGAGATATAAATACTGTATTAGATGTTCATGTACTGCGTATGAAGACTAAATACAGGGAAATAAAATGAAATGTTCCCATTATCTTTCATTATGTGCTAAAACATTGTTTCATATCATGTTTTTTTTTACATTAGTAGTTACAAGTTTCCAGTTTCAGCATTAATATAAGTCTACTGTTTATTCCAAAACTGATTAAATTAATATAACATACATATACCCGAGTTTCACTGGGAAATGACAATTGTTGACAATTTGTTTAACAGAGAAACGAATCTGAATCTGTTATTAAAGACTTTCTACGCAGCTGACTAACCGACTTGAAATGGACATAAAGAAATGCAAATGTGCCAATTCATTTATATTTCTAAAATAATTGCCAAATTACATTTCGCTTTCACATCCTTATAGAGTTTTATGTTCCAAATCGCGTCTAAAACACAGTAACTCCCAACATACACAGATATAATATAACTCCATGAGTTCATTGTTCTGCTGCACACACGCAGCTAAAAAGCATAATCTTAAATCTATTAGGTAATATGGCCGCTAATGAGAGATTACCAATTAAAAGCACTAATAAAAACCCAATTAGCGGGCCGTGTTGCTCCTCACAGGAAGCGGTTTCCCACCATCGTGTCTTCCTCCGGCCCGGCCCTCCTCCCCTCCTCTGAAGCAGGCCACCCATCTGGTCTCCTTTCTGCCGGCCCTCTCGCCTTTTCCTCGCTCAAATAAAGGTGCCAATCACTATAATTGGCACCCTGCGGATCAATTGTCCCGGCATGGAAAAGTTCCCCTGGCTGAAGTCCGGGGGACATGCGTTGCTTGTTCTCTCCCTCGCAGATTAGTCAGACTCGACACATCTTTTGGTGGAGTTTTGGTTGGAAATAATGCGAGAAAAAAAAAAGAAGAAAAGTAAAGTGGGATTTTGCTTAAAGGTTTAAATCAGTGAGCTGAACCCGTTTTTCTGGTCTTTTGAACGTGGACATTGAACGCCACACAGCCGGCGTCCCTCTTTTGCCGGTGCAGGTAACGTGTGACAGGTGCTGCGTCATTCAGGCTTCTGGCTGTGAAGAGGAAAAGAAGTACTTTCACTTCATTGAAAGTGTGAAAATACTTTGAGTAAAAGTCCTGCATTGAGAGAAGTGAAAGTACAGAAGTGTTTGCATAACAACACATTAAAATTGCAAAAGTAAAAGTACTCATAATGCAGATTGGCCCATTTCAGAATGATTATTAATCACTTTAATGTTGCAGCTAAACATGGAGATTAGTATTAATGTCCTTACTGCCCGGTAGCTTTTATTCTCACTTCCCTTAAGTCTCATCTCAAGCCATAAAAACACGACATTGATTCTATTTTGTTTTAATAATCTGAATCTGCAAAGCACTTACTGGAGTCAGAAGTGCAATAGTTGCCTCTTTGTGTGACGTTATATGTTGTCGATCAAGACTGCAGGTTCACCAGCATTTCTGTGTCAAACTTTCCCTCGAATAAAAAAATGTTTTCATGTAAATATGATTTTTTTATTAGTGACAGACATGAAGCTGAATGGCCTAAATCATTCCACATATTTTTGATATTTTTATCCAATTAATATCCCATGGTCACATCAATTCAGCCTTTGTTTGCCACAAACAAAATCAAAAGTGCAAACTATTTAAAAGCCTCGGCAGAGAAACCTGAAAGGATGAAATGCCCACTGCCTTGATGCTTTTTTCCACGCTGATGGGAAGGACAAAGACGACGAGGTTTTCAATAAAATATCAAAATAAAGCAAAGGACTGCCCGATATCCTCGGCGTGGATACAATGCTCGTTGACAGAATACAACCAGAAACGAACATTTCCACTGAATAGTCCTCTAAAAGCCACCCGACACGTCTGAAAATGAAGAAAAGAGAAACACAGGAGGCAAATTACATAGACATATATTTATATGCATATGAATAAAAATACATATACATATTGTACAATATCTTGGCCGAGCGTGAAAACAGCTCTGTCAGCCCAGAAACAGAAGTAAGCCTCTTTAAATAAGTGCAAAATGTTAATGAGACAAAGAATTGTAAAGCATATATAAAGTCTTTTTTGTCAGAATCTTCAGTCGCATTTTGTTTTTTTTTTGTTTTCCTGTTAAAATCACATTGGAGCAGACATGGAGATAACTTGTGCAAAGACCCATTTATATATATTCATATATAAATTTATATCTATGTACATAGCGTTTGTTCATCATAAGTAGCTGGTGCCATTAGCTTGACATTAAGTAACTTTTACTGCTTAAACAAAAGAAGTTATGGCCTATGCAGGACCTCGACTGTGCATAAAGAAAAGAAACAGAAACCAAGCAGAGTTCATTTCTAAAAGAAAGGAACATTTCCACACAATCTCAAAGGACGTCACCCATCAGAGAAGCGAACGACGCGCTGCAGAGCCGCCAGAAGGCCCTCCATGCTTCTGAGAAGGTGGAGACCCAAGTGCAAGATGTCACACATTGCACACGACAAAAGCAACATTTCCACTCAGCTGGAACGAGAAGAAACGGCCTGAAAACAACAACAAAAAAGAGAAGCTAAAGAAGAACCGATGGAAAAAAATGAAAACAAAAAGGCTTCGTTTCACAGACGCAAAGGCTTCACAAAGCTTCTTTCTGCTGGAGACGAGGACAGCGTCGCCCTCCTTCTCCCCTCCAGCTCCACCTGAAGCTGCTCTCCAGTAGCCTCCGAGTGACCGAGCGCACAACACAGTAACTGCAGATTCACATCACAAAAACACCACCGCACACGGGGGGACAGGGTATGGAGCCGGCGCCCATCGCGAGCGGCGAGGGAAACGCTGCTCTTCCACGCAGAATCCCTCTCCGCTCACGAAACTGAAAATGGGGAATCGATCGAGAACTTTTTTTTTTTTTTTTTTTTACAGCAGTTTTAGAGCTTTTTTTTTTTTAATCGACAATTGTGTGTGGCTCTAAATCATGCAACACAGTTGTTTAGTATTCCAGAAGGAAGAAGGAAAAAAAAAAGGAAAACGGAGACAGCGAACAGCGGCCTGACACGAGAAGCAAGACTCCTGACCTCTCAGCTCCATCTCTCCGCTTAATATTTGATGCGGCGGCGCGTGAATTATGGATGGTGCTTATAGAAAATAATACAGTGTTCAACAACAGCACGGGTGCGCCGCCGTAAAGAGCCGCGAGTGGCTAACAGGGTTTCTCGTGGCGCCGCCGAGGCCTGAACGCAACAACAACCGATCTCCTGCTAGCGGCGCGGCGCTACACGGGTGCAAAGAGGCCCGAGCGAGCCGCCAGACGGGGCTGATGTCATCCGCCGAGGGCAGAACCTTTCCACGTGTTGGGGGGGGGGGGACACGCCGGGCTGCCGGAGCCGGAGCCGGAGCCCGGCCTTCACTCGTGAGCGGCTTTTCTTTTGAATTGGTGTCACGGGAGTGTCCGTTTTTAAAAAAAAAATAGTTACTTTTAGTGAGCGTGGTGGGAAAACATATTAAAGCGGACAATGAGGAGGAAACCTGGAAATGAATGGGACACGTCGGGGTGGGGGGGGGGGGGATAAGAGGTGAAGATGAAGGGCCGCGAACAGACGACAGATTGTGAAAAGGGACGAGGAGCTCGGCTGACACGCACAAATTGAGGGCAAGCTGGTGGGAATCGCAGGTTCTCGCAGGTGAGCTTTGATTTTCTTTGGACGACAAGGAAACCTGGTATAAAATGGCATCGTATGAGGAGGAGGAGGGGGGGGGGGTATTACAGCTGTTTCTTTCATCTTCAGCCTGTCGTGCATGAGTTTCATCCACATGTGCGACGGAGCCGTGCGGCTCAACGTTGGGCTGTTTTTTAAAAGGTTCAAAACAATCATTTCATGGAAAAGCTAGTGGATTTTTCACACCTGAAGGGGTTAAAGTCTGAAAGAAACACCCTTGTGAGAATGAACTGGCGCTGAACTCGGACCGGGAGGTTCTGCAGTCGGTTCTCAGCGGGGAGGTTAGAGGTGGGAGATGCAGAAGGATGGATCAAAACCTACAAACATAAAGTGCTTTCAATGAGGGGCAAGCGGAGGAAACCTTCTGACGTCCAACAGGAGGCCGAGCCAAAAGTCATAAAACATCAAAGGGGGGGGGGGAACATGACGCAAACACAAATACCAATTTAAAGAAAAATAAATTACCGTTACAAATACAACTTTTCACATGTGATGCTGCATCCTAAGCATGTGCACGCAGGCAAAGGTTTCCTGTAGACATTTCTCGTGGTTCACGGATACTTATGATGTCGCAGAACCAGAAATTGGGCAATTTACGAAGAAGAGAAATGAGACTCGGGGGTGAAGCAGCAGCAAATCCTGCGAGCGCCGCAGGTCACGGCCGAAGCAGCTGCAACGATGAACCGACGGTGAGAATAACCGTCGGTTAATCGTTTAGTCTGTGAAATGTTCAAATGAAACAGAAATCACCAGCTGCTGTCACGCGTGACAAAGACGCACGGCAAGGTGTCAGGTTTTTTCTTTTTAAAGCTGGAACTGGAATGAAGACAATGTTTGGTATCTTTGCTTGATGAATGGCAACGGAAAAAAAAGAAAAGTCGATCAAAATAGTCAAATTTTCCGTGGATGGACTAATCGATGAATCGATGAATCGACTAATTGTTGCAGCTCTACACCGATGAACTCAAGTCAAAGCAGAAACCTCTGGATCCAGTTGTGGCTGAGACTCATGGACTCCTTTCATTTCTGGCCTTTCACAAGTTTGCTTAAGAAAAATAAAATTGAAAATCTCCAAAAACGGTGCCAGATGTTTTCAAAACTCTTCCTCAAAGTCAAAGCCTGAAACTCTGGGTTCGTCGGGCCTGTGATGTTCTTTTATATTAAAACTATCAGATCTAGATATGTGAGTTTTTTTTTGTTGCACAATTTGTCCAGATTCTTCTACCACAAGTTATTTCATACACAAACACAACCAAATCAAGAATTTACAAAATAACTACTGCTGGACACCAAACAGACTGATATTAAATGCTACGATTCTTTTTTTTTTTCAGTGTTTCTTCCATATTGTGATAGCACATGAACTAAAAATCAAACATGGCCATTTGTACTGAAACGTGTACAAACTGCTGTCTACCGCTCTTCTCATTCAGACTCTGATTCAAGCTGCGCTATCTAAGTCAAGTATTATTTTTTTTTCCTGAACAGTAAATGAAGGCTTGTATAGAGAGAAAACCGCACACCCACACACAGACACACACACACACACACACAGGACAAAAAGTGAAGAGTCACTTGAAACCACTGCAAAGAGAGTGGTGATAAAAACATCTGTCTATCAGATTTCACGCACAAAAAAAAACCCACACACACACACACACACGGCATCTTTTTGCACACAAAAAAATAAAAAATCACACGTTTTTTTCTTTTTTTTTTATGTGGGAGTCTCTTTTTCACCATTTTGTGTTTCCAACAGTTCTGTGGCACAAAAGGCTGCCACGGGGAACTCGGTCTCTTCCTCTTTTTTCTCACGTCTCTCCTGATCCAGGTCCTCTCCGGACTGCTCCAATGTCAAACAGGCAGCGGAGTGAACATCTGAGGGGAAACGCCGTCCATCAAAAAGACAGAACGTGTCCTCCAGGAGGGCCCTTTAAGAAACCGTCTTCTTCCCTCCCAGATCGGACTCCTTCCTGTCCAGCCGCATGTACGGCTCGAACGCGGAGGAGCCGCAGCCGTAGGCGGACGTCAGTTCGTGGTGCGCGCCCCCCAGCAGCGGCATGGAGAAGCAGAGGGAGTGGTGCGGCGGGATGCCCAGCCGCGGTGACGGCGGGGTGCCGCCCAGCGACGGCAGCGACAGCCCGAAGGTGCCGCCCGGCTGGGAGCTGGGAGGGGTGCCGCCGCTGATCCCCGGGGAGGTGGAGGAGCCTCCGCCCGGGCTGCTCAGCAGGGAGCCGTTGTTGGGGTGCGGGGGCCCCAGGAGGGAGTTGGGCGGGATGGGGCCCGAGAGGAGGCGGCCCTGCTCCAGGAGGCGCAGGATGTTGCAGGTGGCCAGCGACTCGTTGGAGGAGGAGGAGCGCTTGTCCGAATCCTTGGTGGTGTCCTTCTTCTGTTTGGTCCGGCGGTTTTGGAACCACACCTTGACCTGAAAACAACCAGGAGGGAGAGGAATTAAAGACTTTACAAAAGGCCGGTGGTCTTTGTGACATCATCGCAGGACGTCGTCCTGACGTTATCCCCCGTTTACCCCAAAAAAGTTGATCGCTCACACAGGCTCAACACGCGTACGGCTGACTTCTTGGTGACCGCCGCTCGATGCGTATCGTTGCTGCGACGAGCTATGAGCGCTAACGGCTCGCTAGAGCGGCGATAGCACGCTAACACCGCCGCACTGGAGCAGTGAAACACGCACGCACCCGGGAAGGACCAAGCAGAGATGCCGTAATCTGATACCAGAGCTATTCATACAGCAGAGTACAAGGTGAGAAGGTAAAATGAAACTAAATAAAATGTCATAATCTGAAACCGTCGCCTTCTCTCACGGCAGCGTACTTCAGCGTTCCCCCCTCACGCGAGCCGTCACGCCACCCGCGCAGCAGATTGAGGAGGAGGAGGAGTAAAAAAAAAAAAAAAAAAAGCTCCGTGAACTCTGCCTGTCCTTGTTGGGCTTGTTTAATTGATGGCGCGCGGCGTAGCTTTAATGTATAGCGTGTGGAAAAGTCGCGGGGCTCGGTGGGATGCCGAGGTGGAGGGCACGCCGGGGTCACGGCAGATCGCTGCACGGAGGGCCGCCACCTCCGAGAGGAATCGCGCGCATGAAAAATGTATACCATCCTGACCGAGTTTCACTGCAGACTCGCTCCAGTGGCTTCACTCGGGCCCTACTTTAGTGTTTTCATCTACTTGTTATGTTGAAATGCAATATTAGCGCCGGCCGCATGATACACAGTTACAGATGTGACACATTCAATCACTCACAAAATGAGATTAGAGAGAGAAAACCAATCCTTCATGTCGTCAGCATCGTAAGCTTTACAAGGGAATATATGATAAGTAGGTCAGTGTCATTTTTACTGAGTTAAATATTTACTTATTCACAACAGTTCTGACATAAATGATCTTCATCGCTTTCATCATCAAATAAAGTCATGAAATAGTGAAGCGACGCTCATCCTGGTTTCCTGAAGCTCGAGGTAATGTCTCCAAACTGTCCTGAACTCACAGCATCTATAAAAACGTCTGTAAATGAAATAAAACAGTGAAACACTGTAAATTGTCCCATTGAGTAGCGAGAATCAGTGATTTTTGGGACATTTGTTATATCATAAATGACGTTATTATTTATTAAGTTTGATCTTTGAAAGCTTCTGATTTCGTCATCGTGGCGTCGATTGAAGTGTTAAAACCAGAGTTGCGTCGTCGCTATTAAATTGTGTAATCTGTCAATAAAGACAACAAATAAGACGAACATTCTTAAAAAGATCGACGTCATAAAAGGCCAAATAAGTTCACCAGCACGAGTGTAAAAAGTGATTTACGCACACTGTAAATAACTGTCCATCCGTTGTTTACAGCGTGGCCTCGGCCTCTTTGCCATTTTTCGTAGAATCCCAGTAATCTAATCCCTGATACGTGGGGATCGGACAGGATTTGAGAATGTCCTGCAAGCAGAAAGGAGTCAGCCTGAAGGATAGTTTAAAGTTTCATCATCATTCATCATCAATAAACACACAGTTAATGGAGCTGTGGGTGGAAAACAACCGTTTTTGTGCGTTTTGGATTTGAAATGTCTCTTAAAAATCTTTAAACACACATTGAATTAGATTATATCTTGACTGTCACCTGCTCTTAAATGAGGATCATAGCTCCACCGATGCAACACAACGTTGACTTATAAAGCTATACTTTTCTTTATTTTGTATAAAAAGGTGCAACATGAATACATCAGAGTTGACTCTGAGGTGCAGAAGAAGAACTACTTCCTGCTTTGCCACCAGACCCTCTGACTCTCTCCCGAGCGGCACCTTCGTGCATTTGGCACTACTTTCTCTCCTAAAACAGCGCAGGTACCAAGAGCCCAGGTGGGTGTTAGAAGTTAGAAGCCAAACACAGCGGTCGATTGTGCGGAGATAATCAGGCCGGTGATGACTATCGTATCACTGCCCTGCGAAGGCTCAACGGGCTGCTGGGGCAAGTGAGATCATAGTTTTGACAACAGACCACGACACAAATAATGGGATCGGAGAGGATCCGGCAGCTCAGAGAGGAATAATGACGCGAGCAAGTCTTACAGTGAAAACCCAAAAGAGGCACAGAGGGAGGGCTGGTGGAGATGGAGGGGGGGGGGAAGCAGCAGAAATGATCTCCGTGTAGCTGCTTCTACATTTCTTCCTCGTTAGCTCACAAACTGCCTGCGTGAAATCTCTCTCTGGGTTGTACTCATGCGCCGCCGCCTGCCAAACACACACATGCCGCTCAAAGCTGTCACGACAGATGAAACCCCACCAATCCCTCGCCGCCGTGCCCGCGCTGTGGGAGTGGCTCGGGCCTCTGTTCACATCGCAGGCCTCCTGCGTATTCGTGAGGGTGATGAAGGGAGGGGGGGGGATGAAAAAAAAAATAGCTTGCGAGCGTTTTACTGGGATTTATTAGAGGTGGAAAAACGATGAGAAGAGAAGAAAGCAAAGCTGCGTTTGGTACATCTACACTATTGGATGTAAATCCTTTTTAATGGGATCCAGGGTTCAGCGCTGGGGCAGAGATTACCGAGGGAGATCTGGATCTGGCGTGACCTGCATCTGCTCTGGACTCGCCCTCTGCACCCTGCCCCGCTGCATGCTGGGCCACCGGGGCCGAGGTTAGCACCGAGACTGGGATGGCACCACCGAGAAACGGACCCGACATCATCATGTGTGTTAGAAGCCAATGTCCACGACGTTGAACACCTGTGATGGCGGTTGTCCGCTTGTCAAACTCATTTTGTTGAGTGGCGATGGATTTGATGTGAAGAAAAAAAAACACACTGGAAAGTCTAGCAAGCAATCCCATGAACACACCAACCCGAACGTGTCTGCGCCCACATCTCATGGACTACTGCCGAAGATGTGAATACAAATGCAGGAAATAAACACGGTTTCTTTTGTCTCCTTTCGTTTTGGGCTCAGTCATTTTCGGAGTCGCTGTAGTTTATAGCAAAGATCACTCAAAACAGGAGAAGATTGTGCATTTGTCGGGGACTATTTTCAGGCCTTCGGTGTGTTTACAGCAGCAGAACA